>NC_091435.1:102161298-102478743 GCF_964237555.1 Oryctolagus cuniculus | reverse complement strand
TGTGGAAATTTGATGTGGGTTGAGTTACGGTGCACTTTGGCAGCATTTAGCCTCTCCAGGAAAACCCAGCATTTTCTGCCATTTCAAAGTATCCATTTCCATAGTGAAGCTGGGTTAATTGCATATCACTTTTTATTCATTTCTCTCTGCTTATCAACACTCAACTAAGCCAATTTGGGTTAGTGGATGCAGGATGTTGCAAACTTCTGAAGCTAGATTTCTTTACAATTCTAAAAAAGAATTTATGTCTGCTTAGTTTGGAGTCTTTCTGCCAGAAAAAGAGCCCGAAAACTTAGTAATTTAAGACACTGATGCTAAAACACCAAGCTACAGAGAGTTAGAGAGGAAAGCCTAACAGCTAGGCAGATGACTGCCTGTAAAGATGACTGTGGTGACAAACTTTATCAAAAAGTCTATTTTTTTCTGGATTAACAGTAGTGATAGGTTTGCAAATAACCAGATGCCTGTTGATACTTTAATAAAAACTCCTACGTTTGCTATTGCCTTCTTGAGAGCAGGTTCTCTTATTACACAATACTGAGCACTTACTGTTAAAACCGTTAGTGTATTCTTTGCAATGATTCGTTAGAAAAATTTGGGTTATTCTAGTGCCAGAGGAAATGAATGAATCATTAAATACATACAGATAAAAAAAGAACTCGATGGTCTCTGTTATATTTTTGAAGTACAAGAAGATGCCATTCTAGATTTGAATGTGGTCTTGTCTGAGCTCACAGATTTGCTTATTACTGCTTCACACGCCATCTTTCATTTTGCCTATGCTGACTTCACTGCCGTATGCATAGCTGATGGCAGGTGGAAAGAAATCATAGGGATTTCCAGAAAAGGTGACCTCACTGCAGAGGCAAGGAGGCTGAGAAAGGCTTCGGGGCTGGGAAGCTAAGCTCGCGGGGTGAATTCCTGTGGACTTCCACCGTGTGTTGTGAACAGGGCCAGACTTGCAGCAGAAACAAAGCAATGAGCAAAGGCCAACGAGTTGGAAGACCACTGAAGAGTCCTGTTGGTGATGACCTTGGAAAAATCACTTTGCTCCTCAAGGCCTTGCTTTCATTAGACGCATGGCAGCTGGACTTAGCTCATGTCTATGTTTCCTCTCAACCTGTGGTTCTAGATGATCAGGCCAACAGCAGAGCCCATTGCTATCATGCAAGATCCAAGCACAGGGCCCTGCAGCATCACCTGCTATGGCAGGCCACTCAGCTCTGACCCCTGTGTCTCAGATGAGAAGATACGGGTAAGGAAGTTATGTAACAACAGGCAAAATTGCAGGTTGCATCTCACTCCTCTTAAAAAGTGAAGGATTTTTCTTTTATCTTTGTATAATGGTGTCAGCTAAAAAATGTTCTTTTTTTATAAATAATAAAAACAATCAACATCTATTGAGTGGCTATTTTGAGGCAGGTGTGACAGGAAGGATTTTTCATGTATGGTCTCATTTTGTTCTCACAGTCTCTTTAAAAGAGGTACTGGCATCATTTTCATTTTGATGGGCAGATAAAATTGGAGCAAGAAAGACAAAGAAGTAACCACCCTCAGGTCCCTGGACAGATAGTGGCAGCATTCGGATCAGGACCCACTTTGATCTCAGAGCCTGGATTGTTAACCACTTCTTTATGCCCTTTTTTCTCTCTCTCTTTCTTTCTTTCTTTCTTTCTTTCTTTCTTTCTTTCTTTCTTTCTTTCTTTCTTTCTTTCTTTCCTCACAATGATATACTTTCAGTTTATTTTATAATCAAAAGCTTATCACCCCCATTAAATAAAGAATTCAATAAATACTAAGAAGAGAAAAACACTTCCTCAATAGTATAGATGAGGGCTGTAAACAATAATCAAATCTCAAAGTGTCAATCATAGACATTACATTTTTCATACTCTATTAGTTACCACAGGTCAGAGAAAACATATGATAGTTTTCTTTTTGAGACTGGCTTGTTTTACTAAACTTAATGTTTTCCAGTTGCCTCCATTTTGTTGCAAAAGTCAGGATTTGTTTCTTTCTTAAAGCTGAGTACTATTCCATCGTGTGTGTACACCACATTTCCTTCATTCAGTCATCAGTTGATGGACATCTGGGTTGATTCTATATCTTAGCTATTTTGAGTTGAGTGGGATGGCTGGGTCATATGGTAGACCTATTTTCAGATTTCTGAGAACTCTCCGTACTGACTTCCATAATGGTTGTACTAGTTTACATTCCTACCTACAGTGGATTAGGGCACCATTTCCCCCACAGCCTCCTCAACATTTATCTTTGTGCTATCTTTTAAAATTGCTTTGTCCAAGGAGATACAAATTAAATAAATGTTCATACATCACATGATGAATTTCACCTCTTAAAAATGTCAGATATGGAGATATGCATTTGGCACAGCAGATAAGATGTCATTTGGAATGGCCAACTACTATTTCTGAGTGCCTGGGTTCGAGTCTCAGCTCCTCTGCTTCTGACTCCAGCTTCCTGCTAATGTCCACTCTGGGAAGACAGTAGATGATGGCTCAAGTATATGGATCCCTACCACCCACTTGGGAAATCTTGGTTGTGTTTTTGGCCCCTGCCTCAACCCTGGCTGTTATAGGCATTTAGGGAGTAAACCGGTGGATAGAAGATCTCTCTCTCTCTCTCTCTCTCTCTCTCTCTCTCTGTGTGTGTGTGTGTGTGTGTGTGTGTGTCTGGGTGACTTTATCTTTGTCCTTCAAATAAAATAAAAACAAATCAATACAAACTTTAAAAAAGTCAAATATGAAGGTCTTGTGAACAACAAAGAAAACTTTTTAAAAGATTGATTTATTTAATAGTCTTCAAACAGTACTTTATACTTTGTGTTTCTGTGTGAGTGCAGTCTGTTTAGATCTTTACTTAGTATATGCTAACTTGATCTGTATATAAAGATAATTGAAAATGAATCTTAATGAAATATGGGATGGGAGAGGGAGTGGGAGATGGGATGATTTGCAGGTGGGAGGGTGGTTATGGGGGAAAAAACTTCTATGATCCGAAAGTTGTACTGCGAAATTTATATTTATTAAATGAAATTTTTATAAAAATATTTATTTATTTAAAAGAGAGAGAAAGGGGTAGGGGGAGAGATGTCTTCCTTTGCTGATTCACTCCCAAAATGGTCACGATGGCCCAAGCTGAGCCGATCTGAAGCCAGGAGCCAGGAGCTTCTTCTGGGTTTCCCATGTGAATGCAGGGACCCAAGGACTTGGGCCATCTTCTACGGCTTTCCCAGCAGCATTAACAGGGAGCTGGATGGGAAGTGGAGCAGCCTGGACTCGAACTGGCACCCATGCTGGGATGCTGGGACTGCAGGCCAGGGCTTTAACCTACTGTGCCACAATGCCAGCCCCAAGAAAATATTTTTTTAAGTGAAAAAGACAGCATTGGAAATTATCCTTGGAACAGATGATGTACCCTCATAGGCGAGTGGAAATGTTCACTGGATAGCAGGATTCTGGGTGATAACTCTTTCCTGTTGTATCTGGTATTCTATTCACGCTGGTTGTGTACTAAGAAACAAAATAAACAATAATTTAGAAAACCTCAAGAAAATGGATTTCTTCCTGAAAGCTGTCCTTGTAAGAATTTGGTTTCCGTAGGCCATGTTCTCCCAAGCAAGGGCAGGGAACTCTGGGTCCCCTGTAACACTTACGGCACTCAGGGACTTCATGTTCAAGGTGCTCTGATTCGTGTTTCCCAACAACCCCTGTGCACCAGGCTCCGCATGTGGAGCAAAGGGCGTGCAGCAGCCGGACGACTGTGCCTCAGTTAGTCCTTGTGTAAGCCGTCTGGATATTTCTGACTGTCCTTTTGGTTCCAGTTGGAGCTGCTTGCCACAGGCATCTCTTAGTAGATTGCTTTGTGATTTATGCAGGTCTGGAGGAGACCAAGGATCATTTATCTTCAAACCAGGAAAGAGATGAAAGCAGCGTGGTAGTAAAATTTCCTGTGGAGTTAGATGAGAGCATCAAAGGCAAAAAATGTCATTGTTTCATGAAAACCTAGGCTACGTGAGTCCGTTTCTAATGTCACAGATATTTTCCTGTGAAGAGTTCCCATTTTCGAAAAATCTCCACTAAAGGCTAAAAACAGCTGAAGCGGGGAACTGGTGCGATTCAAAAGCTACCACCACAACACACGGCCTTTTCCAGAAGGTTAAAGTGAAAATGAAGGAGAAAGCGGTCGGAATCTTAAGCTGACTTAGGTTATTTGTGATTATTTTCCCTACGATTATATCCGATTTTCTGCTCTCATTGCCATCTGTGAGCGCTGCTTTTACCAGGACAACAGTGTCCCTGAAAGTGGGGGCTCGCGGGCCTGCGGGTTCTCGCCCTTCTTCTTCCCCCCACGCCCCGCGGCCCTGTGCTCGGTGACAGCCTCTCCGTGCCTGTGCTGTCCCAAGTGTGCCGTGGCTGCTGTGTTTGGTATGTCGTGCGGGCCCTGTTTCCTTTCAATGTGTCCCACAGATTCGGAGATATTTAAGACACTAGGATGACTGCAGAAAAAAAAATTGCTGTGATCGGGCCATTTGTCACCGTGCATAGGAATATAAGATTCCCACCAGACAGAAAAGATATTATGGGTTTCTCTCTGGCTACTGTACATGCCATAAGTAAAACAATGATGCATGAAGTTGAACTGACTGCCAAAAATAGATCAGGAAGAAAAATCTCTCCCATGACAATTGGCTGTGATCCTAGGGATTTTCCCTTTTGCTCTGAAACCTTGAAAAGGAAAAGCATCTCTCCCCTTCACTTGCTTGCTTCTTCTCTCTCTCCTTCCTCTGTCCACTTCCTTCATTCCTCTCTCTCTCTCTCTCCTTTAGTCCTCTCCCCCAGCAAACTACAAAGCCAGTGAAAGTGTGGGCCTGGTCAAGCCAGCCTGTTTGCACAGCCTTGGCAACAGCTCTCCAACGGAACATTCTTCTCCTCACTCCTAGTTTTTAGACCTCCATCCCTAACTCAGAAAGGGCTGGCAGGCCTGGGGTGATGTTGTTATTCAAGAAATATTATTAAATAATTAGGAGTTCTTCCAAATGAGTGAGTACCATTGGCCAGAAGTCTGAGTAGTACACACTCAGAGGTTCATGTCTAAACGCAGACATCAAGACCATCAAGAAAATACCACTGCCACTACCTTCACCACAAAAATCTCCGAGGGAAATGCTTTAGAACTCTGCAGAGCATCAGTATCAGGCCACTGCAACCGTGCTGTCCCCATGATGGCCATTCATAAACATTCGGAGGGTCTAGAAGTTCACAGCGTCTGGAATTGTGCAAACCACAGCAGGAGTATAGGACCGCGGAGACAGTATGGCAGCCAAAAGAATTTGGCTAAAATCATTTTTGTAAGAGTTATTTGTTTAAAAGGCAGAATGGTAGAGAGAGGGAGAGAGAAAGAACTTCCATCAGCTAGTTCACTTCCCAGATGGTTACAAACACCAGGTCTGGGCCAGCGGGAAGCCAGCAGCCAGGAACTCCATCCAGTTCTCCCATGGGGGTGGCAGGGGCTCAAGCAACTGGGACATCTCCCAATGCTTTCTCAGGTGCTTTAACAGGAAGCTGAAAAGGAAACAGGGCAGCTGGGCTGTGATCCAGCATTGGATATAGGATGCAGTGCTACAGTGCTGGCCCTTTGGGCTAAATCTTAATTTAAAAACTTGTTACATGTTAACCATAGGCAAATTACTGAGTTTTTTATTTCAATTTCAACCTCCTCATCTCTGGGATCCTTCATCCCTCTCTGGAGCTCTAAGGCAGTTACAGTTCCTGCCACTTCACTGTCTCTCTTTTTTTGCAGTTTGTTTTTCTTTGCATTTGTGCTTCGCCTTCTCACTAAGATTTGGCAACCCTGTGTCTCTGTGTCCCTCATGGTACATACCATGGTGCTTTTAGTAGCTTCACATCATGAATCCCCAGATGAGATCTTGGAGAGAAGAGTATTAGACTGGGTTTGGAACTTGTCTAAATGGTTAAAACTTGCATTTTATTAGTACTAATACCTTTTATGAATTAAGTAGGGGGGACCTAAAGAAGTGGGCTGATTATTTCTGATCTCCTAACATTTGGTATATATCACATTTGTCATATCATGGATCTATTATAGTTTTAAAAGGTTAAAAATTGTATTTAAAACATAAATCATAGTCTAAACTTTGTGGAGGATACAAAGTGCACATTTGTTGAGATATAGATTGGAATCTACCCATCCAGACCAGTCCCACTTACAGATGAGGAAACCAAGTCTCAAAGGAAGATTTTATTTTTAATATTTTTTAGATTTATTTGAAAGAGTGACATAGAGAGGAAGAAAGAGATAGAGATAGAGATAGAGATAGAGATAGAGATAGAGATAGAGATAGAGATAGATCGATAGATCTTCCATCTACTGGTTCACTCCCCAAATGGCTGCAATGACCAGGGCTGGGCCAGGCTGAAGCCAGGAGCCTGGAAATCCATCCTGGTCTCCCACATGTGGGGCCCAAGTACTCGGGTCATCCGCTGATGCCTTCCTAGGTGCATTAGCCAGGAAGTGGATCGGAAGTGGAGAAGCTGGGACTTGAACTAACCCCTGCTTGGCATTTACATGTGATACCAGCATTACAGGCAGTGGTTTAACCCACTGCACCACAACTCCAGCCCCAAAGAAAGATTTTAAAAACAGGTTTTTGATTGCTCAGCTGGGGCAGATGTGGACAGCGACTGCAGACTGCCTTCTAAGGAGGGGTTTCTGGCTCAGTCTCAGGGCGGGTGGTCAGCTCCTTCAGGGTTGTCATAAGTTGCAGAATTACTGCCCCCATGTTCCCTCCTTCCTGGGACAGCCAGCTTCTGGTGACTAATGGCCTGACTGCACGGCCCACTGTAGGATTGTCTGAAGGGCAATACTTGCTCCCGCGCCCCCTAGATTCTGACACACGGTACTCAGGCCCACATGGCAGCCATCTTGCTTCCCTCGCCTTCCCTTCACAGGTGTGGATCCCTAACAAACGCCTCAACTCTGCCTCTAGGGAACCCGACTTGTGACGTTAATTGACTGAAGCTATACCATATATTGATATTTCAGAAAAGAAACTCATGGATGGTGTTTTCTTTAAATTAATATACTTACAATAAAATAAAAAATCTTTATTTCACCAACCATATAAAGGGTTAGAAAAATAATGTCATTTGCTATTATAGAAGATAAAAGTAAAAATAAATCCAAAGAATATAAATAATGTTAAATTCTAGCTGGCTTCTGTTTTCAACCTAATGCCCTGAGCCTGCTTTTCCTAGTTAAAAAAGTTCGACATCACTATGTTCCTAAATCTGTATATACACATACAGGAAACTTGCATATATTAAATAAAATTTAAAAAAGAAAATAAAACATAAGTATTTAAAATGGAAAAAAAAGTTCAGCATGTGTTACAGAGGTTAAGACAATGAGCAACAACCAAGCTATCCTCTTCATGTAATCAGGATTGAAAGAGAATTAAAAGGTAATATTTTCACAGTGATATAATTGAGATTTATTTACTTCTGTTCACGAATTTCCCCAATTCACATGTGTGTCACAAGTTCTGGGGCCATTCTGTGGCTGACACCAAATTAAGTAAATGGTTATTTGGGGATTCACCATTATTTGCCAGATATAGTTCTAGTCTATTCTTATAAAACTCGAAGTAGACATGTGTCTAACATTTTTTTTCTCAGCTCAAACTTCCCCACCAATTCCCAATTCTCATATAAAGGTGGCCTATATATTTTTCTTTTTTACTGTTTCTATGTTTGAATAAGATTTTGAGATTTCTGCTGTCAGCCCCTCCCAGGTCAGGCGCATTTGATTGTTTGATTTAAGCAGAAATCAAAGAAAAAGCAACCCAATCCATTTCTCTTTCCTCCCTGATTCATTCAGAATATCTCGTCTTCTGTCTACAGAGCTGGCCCAGTGCAGGGCTACTGCAGAGAGGCAGGCATAGGATGGGAGAGGGTGTGACTTGCGAGGGCTGCCTTATTACATGGCCACATGGGGTGCTTGGAGAAGTTAGGGAGTTAGACTTTGTGGACAAGAAGGGAGCCCAAAGTGTACAGATAAAAAGGAAGTTAGGGCATTAGAAGAGGAATAAGGGAAGGTGCCCTTCATCGTTTAGGCTCCATATACAGAACATCCTTTTTGTTTCTAAGTTCTGTGTTACTGAAAAATGAGTGCATTACAAATGTGGTAGCCTCTTCTATAAACATGTGTTTGAAAGAGTGACTCGGGAAAACTAGCTGGTATGTAAAATTCATCATAATTAAGGAAACGAATTTTCAAATCCTCACATCACATGCATCAGTCTCACAGATTGGAGCTCTTGAGAAGAACATTTCAGATAGATCTCCAAAAGTTCTTTACTTTTAGCCATGAATTACCTTTTGGAGAAAAAATGCAATGGAAAATTTACTTGCAGCGTCGCCAGATGGGGTTAGAACTTGTCTTGACACTGATGCAAGGAATGCTCCATCTATCTAGCACCTGAATCTTCCTTGCAGTCACCAGCTGGCTGGAACTGGCTCAGTAACAGCTGAAAGGGATCTTTAAATTGGGCTTCTACAGACTGCTGCCCCTGGCCAAGAAGGAACCCGGTTTGCCCTGAAACCACTGCAAAGATGGATCAAGTAGATGAACACGTAGTTTTCAAGACTTTGGGCATCAGGCAATGAAGGGCAATGATTCCTGCCAGACGGGAAACAGATGCGGTAAGCGAGCCCTCCAATTATCCCTGCTTACTGCGTGGGAGGGGAAACAGCCAGGGGAGGAGTGTGCAGGGTGGTTTTTGTCTGTTGTTCGCTTTGTATAAAACTTTGGAGAATTTTTCTCCATTGCTCTCTGGAAGGAAACAACAAATCATTGGAGAAATGCTTTCTTTGAAAGGTTGTTTACCTCGTGTACATGAGTATGTGTATGTATTTGTCAAAAAGAGGATGATTTTACAGGATGCAAATGCCAAAAGTGGAAAGCTTGTGAGAGGCTTTGTGGTTAACTTGTAGAAGATAAGATGGCATTGGATGATTTTTATAAACTCGAGAAACAATCAAGGAGCGAGCAGACTAGTGCAGCGCAGAGGAAACTGTGACTGCGGCTTCAATGAAAAGAACACGCAGCAGCAGGCGTACAGGTCAGGGCAAGAAGCCCCCTTTGCAGTAACTTACCTTGCTGTGCTCTCTCCTCGCTCAAATGCCAAGCACACAGTAGGACCCTGCAAGCGCTTCAATTCGGTCCCCTGGGCGCTGGATTTGCTAGCTGTGGTCCTTTAGTGTGGGAATTTCCATGAGGCTTGGGGTGGGAGGAGGGGAAAGAGGAAGAGGGTAGCTTCGTTTACATTTGCAGCAGAGTCTACAGAGAAAGGGGAAACACTTTTATTTCCCTGGTGCCCTGGTCGTTCATTTTGCTGTAGCAGCTGCTAATGGAAAATAATAAAACCCATTTTCGTCAGGCAGTATCTGGAACACTTACAGGTCAATCCAGTGCTCAAAGCAGATTGTTACAGAACACATTAGTTAGTCATCAACATCCACTTTGGTCAGGGGATTTTTACCATTGGAAATTGAATTTGTAGGTCATGGTCTGTCATGATTCCTGAAAATCATCAAATTTTTTAAGTTAGTGGAAGCATATAGCCACTTATCCTAAGTGAACACACATCTTTCCATTTGTTAAAATCATAAAGGTAGCAAATGAAGCTGTGGAAGAATTGAGAACTAGGGCAGCTGCAAAAATATGACTTCACGAATTTTAAACCTATGCTATGCCTATTAATTGTTCCAAACTGAAGAATTTGGTTCCAGTTCCATAATAAATCCCATCCTACAATACAGTGCCAGGAGGTAATATCAAGGCTATTTTTTTTAAAAAAAGCA
The DNA here is from genome assembly GCF_964237555.1 of Oryctolagus cuniculus. Taxonomy (NCBI): domain Eukaryota; kingdom Metazoa; phylum Chordata; class Mammalia; order Lagomorpha; family Leporidae; genus Oryctolagus; species Oryctolagus cuniculus. The sequence goes on along the minus strand of NC_091435.1, from coordinate 102,468,841 downwards.
TTGAAACAATGTGAGAGATAAAATTCAAGGGTATGCTTCTGCTCGCTGCCATCCCCATGCAAGAGCCTGTAAGCGTATTTTAGGATGGTTCTTTCCAAGCTCAGAGTAAATGAAGTTAGCTGGGATTTTTGAACACAACGCCCATGGTGTTGGTTGAGTGGTCTGGTGGGAAGAAGCCTGCTCTGGTCCTGTGTGCTGTTTTGTCATTTGCCAACGGTAAGGACCTTGGCACGCTGCATAACTTCTCTAGGCCTGCTGTTTCCTCCTCTGCACCAGGAAGAAATTGGATTTTCTGCTCTCCAGTACTCCTTTCCTGTGTATTCAAAAATGATTCCTGTTGTTTCCTTCTAATTACACAAAAGTAATGTCTGAGGACACTTTAGAAAGTTCATGGAAAATGGCACTACAACATGGTGCACTTTTCCCACGAGCTCCTTGAAGAACTCTCACGAATGTTCATGTGGAGAACTTGGGAAATAACTGAAAGCAAAAAAGTGAAAGTAAAACTCAGATACAATGCTACAACTCAGAGACACACAGTTGACATTTTGATATCTATTCTCCTAGCCTTTATGTGTCCACATATGTATGTACCTATGTACTTAAAATATACTCACAAAATGAGGTCATTCAATATATATAGACCATGTAGCTACATATGTTTTCACTTAATAATAGTGTGAACAACTTTCTCTGTAATATGATTTTTAAAAATGAAATGAATAGGCCATAAATTTCTCTCAATTCCCCATGAGTGGAATGTTTGGTATTTTTCAATTTCTTACAGTTTTTCATAACATTGTAATAGCAACCCAAATGCATAAGATCTCTTTCCAAATTCTTGTCTTATGGTAAGTTGCCAGAAGCAGAATTGCTGAGTCAAAAAGAATGCATATTCTTAAGGGCTTAATATCTATAACTAACTTCACGTAAAGTTTAAATTATGTGATATGTTTTGGTGTCTTTGGAAACAATTAATTATTGTTGGATTTAGGAATCCTGAGCATGAATACTGCTTATAATAAGATAAGGCTGGGTGCATTTATACACATACATATTTATTTATGAACAGTTTTGACAATGTGCCAGCTTGTGATTATTCAGGAAGAATTGCAGTGTGCATAGATATGACCCATTTCCTGCTTCTTTCTGGGGAGTGTCACTGCAGAAAAAAAAATTACTATCCATTTTTTAAAGATTTGTTTATTTGAAAGGTGGAGAGAGAGAGAGAGAGAGAGATCTTTTATCCATGGTTTTGCTCCCCCTCTGGTCTCCCACTTGGGTGGCAGGGGCGCAAGTACTTGGGCCATCCTCCTCTGCCTTCCTAGGCACATTAGCAGGAAGCTGGAACAGAAGTGGAGCAGCTGGGGCTCGCTGGGACTTGCTCCAATATGGGATACCTGTGTTGCAAACAGTGGCTCAACTCACTGTGCCACAATGCCAGCCCTGAATCATTCTCCATTTCTGACTTTGCAGAACCTTTCAACAATTCTCTAAGACCCTTTCTAGCTGTAAATTTATGATGGTGTGCAGTTTGTCACAAACACATAGGCATACTATCTGCTTAACAATGAGCCTTTTGGCTTTAAGGAGTACAGTGTTTGGAGGGCAGAATTGCACAATAGTGGTAAATGTACATGATCAGAGGCAAGTTGTGCAGCACTGGCAACAGTACAGGCAGTAGACTTCTGCATGGCTGAAAGAGTAGGGAGAGAAGGAGTTGCATGAGGTCTCAGGAGATATTGTGCAGGCCAGAAGTGTTGGGTTAGCATTGAGAGGAAGTCAGTCCCAATTACCCTAACCAAGGGGTTGCATTTATTGTCAACCATGGGACAGGGGCGTGGCCGACAAAGAATAGCTCTCTTCTTGTTGGGTTGGCTTCATTCTCATCATAATCTAAGCTGGTAGCTGGAAGCCTGGCTAATAACCCCTCGGGCTTACATCTGTAAAGACTACAATCCAAAGGGGAAAATGTCACTCCCTCAGCTTTGGAAATTCCAAAGGAATCTCTGATTTTCCTGGCTGGGATGAGGGGCCTTTCACATGGGAAAGTTATTAGACTACAGGGAGAAATCAGCCTGGGTTAAGTCCCCCACAGTAGCCAGCAGTTGGGAATATTTCCATAGGAAGAGAGGAAATGATGCTAGACAGAGGAAAACATGAGCATTTAAGACTAAGCAGTCCTCTCCCAGATGCCAATCCAGGAGACCTGGCTATACAGATTCTTCCAAGAGCTCATTCGATTCCCTTATCTAGACAGAAAGGAATTTAGCAGAGAGTGTGCCTGTAGCAGGTGTTCCAAAGCTGTGAACTGAATGAATAAACAGTGGAAAGAAAGGGCATGAAAAGGAGTGGAAAAGGAAGTGTGCTCCTTGGTTACCAGAATACTGCACTGATGATTTCATTCCACGCCAACAAACCTGTCAGATACCTATGGTCACATTTTGCAGATCAGGAGAGTGGAGAGGTTAAGTTAAAGTCCTCCTTTGCATTGCTAATGAGATGGGTGCTTAGAAATCCATGACCCTTGTAGCCCAATCTCATAATGTTTCAGCTAAAAATCAGAACAAAATAAACACAGCAAAATCACATTCATTTACAACCAAAATAAGTTTCAGAATAATTGCATTTCTTCACTTGGATTTCTAGAATATGTGGAGAGGAGCTTCTATGTCTATTTGTAATCTCACCCATTCTGTCTCCCTGAACTAGTGTTACACTCATCCATCTCCTGGCACCCAACCCCAGCAGGTGGACCCTTATCTTTATCTGCTCTACCCTTATTCCAATTCTGCATTCCAAACTCCTGAGTCTTGAAGAGAAAGACTTTCCTTGGATGTACAGAGAAAGAAGACAAATTGGAGTCTGTTTTGATGGGTGGGTTAGGAAAAAGATGTGAACATTCTTGCATTATTAACTTGGCTTTGATCTACTTTTTAGTGGAGCTGTGATTCTGACTCATATCTCTCTCTGTGTTTTTCTCCCCTTTCCATGCCATTCTACCTGGAGAGAATAGCAGACTTAGAAAAAATGGGTGCTTTCTCTGACTTGTTGATCTCTGCTATCCTAAAATTTGCATAATCTTTACTACATGGCCAAATGCCCAGTATTGCCCAAGTGTAGTGATATTCTGCTCTCCTCATGGCTTCCTGTGCTCGACTTCGATCAATAGCACATGCTGTGGCCACAGCCTGGAGTGGCTTTCCCTCTTGTCTTCTGCCTCGCATCCCTCAAATTCCAGCTGACAAGTTTTCTTCTCTGTGATGCCTTCTCTTAGGCTACTCAGGATTCAGCGAACACATCTGTGGTGTTGATTTATTATAGTGTATTGTGATTATTTACGCACTTGCCTACTCCAGGAATCTCTGAGCCACACCTTCATCTGTGTATCTACTCCAGGGCCCAACGTGGCTTCTGCCACTTGGGTTTATACTCAGTAAATATTTTTTGAATGAATAAAAAATAAATGACTCAGTTTTTCCTGCATGTGGCAGAGTACTGTATACCAAAGGGGATACTCATTAGCACTAACTGATGGATGGAACAGAGAACAGGAGACAGAGGCTGCGAGTCTAGGAGCACGGGATGATGTGACAAAATTCATGCTCCAAAAGAAAGGATGTGGCAGCAAGATCTGTTATTTGACATTTCCAGGCCTTGGACTAATTGCTAGGGTTTTGATGTTCTTCTGTAGCTTTGGGGAAATAAATGGAACTAATGGGAAAGAAACACTCCTGGGAGGTTCTCAGAATTAACTAATACTGATTGAGCAAAACAAATCTTCACAGAGGATTCTAGCATGCCACCCGGCTGCCCAAGGCTCTGAGAGTGAATTCTCTGTGCACTGCCTTCATTCTGCTTGCTCTGTAACTCATGATTACCATTGCCCTCCACAACTCACTTGAAGACTTAGAACAGGATCTGATCTTTCTTTTATTTACCACTCTACTAATTTTTCTTTGTAGGAAATTGGTTCCTTTATGTTTGGCTTGCTTTGCTGTACAGTATTTTCAACTATCCACAACAACTTGATGTGTTATTCCAGAATGAAATATTCTGATCTACAGGAATCAAATTTGGAAGATCCAAGGCTGGGTTGCTACTTTCCAGATCATCTTAGCACAAGTCCCACCAGCCTCTGTCTTGGCCGGCTCTCAAGCTCTGTGTGTACTCCTGTAACACCCTGAAGACAGAGTTGTAGGGGTTCAAATAGAGAAAGTTGAGGGCTAGTGATGCTGAATGATTGCTCATAGTCACCCAGCTCTAGGAGAAAGTCCCAGATCTGCAAAGTGTATTTGAGGAGAATCTGGAAAAAAGGAGCCAAGTTAGGAAATGGTTAGGATTATTTAGGACCATTTAAACTAAGGAATGAGTTTTTGCATCCATTACTCCATATGTGATAATTGATACCAATCCACTAGAATCATTTGTATAATTCCAAGACTTGGGAATTTTTTCTTGATGGCAGATGGGGAGGCCAGAACTAGCCTTCTCATTGGCAAGAATTTGGGGTACGGTTGGCTCAATATGAATGACCTTAACTTATACAATTTTGGATTGGACACTTCTGGAGTTTTTTAGCTAGGTAGAGCTTCCTGTAAAAGTGCAGTTTTCTGCAGATAGATCAAAGCATTAACTTGAACAAATGATGATCTTATGTCCCAACTTTATATTTTATTTATCTGAGTACTATTTATTTATAAAGATGGGAAAATTCCATCAGGGTAACCTGGCTTTTACTGATGCCATATATCTCAGATGCATACTAGGGTATAAAGGAACAGCAAACACATGGTCCCTGCCTTCAAGAAGTTCACAGTTAGAGGAGGGGTCAGAAACCTGAGAAGCCATGGTTGCCATGATTATGCACAGGGAGCTTAAGAAGTACAGAGGAAGTGGGAAATCTGGGAAGTGATAGGTTGTGTATGCATTCATCAATAGGGAGGATAGGGTTCCAACAAAGAGGAAATAAAGAGGATATTGGTTAAAGTTTTATCCTGAAAAATAAATAGGAAGTTTGATTCACAGATTCATGTAAACTTAATACATGGAAATGATGTACAACAATCTTCAACGTGAAAAATTAATTGGAAGATGATTAGGTTCTGGTTCTGCATCTGATATTTAGTTATTTGTATCTTGTGGCTTGTCTGCTTCCCCAAAACTCATGTCCATTAGTTGATCTTGACTATTTTAATACTATCAATGACAATTTTAGGGAGACTCATGGGTTTTGAGTACAGAAGATGTGAATTTTAATCACTTACTGAGCTAAGTGACAATTTGTCTGTACCTCAGTTTCCCCATTCACAGAATGGAGGAGAAATACCAAATTCAGGTTTGGGATTAAATGAATAACATTTAGTCATGCTAAGTACAGTAATCAGAACATAGTTGGTGCTGACTGAATGTGGTTGTTGTTATTATTTTGCTACCCTTTTTTTTTCCTCAGCAGCATTGTATTAGTTAGGGATCATTGAATGGCATTCAGAGTGAACACCTGAATAGTTTAAAGAGCAAATTAGTCCCCAGAGATACTGAGAGTGCAAAAGCTCAATAGCTCTATTTGTCAGTAAGACTAGAAAGTCTAGAAGTCCAATCTGCCTTCTCCAATGATTCAACTCTTTTCCTATTATGAACACAAACATTCTCTGGGTTTGTCAGTGTCTCAAGGACGATCCATTCCAGTTTTGCCCTATGTGATGTGCTTGCCCTAGAGGCTGTGGATGTCAGTTAAAGCTAGCATGAGTAAGCTAAATGTGACTTGGAGACAGTGAATGAGGTTCCTGACTTGTAAGGTGGCCTTGGCTACTTGAGGTAGGGGGGTGGGTATTACCTATCTCTGCACCAGTTGTAGTACTTTTGTGGGGAGGGAAAAGCTACCAGTTCCTTGGGGTCCTTGACATTTTTTCTCACCAAGGAAGGAAGAGGAACAACCAAACACACAAATCCAATTTTCCTCCTTACTAACTATGTAGTAATTTGTTGAAACATTTGTTGGGCACACAAGGGCAAATGGCCAGAGAACACATTGCCAGGTGCTGTAGCAGGTGTTTGGAGCCTTACCACCCATGGTATTCTAGGGCGATGTATTTTTGATCTGGGATGGGAACCAGATTCTGGCACTGTGGGGACTTTAAAGCTACTTAAATAGAAAGCATGATTAAGGGGAGGGGTCTGAAAGCAAAATGATCTGGCAGGAACTTAACTCAATTCCTATCAGAGTTATGATTATGGAAATGCTAGTGCCTCCCCTGGCAGGATCTGGGGACTGGGGTCTGAACCTTGAGATTGTGGCTGGTGTGCTATGGTGAGCTTATGACATGACTCACCACCACAGGTGGTCATGGCGGGGGAAGCATTTACCCCTTCCATGGTGTGCTTGGCATGGATGAGGCTGGGGTCCAAGCTTTGCAATTACTGGAATGGATTTCCCGGAGTATTCAGTGGTGGCTGGTTTCCACATCTGTGTTTAGGAAGGAAGCTTGCTCCCCTTCTGGTAGTCAGCCTATTGGAATGACCACATACAAGGTAACTTCTACTGTTTACAGGACACTTGAAATATTGACAGAATATTGAATCCAAAGTTTTATAATGAAGCTGGAATTGCTTGGTTTTATTTGGATTAGCTATTACACATAAAATGTATTTTTCCTTTTTCAAAGAAAAATGAATTGGAGGCTGTAGGAGTTTACTTGGTATTCAAGTCTTGTTCCATGGGCTTGCAATAGGACCTTGGTAGCTGCAATGGTAATCAGTCTGACCTTAATCCATAAAGATAGAGAGGAGCAGGTCTCTGTAGACTTTCACATGGTCATTTGTTTATCCGTTCATAAAACTTGCATTTACTCAAGCTCTTCTGATTACCTGGTGCAGATTTATGGACAAAGAGTAGCTGAAGAATTAATAGCCTGTTCAGAGAGGCGGGAGGGTGAGCTTGAAACTGTAACCAATGCAATCAACACTGCAACAGGAGTGCTGTGAAGTTCTCTTGAAACCTAGCGGTAATTACTTTGGCCCTGAATAATTTGGGGAAACATCATAGTGGTCAGGCTTTCCGAGGTGGGTCTTGAAGAATGGGTGAAGAGGTAGAAGTTTCTGGGCGGGGAGCAAGCTGTGCCTGAGGTGGGGAGTGGCAAAAGCCAGCAAGGCTGGAGTCAGCTTTGAGGTTGGAGGAGGGAGAGGTGAGAAGAAAAGTAGAGTGAGAGTCAGCCTGTGAGTAGGAATGTGGACATTTCTGTAGGATGCAGAGTGTCCTGGGACAGAGGCAGGGGGCATCCAATTATGGGAGTGAAGTCAAAAGTCTGTTTTTTTTAAAGTAGAGTTCTCAAAGTTCATCTCCCACAGCACCAGCCTTCACGATATTCCTTGATTAAGTGAGCTTTGCAGACAAACACATGTGGGAAACATTGATATATATATGACATTCATCTATATATAGTCTTCTTCTTCTAAAAACCCTGGTAAGTCACAGAGGAAAGAAACTCGTTTAAATCTGTTTAACTTAATGTTTTTCTGACTTAATTGATGATAATATGATTTTGCTTTATGAAGTGCTTATTATTATCTTGAGGAGTTAGCATCCCACATGCTATTCTTGTGGGGAGCAACTGGGAGCAACTCGGACTAGACTAAGTTACTGGAATTAAGACTTATTCTATGCATCTGCTCTCCCACAATATGGCGCTGGGAGAGGAGAAAACAGCTTCTACGCAGCTGCCTCCAGTTCAACCAATAAACTGTAGGACCTGCTCCTGATTGGAGGAGAGCAGCGTACTCGGCGTGTGGGCAGCTGAGTTGGGATTGGCGGAAGAGGACTATAAAGGAGGAGAGAGACAACATGCACCAGGAACATCTAAGAGGAACATCTATCTGAAGGAACACCTGTGCAGCCCCCGAGAGAGCCGGCCGGTGGTGTGCTGCTCCCCTGTGGAAGTGGGGAAAGTGGCCAGGGGGAACCGCCCTTCCACGGAGGTGGAAGGGACGGTAGCCAACCCGGGAAGAACCAGCAGCAAACCCGGGGAGGGCCGAGCAGAAAAAAGAACAGCGCAGGGTCCTGTGTCGTTCCTCCACGAAGACGGGGAGCGACAATTCTAGGGCTATGCAAACTCAGAAAGTACGTCTGGAAAAGAGCAGAGAGAGGTCAGCTCCTTGCTCTGTGAGCCAGGACTCCCAGTCCTGGGCTAGTGACTGGGGGCTCACTGAAGGCAGTCACCTAGAGGTTGAGGAGTATTGGGGACCCTGCTGCAGATGGTGACTTTTAGGGGGATGCATGGGGATGCACACCGGATGGGGACAGCAGAGGCTGACATATTAAGATGAGAGTGGACTATTAAGAAAACCCAGCTTGGGAATCATTTCCATGAGGCTTCTTGTGTTCTCATAAAATACCCAAATCAGGCACAAATTCTCCAGTGTGTCCAGTCCTGTGGGGTGGGGATAGGATGGGAGGATGGATGATGTAGGGGGTTCTATTGCCAGAAGCCCAGGGAATAGGAAACCATTAAGCTCCCCCAGCTTAATGGTTTTTTCCCCTTTGGTAGGCTCCCTGTCTAGTGCCTTTAGGCCATTCTTCTGTTGTTACTGCAGCCGATCATTTTCCTTCTCTTCTGCTGCTTGCTCCGGTGTCTTGTTCCCCAGGGCCCCGCAGCCTCTGCTGCAGGACTGCTTGCAGCCCGCCAGCCTGCCCCAGCTTCCCCACTGCTGTGGAAAGCGACCACTGATCAACTGCTTACTGGGAATTAGGTCCTGTGCTCAACATTTGACATAACTGACTTGGGTTTATTGTTTGCAGGCAGAGGTGTCACTGAGGAATGTACTAGGGGTTGAATAATAGAATAGCCCAATAACAGTGACTTAAAGAAAAGAGAATTATTTCTCCCCTGTAAAAAGAAGTTCAGAGGGAGGTAGCTGTTGAATTCAGGGTCTGTGGTGCCATGGAAGATCCTAGACTCTAGCTTTTCACTCCATCTTGTTTAGGCTGCTGGTCTTTATGTTTTCACCTCATGGTTGCAAAGTGGCTGCCATACCTCAAGGCACCATGGTAACACTTTCACTTTCCCTAGAGTGTAAGCAAAGCGTGCCTAGAACCCCTCAGCTGTTTCTGTTTTTGTTTCATTGGTAAGATCCATGACCTATGGCCTTTCCAGTTGGAGACAAGCTGGGATGTTGAGGCATTAGCTTTCTAGCAGTTTTAGTTGAGGAAAGCAAGAGAGAAATAGATTGAAAATGGACATTGGATTAGTCAACCTCAGGAGCCTGACTTGTTGGTATTGCTACTCCCATATGGCACGATAAAGCAGCTCCAAAGGCCCAGGTAGCTTGTTTGAGCTCTCATACTGCTAAGTGTCAGAAGCAGATTCCAAGCTGACTCAATCTGACATCAAAGTCTACGTGATTTCCACTATTCTAAATAGTCCCTTTCTCAAATTCTCAAGTTCAGTTCATTTCAACCTGTGTTTACTGACCAGCTGCTGCACTCAAAACACTATACGGGGTCACAAATGGACACACAAATGAGAAAAACAGTGTTCCTGCTCTCAAGAAATGAATCACTTTGACACACAGATAGAAGCATGTACACACTTATTCTAGGTAGGTTTTAATGGCTAATATCATTGGGGCATTCTGGGAAGGCTCCCTGGAGAAGGAGAGATTTGTCTGGGCCATCTGTATGTAGTTGCTTCTGTTATAAATATTGTGGTGTTTTGTTTTTTTGTTTTGTTAGACTTAAGTAGAACATGTTATATTGTGTATCATCTCAGGAATAGTTTGTATCTGGAATTAATGAAGAGATATAATCTTTGAAAGTAAATAAACTGACCATGTTTTCTGTTCTTATTTTACTATCTTCATAAAAACCATAATCTTATTCTTTAAGCCAAAATTATATCTAGTCAATCAAATTAAAATTCATGAAGTAAAACATTCCAAAACAGCAATAAACACAAGGCAATTTAAAATAAACATAACCCATTATATATTTTCCTAAGCAAGTTAAAGTGTCAGGTTGCATTCTCTAAAGAAAAGCTTCCCTATTCCAATTACACAGGAATAAAATGACAGAGGAGCCATTTTTACCTCAACACCAAAGGTAGTGTACTGTTTTCCCTGGTGGGAGAAAAATTATTTTTAATGAATTTGAGAGGAAGTGAAGTGAGAATGTTTTTAATTACTAGTATTGGCAATAAAAGAAGTCCAATAGATAAAAGGGCAAAGGGTAAGATGAGAATGTTTACCAAAAAACAAAAAAGGGAAAAACAATTGGCTAAAGGCATGTAAAAAATGAAGGTAAAGTGTGTGGGTGGCCTGGCGATTACGACTCTGGTTAGGACACAGGTGTCCCTTATTAGAGTACCTGGATTGAATCCCCAACTCCAGTTCCTGACTCCAGCTTCCTGCTAATGCAGGCCCTGGGAAGCAGCAGTGATGGCTCAAGTAATGGAGTTCCTGCCATCCATGTGGGAGACCTGAACTGAGTTCCTGGCTCCTGGTTTTGGACCCCAAGCCATTGTAGGCATTTGGGGGTGGTAAACCTATGGCTGGGAGAATCTCTTTCTCTTTCTCTTTTGCTCCCTCTGAAATAAATAGATAAATCAAGACAATAGCGAATGTTGGTTAAATTAGCAAAGAATTAAAGAAGGATAAATCTGTAGCAAAAATTTGATGAACTGGCAATCTCATGTGCATGTTATAGGACTATGAAGTGATACAGTCTTTCCAGGAAGCAATTTAACAGTATATATTGATGAACTCAAAACATTTATATGACTTAACCTTCTCATTCTACAGCTGGAATATCCCTGAGGAAATAATTTGAAATGTGGATGAGGACGCATGCACAAAGATATTACTGTAAATTCCATAATAAATAAAATGGAATCATGTGCAAGCAGGGGATTGCCTAGGCACTTTATAGTAGGCCTATATGACACAACAATATGGTCATTAGGAAAAATGTTTTGAAAACCTAACAATATGGGGAAATGCGAATATATTATGTTTATAAATAGCATAATTGCAACTGTAAAAATTTCACACGAAAAGTCTGGAAGGAAATGTCAAAATTCTAACTTGTTGGGTTATGGCACATAGGAAATCTTGTTTTTATGTATTGTTGGCACTTTCTAGATTCCTTTCATTGGGATCTCTGATGTTGTTCTGAGAACAATGAGAAACAGGGCCCCTGAGTGTGCACAGCGAGCCTGGGCATTCTGCCTTTCATCTCCCAGAGACGTCAGCCTGGCAGCTGAGCCTGGTGCGTGGATGACAACCCTGGGCTCGATGGTGCCTTTCTCTAGCAGAGGCGGTGGCTGTTTCAATTCGTCTTAGTCATCTGCCAGCACAGGGTTGTTTCAGAAACCCTCACAGGATCTCAGCGTTGGAAAGGCCAGGCAAGGTGGTTCCTGGCAGCCATTAGTGAGACATCCCTTGTTTCCCGTTGTCCACCCTGATCTAGCAATGGAGCAGAGTTGTCAGCGGTGTGCTTCGGACACCAACGTGTTGTTGGGGCTCTGTGCTGTCCCAGACATGCCGTTGTGGAGCGACTGCAGCCCGTCTGGAGGGCGTTGGTGCTTCTCTGTGACACTTACGGCCTCCCGGAGTTGACGGGAAGCAGGCTGTGACCCCGGGCAGGTTTGTGAGGATCCTGGAGCCGTGCAGGACAACAAGACAACAGCAGGAAGAATTGATCTTCCTCAGCCAGCGGCCACCTTCACTGCTCTGTGAAGTGCCGTAAGCTGAGTGTGCTTGACAGGCTGGCTGTTTAGAGTCTTTCCAGGCAGCTATAGTAATACTCACTCAGCATATATGCCAGGCCCTGCATCTGCAGAATCTGATTGAACGGAGTCTTGCTACTGTACTCTCGAGTCTGTATTGTTATCTGCACTCCGTAGTGAGGAAATGGACTTAAATCTCATCTCACCCTATTTTGGGAGAGCAGATCCAGGATTCCAACTCAACTCTAATTCCAAGACCGTCATGTCTTTAACAATCATTCCAATGTTTCCCAAAGTTTAGTTGTCTTAGTATCAACCTCAGTATTATTTTTTTTTCCACAAAATCCATGCACCATCCATGCTCCATTTCTTCAATACTTTTCTTTTAAGTTAACTTACTTTTTTCCAACTAAATAAATTATCCTCACCCTAAGCAATAATGGGCATAGCATTATGAGTTTAATGTACTGGCTGTGTTTTCTCTAATGTGTACCTTTTTAAAAAACAAAAAGCAAAAAACTACACAATTTTAAACAAGTTTGATCCCTATACCTCCTAAAATGCTTGTACTACTTTTTAGCTGACTCCGTTATGCTGCTTTTTTTCAAGCTGAGTCAAAAGAGGTCTCTTTGAATGTGTTATCTCTTGCTGGATATATTATTATGGCAATTCCTACAATAGGGAAGGAACTGACTTGTCTGGTCTTTAACGATAATGTTAATATCAGCCATCTACTAATACTGTGTTCTTTCCAGTGGTGAATCCTCTGTGATTCTGTAGTCTCAATGAACACCAGAGAAGTGGGGTGTTATTGCTGGATTCTGTTACTATTGTGTCAACGACTTCTGCATTGGGTTTACAAGTTTCATTTTTCTGTAGATCCTTCTTGTGGTGATGGGGTTAGCAGGAAACTAAGCAGTTGCTGTTCACTAGTGATCTTATCTTTGGTGCCTTTGGTGGGATCTGACAGACTGTAATTACTTCTTTTTGATATATCTAACCCAAGGCAAATGGTTTCTTCTGAGCTGGGATGTGCAGCTGGCTGCATCCAGGTACATGCAGTGCTGTGCGGGGCTCCCCAGTTTATGGGTCAGGCCCATCGGGCCTCTGGAGACAATGACAGTGACGTTGGCTTTTCTTCAAGCAGCTCATAAAATTCCTTTGCTACATAATTTGTGAGGTCAGTGTTATTGGAGAGATTTGGGAACCTCCTAGGTTTTTGTTGTTTTGCCTTACAGTGTGGAAACTGGCTAGACTGCTGAATGCTGTCAGTCATGCATTTGGCCATAAAACATTTATCTGGTAGGAAGTCTCACAGGGAAAAATTAATATCGCTTCACCTCTGTGCTGTAACTGGATGACACTTTCACTGTGGTGGTGCTACATACAGATAGTCTGAAAAAAAAAAACCCTGGGAGGCAGTGCACCTGTCTCATGAACAAAACACTGAACTAGGAATCCAGAAGCCTTGATTCTGGTCCCAGCTCTGCCACCTGCACGGTGATAGGAAGGCTGCCTCTCTTCAGGGCTTGTGTTCACTGCTCGCTGACAACATCCCTCTTCTGGGGCTGCTGAGACCTAGCTGAAGTGTATAAAAACACAATGTCAACTGAAATTTCTCTGATGAGATGGTTGCTGTGATGCATGCGTGTGTATAGCAAGGATTTTCCCGAGCTGCAGGATGCTATGACTCTGCGAGGAGGGAGGATAGAAGGTTCTGAGCATATCCCTTGTGCTTGTTTGGTTAGCTGAGCAAATAACAAGGATGGCGGAAGCCTCTGTATATTACGCTTCAGGAAACTGGGACACACGGATTTGGTAGCTGCATTGAGACAAGAGCGGAAGAGAGAGGAATGAAATCACGCCTTCACCATGGGCGCCAACTGAGGAAGATCAGTGTAGTGCAGGAAGGATACTAGTGTTAGAGATAACTACTGTGCCTTGTCAAAGGGCCAAAAAGAAAACCCCAAACTGTTCTGGAAAACAGAGCGATTAGACCCAAGTATTGACTCAGTCCTGTCGTCGGCATGGCAATGAGAAGGAATTATTTCACCTACCCATGTCACCCTTTCCAGAAGGATCTCACTCTGGTATTGTGTTAACCCCAAGCAGCCCCCAACGTGAGGCCACGATTTTCATGATAGATGCCATGATTTTGTAGTTATGCGTAAGGCACTTCAATAGGGGAAATATTTATCTCGAATCCTCATAACAAAGCTGTCAGGTGGTGGGGGGGAGTGACTTGACTTTCATTTTGCTGATGGTAAGACAAGGGCAGGGTGGTTCAGCCATGTTCCTGAGACCTGTTGCTTAATAAATGGCAAAGCAAGAGGCTCAGCTTCCGGTCGGTTTGACTCCAAAACCCCAGTTCATTGTTGAATGCTACTTTGCTCTTCACTCAGTAATTCTTCTTGAGTGGTAAATCAGCAGTGTTGAGGCTTAAAAACTTGACTTTTAATCACTTGATTGCCAATCCCTGACAGACCATTAAGAGAAAAGGAAAAACATGTCACTGAATAAGAAATCTGAAGTTTATTACATTAGTTATCATTCAAATAGGCTTTGGAAATCACTTATCTAATTAGCCGTCATGATTATTAGTCAGTTGTTTCTATGGATACAACTCCATGTTATTACTCAAAATAGACACTCATTTATGGGCTTATTTCTGCAGCCCAGACGTCAGCAGCTGACAAGAAGAGGGGCTCCTGTTCTCAGGATGTCATTTGTGGGTTACTCTGAGTCCTGTGTTGTAAATACAGCCATCTCTGTACCCACGGGGAATTGTTTTTGAGGACTCCCCACTCCCTCTTCTCACCCATGTGCCAAAATCTGCCAGTACACCAGTTTCTTCCAGAAAATGGCACAGTAGATGCATATAACTATGCCCAACCTCCCATCCTTTCATTTTCTCTAGATTACTTATAATATTTCGTACAATGTGAATTCTGTGCAGGCAGTTGGTACGGTATATTGTTTGGGGAGTAATAACCACAGGACAAACAACGTCTGTACATGTGTAGTAAAGACACAATTTAAATATGTATGCATGTATATTTATAATACCATGTGTGTTATGGTTGGTTGGATCCATGGGTGCAGAAGGCATAGACATATGAGGACCAGCGGCACTCATAACGGAATTCCTCAGGTTTTGAGGAAAGTGAGCAAGTGCAACCCTCGTTGGTTTTATGGTTGTAGAACAGTGGTTCTCAAACTTGGCTACACATTGGAACTATCTAGGGGGTGATTCTCCAGCTACAGAAGTTCAGAATCGTTGTGGGGCAAGACCCATGTATCCTCAGTCTTAAATTCCCTCAAGCGTCTCTGATGGATTTGGAAGTATGTGCACTGCTCACTCTTCATGTAAACAGCTACAGGATGTCTAGGCAAACACAAAATTTCTCTCTTCACAGGCAGGCCAGAGCATGAAGGCGGTGATTCTCAAGCCAGGATGTACATTAGAACCACCTGGGAGACAGATGGGCTTAAAAATTGACTGGTATCTGGTCCCACTGCTTCCAAATTTAGTATTAAATGGTTCCTCAGGTTGCCTAATGTGCAACCAGTTTTCCAACCACTGGTTCACACCTCCTAATCTTGGAAGGGTGAGGGGAGTCCTAAGGCTCGAGTTGATTGGTTATGCTACATTAATTTCCAGTAAGGCCACATGCTTTTCACCAGACATTTCCTGATTCTGAAATTAAGAGTTGAATAATTAAAAATCCAATTTAAATAAGATTTACCGGTGGCATAGGGTTGGGGTAGAATCCTACAATCATCTTGCCAGCCAGAGTTATTGAATATTGTGCTAGCAATCATTGCAGAAGCTTTGCAGGGGGTACCAGTGGGGGGAGGTGCAGAGGTCTAGTGTGGTTGATATATTTGGCCTTGCTTTCTAAAATTGGAGCCTCATTTCCCTCCCAGAAATGAAGGGTGTAAAACAGCAACAAATTCACGACTATATCACATTATATTGGAACACAGCAAATACTCAAGCTGCTTTATAATGTGAAACAGTGTGCTTATATTAATTATTCAACAGCAAGCAGCTATCTGTATTTCGAATTTCTTCCTATTATTGCAGCCCGATGGTAATTTTTTCTACTTTTTATGCGTTTAGCTTGCCTGTTTATTTTCTTTCCCTCATCAGACTGTAATAGTGTTGAGTTCACCATGGCCCCTTCCTCATAATGAGAAAGAACTGCTCTAATGACTCAGAGATTTCTAAATTAAACCTGAAATATTGACTGCAAAGATCCTGGGCACACGATATGCATCACCGTTGCAACACAATTGTATAATTTAGATAGAAATTATCTTTGCAAATAGCAACTGAGTTTTTGCTACTACTTTTTGCTTTTTTGACAATCTGGCCAGTGGGCTGTGGAAAAGTGCTTTTACTTGATTACTTACACTGTTGATAATCAGTGTGGTTTTTGGCAGACTAAAACATTATTTCATAGATTTGCCTTGCAATGGGGAATGGGTGTAACTTTAAAATACTGCCAAAGTTCCTGTGGCTTTAGCCGACACCAAGGAATGTACAAACTCCAGCACAATTCTTGGGAGACTTTAGTCTTTTACGGTGGTTTGCCACAGGCCAGCCCTCGCAATGGAACGGGGTAAATCAATGTGGTGTGTGTCTCTCCCAGGCTTCCCTGCAGTTCAAGGAGTCCAATGCTGTGGAGACCTTTTGGCACAATTTGTGTGTTCCCTCAGCCTTCAATGATCAGGACACATATCCTCCACTTGGAACTTTAAGTTATATGTATCAACTTTAAGATATATGTATATATATTTCAAAACTCTATGCGACACTGTGCTATTTTCCAATGAGAAAATCTACAACTCATGCTGAATGTTTTATTTGGATCCAGATGTAGATAAAGGCATGAGAGAAACAGAGACCTGTAATGTGGTTGATAAGTTTTTGGAAGTGATTGTAAAATAGAGAGTGGGCAAATATAAATAGGAAGAGCTGTATCGAATGATTGTTTTATCACTCTTAGCCAATGCCTGCCCTTGATTTAAAAATATTTTAAATATCTCAAACAAATAAGCTATGTCATGGTTAAATGCTCTTGCAAAAAAATGACTCTGATTAGTCCAAAAATACCTCAGCAGGCAAAATAATGACTAGAACTGTTTTAATTTCTTTTTCTTTTTTATTTTTTTAAAGAATCTCTCTTATCAACAAAGGTGTCAGTTATAAAGAGGAACACCTGTTTTGCTAGAACCTAAACTAAGACCTCTAATTCCTCTCACATATGTCATTGAACAGCTGTCAGATATGTGAACAAGTTTCAGACACTTGAGAACTATGACTTTGAACGAGTGACCCGGAGGCCCTTTGTCCCTGTTATCGCTTCCCGGGGCCACCCGCCATGGCAGTCTACACAGTCATTATAGAAAAGAGCATCACCCAGTTTTGTTTGTGACTCTACCAGCATGTGTTCAGCATTATGCATTATTTTTTCTTGTTTAAGTAGCACTCATTCCTGATTGCTTTTTGGTCTTGTCCCTGTCTTATTTAGTGACACCATTAGCCACACGTCACTAAAATCAGAAATTGCCATTATTTTTTTATTTACTACTCTGGCTGATCTCTCTCTGCTGTGCCGTGTGAATGCTTCTTTTTCTCTTGTCCATCTCCATTACTTGGATGCAGGCTCTCATTATTATATTATCATCCTCTTTAAAGAGCGAAGGGGACTTTCAGCTCATCCTCTGCCCATCCACACTTCACTTTGCTGTCCGCTTGCTATCTTATGTGAGAACTCAAATCATCTCATTGCTATGTTCAAGTTTTTTTATGTCTCTCAATTGTGTTCAAATTCCTTGTTGTGCTATTCCTACTCCTAGTGGTTTCCTACTCTTACTCTAGCTGGCTCTGCTGACTTAACTCATGTGTCTCGACTATTTTCTCAGTTCCAGTTCTGCTGGGCTACTTTTCCTTCCTAATACCCTATGAGAAGTCTTCAAAAAAGTTCATGGAAAATTAATATTATGAAAGAAGTATACAGGGACCAAAATAAACTTATCTTTTAAAAAATATTTAATTATTTGACAGGTAAAGTGTCAGAGAGAGAGAGAGAGAGAGAGGTCTTCCATCCACTGCTTCACCCTCCTCCAACCCCCAGTCCCAAATGCCTGCAACAGCTGGAGCTGGGCTGGGCCAGAACCCAGGAACTCCATCTAGGTCTCCCACGTGGATGACAAAGGCCCAAGCATTTGGGCCGTTTTCTGCTGCTTTCCTAGGCACATTAGCAGGGAGCTGGGTTAGAAGCAGAGCCACCAAGACTTGAACAAGCACTCCAATATGGATTCCAGCATCACCAGTGGCAGCTTAACCCGCTGCACCACAACGTTGGCCCCTAAACTTATCTTTTAATTCAGTTCCCATGAACTTTTTGAAAGGCCCCCATATATGGGATCCTTCAATGTCTGTAAGTGGCTGTTCTGCCTACAGCTGCATTGCCCTCTTTCTCCCTCCCTCATAGTTCACTCCTCTCTCAAGGCCCATATCAAATATCACAGTAGAGAAGTCTTCTGCCTCAAGAGAGGGGAATTATCCCATATGGGTGCCTGTTCATGTACTGGCTGCTCCACTGCCAGTCCAGCTCTCTGCTATGGCCTACGAAAGCAGCGGAAGATGGTCCAAGTTCTTGGGCCCCTACTACCCATGTGGGAGACCTGGAAGTATCTGCTGGCTCCTGGCTTCAGCTTGGCTCAGCCCAGGCTGTTGCAGCCATTTGGGGAGTAAACCAACAGATGGAAGATCTCTCTCTCTTTCTACCCACGCCTCTCTCTGTAGCTCAAATAAATTCAAAATAAATTTATTCAAATAAATAAATAAATCTTTAAAGTTAAATAAATGAGAGAGGGAGTACTTCATTTGACCTTTTAACACTTTTTTAAAATTATTATCATACTCATCACAGGTTCACCCATTCCACAAGTAGTTTTACACATCTGTGGCTTTATTTGAGCTCCCTGGGAACCATAATCGTATCTTCTTCACCTTTTTATTCCCGAGGTGTTGCACTCTGTCTGTCCCTCGTAGGAGAGGAGTCAGTGTGACATTGAATTAGGAAGACAGAGCAATGCCTTTCAGCATGACAATTTATAGGGAGCCTGCAGTCCAGTGCCTTCTCAAGTGTGCCATGGCGTAGTACCTGGGTTCATCTGCATGCCCTTGAGATCCTTATGAGCTTAAAAATTGCGGCAATAAGCCTGGAAGTGGACAGATAGTTACTTCCTGTTTGCTCAGGCTGGCCACTTCATTGCCTCCTCACCTTCCAGTGTCTTCCATCCTACTTCCTGCCTGCTTTCTGTCTCTGCACCATCACAGCTACTCCAAAGCCCAGTCCACATTGCACCTCATCTTGCAAACCTTCCCTAGGGCTTCCACTCCGAATCTGCTTTTTTTGCTGAATTTCTCTAGGACATCAGAATCTCTTTTTCCCTATAAACATTGTATTTTATACAGTTTTGAATTGTTTACTAATTATTTAACTTAGTAAATTTTTCCTGGTCAGTTCAACTAGAGCAAAGTTTTGTGTTTTCAATGGAGGCATCCCAGTATCTCTCCTAAAGACTAGTGCATCATACCAGATATATAATTCAGGGCAAGTTTAAAAAACTGCTTAAACATCAAAGGTAGACTGGGAAAATCATAGTCTATCTTACAAAATATAGAAAATGCATGTGAAACACTTTGTGCTTGACAAATGTCTCAGTTTGTGATAGTTATTAGTATGAACGGTTTTAATCGTACCCTGTTGAAATCAATTTATCTTCTACCAAAAGCCCATATAAGTAATATCTAATACTTTGAGGCCCTTGTCATGTTGCTGGATGATTAGTTTGGCAGAAAATAATGCCTTGTATTGTTTTTGGAACCACTCTTCCACCCATGAACAAGCAACTGCCAACACAGGCACTGAAACTGTGGTTTCTTCAGTGGTGTCTTGTGGCCCAAATGAAGCACAGGAGCTTAGGAATTGTCCTAAAACACACAAATAAAATGTGACTCATTAGATATTAACGAATAAACTCTGTGTGTTTATGGTGCCATCATACCCAGACTGTAAGGTCATTGAAATAAATCCAAGGCACTGCTCTTGAAAGATGTGATGTCTACTTGTTTTTCTGCCAGAAACAAAAAAAGAGAACATTATCTCAACACAATAACCTAGGAAATGTTTATTTAAAATCATTCCATTTTGCTTTCTTAATTTCTCATCTCTCATCCCAGAAAATCTGCATTAACATGGCAAGAGCCCACTGTTTGAGTTTAGGAAAAGCAATGTAATTCTTGTACGTCTTTCACAGACTTTGCTTGTTGGGCCAGAAGCCCAGTGCATTTGGACACAGCTGTACCCTGAACTTATGTCACTAGTTAACATTTCCACTTCTAGGCATTCATTTGGCTTATTTGTTCCAGAAAGTTTTCTGCTCTCTGATGAAATGTTTCTCTGTGCTGTACCCACAGATCTGTAACCTAATTCACTGGCTGATTTTTCAAGGCTGTGATTTAAAGAGCCAGTGACCTAATTGAAGAAGATTTATCTTTTCATTGGATCTGAAGCCTGCCCTACGCACAATTTCAGTTGGTTAAGTTTTGTCATTGGCCCCAAAATTGTCTTTGATAGGGCTCTTCCCACCCCTAGGCAGTCTCGCCAGTGAAATCTGCAGAGTTTATTTAGTGTCCCGTTTTTAATCCTAACTAAGGCTGTGATAACTCATTAAGATATTTACATCTAAAGCACGCAGGACTGAAATTTGGAAAATGTTTTAAGGTTCTGAAGAATGAAATTGTAATCAGGATGAATTGGATGAATCAAGGCTTATGATAACAGCATCTTTATTTTTAAATCCAGAGTTACATAATTGGGACAGAGTCCTTTTTTCAAAAAAGATTTATTTTAATTATTTGAAAGGCAGAGTTTACAGAGAGAGAGAGATCTTCCATCCACTGGTTCATTCTTAAAATGGCCTCAATGGCTGGAGCTGGGCTGGTTCAAAGTCAGGAGCCAAGAGCTTCTTCCAGGTCTCCAAAACAGGTTGCATAGGCCCAAACACTTGGGCCATACTCTGCTGCTTTCCCAGGCACAATAGCAGGGAGTTGGATCAGAAGTGGAGCAGCCAGGACTTGAATTAAGGCCCATGTGGGATGCTGTTGGTACAGGTGGCTGCTTTACCCCCATGTCACAGCACTGGTCCTGGACAGTCTTGATCCTTATTCCCCAAACTGAACCGATCTTGTAGATCTTGTAGATATTTATGCTCAGTACAGACTTCTGTTGGTTATTTCTCATGAAGAGTGACCAGGCGCCAACTAGTCAGGGTTATCCATTGATTAAGACACAGACAGTGTAGAAAGAATGAATCTGCCCACAGGAAAATGGTTAAGCACTTCACTCACTCACCAGCTCTCTGGTGCCGGAAGCTTGCCCTGCAGGGTGCTGTGGGAACTGGAGCCAGAGCAGAGAGAAGCACAGTGCCAGTGACTATCAGCATGGTGTGAGATAGCCGCCAAGCCATCTCTGTGTGGGAACAAACGTCATCTCCATTTCACAGATGTGGAAACTGACTCTCTTGACCTGGTGACCTTCTTGTCTCTCGTTTCTCTCTCTGTGCCCCAGCTTTCTTTATCTGGGAGTTCACGTACAGGACATATGATGTCTAATTTCTTTCCTTCCTCATTTGTGATTGTTGCTGAACACTGGGGCCATGGCCATCACGATGGGGCTCTGTGGGGCGGCAGGAGTGGCCGGAGAGCTACATGCTGTTGCGGGACTACGTCTATCTGAGGCCACACAATCCTGCTCCAGGAGGGAGCAGGAAGTGAGGAAGGGTGGGTCCTGGCAGCTTTTGCTGTGACACACAGCAGGTCAGATCACTGGCTCCTTAGGTCGTGTTGCCACTTGCTCCTCACCTCCTGCTGCCAGGTACACCTCCCACCCAGTGACTGGGTCAACAGCTGAACTCTGTGCATTTTGCAGACCTGTCTCAGGAATTAAAGGGAAGCCCATTCTTTTGCTTCTATGGTGATTGGGGACAATCTCTGGGATAAGCCTGCACCAGAAACATGCATCTATAGTACAGACTATTTAATCTGTAGTGTTAACTCCAGTGTGGTGGTCCCTATGGAATATTGATGAGATGAGGAAATAGGAAAGCGTGGCTTTTTAATATATATCATAACATCTTCAAAAGATGAGAAGAACCTCTAACTTGTACCTATGTGGACAAATTCCACACATTTTGATGTGTCCTTTCATACAAGGCATTGTTAGAGAATCTGACCAGAGTTATGTTTCTCTGTTGTTTGAGTACCTGTAAAAAAGGTGAGCTCTTTTGGGGATGGTCTGTTATTTCTTCTCAGTAGTCTAATAAAATTGTTCAGGAAAACTTCCTGTGACTGTGGAAATGTTTTCTATTTAGTGACTGTCTTCATGTGGCTATTGAGAATCTTAAAATGTTGCTAGTAAAGGAACTGGTACTGTGGTGCAGCAGGTTAATGCCCTGGCCTGAAGCGCCAGCATCCCACATGGGCGCCGGTTCGAGACCCGCCCCACTTCCTATCCAGCTCTCTGCTATGGCCTGGGAAAGCAGTGGAAGATGGCCCAAGTGCTTGGGCCCCTGCACCCATGTGGGAGACCAGGAAGAAGCTCCTGGGTCCTGGCTTTGGATCAGTGCAGCTCCGGCCATTGCGGCCAACTGGGGAGTGAACCAGTGACGGAAGACCTCTGTCTCTGTCTCTCTCTCTCTCTGTAACTCGGACGTTGAAATAATTAAATCTTTAAAAATGTTGCTAGTATGACTGGGAACTGGATTTTTATATATTTAATTTTGTTAATTTCAATAGCCATGTATGCCTATTGGTTACTGTCCTTGACAGCATAGGTCTGGAGTATTACATGATTTGTTTGAAGCAGACACAATCATTGTATATTGAGTTGAATTTTTTAAATATTGATTTATTTATTTGAAAAGAAGAAATACAGAGAGAGAGAGACAGAGGAGAGATAGAGATATCTTCCATCTGCTGGTTCACTCCCCAGATGGTTGCAACAGCCAGGGCTGGGCCAGGCAAAAGCCAGAAGTTCCTGGGTCTCTCAGGTTGGTGCAGGGGTCCAAGTACTTGGGCCGTTTTCTGCCCCTTTCTCGGGCTCATTAGCGGGGAGCTGGATTGGAAGTGTGGTGGCTGGGACTTGAACTAGTGCCCATACGGGATGCCGGCACTGCAGACAGAGACTTAACCCTCTATGCCACAGCGCTGGCCCCCTTCAGTTGAATTTGAACTTAACCATTCTTCAGGGAACTTGCCAAAAGGTTTATTTTTGCCATGTGTTTTTCAAATGTCTAATATAATTTTCCCAGTAATTCTAGGTTTTCTATTCATATGATACTCCAACTGGAAAGTTATTCTGAGTCTGCATGTACAGTCATTGTTACTAAAACAGTGTCCCAGGGACTCTAGGACTTGGAGGGAAAGTTCCTATAATACAAGATTTCTGCTATTTGCACAAACATACTTTAAAGATTCTGTCTTCTCCAGTGCTTCCTACATAATTTCTTGGTGGAAGTAGGAAAGTTGGTAATTCATGAATTTATTTTTTTTAAGATTTTTAATTTATTTGAAAAGCAGAGAGAGAGAGAGAGAGAATCTTTCATCCTCTGATTCAATCCCCAAATGATCACAATGGCCAGGGCTGTGCCAGGCTGAAGCCAGGAACCCAGAGCTCCTTTTGGGAGCCCAGCCCAGAGCTTCTTTCTCACATGGGTGCAGGAGCCCAAGCACCTGGGCCATCTTCCACTGCTTTCCCAGGTGCATCAGCAGGAAGCTGGATTGGAAATGGAGCAGCCGGCACCCATATGGGCGGCTGGTGTCGCACACAGTAGCTTGAGCTGCTACATCACAACGTGAGCCCCAGTGAATGTTTTCACTTTCCCTCCAGGGGAGGCGAGAAAGCAAGCAGCACATGGCCTTGGGAGATGTCTGGATTTGAATTCCAACTCTGAGACCTTGGAATAATCATTTAAATCTTTAAAACTTCAGATTTTTTCATTTCTCAATAAGAATTATTTCATCCATAAATACCTTTTGGAGTTGAAGTGTAAAAATTTTTGACATAAAATGTGTGCAAGTCATCTTGAGCTATAAAACACTGCTCAAATATTTACGGCTGCTGTTATTTTTATCTCACGTGAGGTGAGAGCATTTGTATTGACCTTTACAGCATATTTTTCCATGCCTGCAACTGAGCATTTAGCCACTGCCTATGGCAGCTGGAGACTTATCAGTGAGAATATTCAGGATCTCTACCTGCTCTACTGTAGGCCTGCTAGCCGTGAGCATGCCTTTGTTAAGTGGCCATCTGCGTGGTGTAAGCCGACCCCAGTGTAGCAAAGTGCTTACTTGAAGCCAGTTTCCCTGGAGAAGATTGGAAGCATTCCCATTCCCACATTCTGTATTGGCCTGGGGATGTATTTGCTTTCTGAAAAGGTAACAGGTCTTGGTCTGGTCCTACATCCAAGATTCATTGTATGACTTGGGAAATTCATTTGATATGTATGGAGATTCTACAAAAGGGAGATGAAGTTTGTGATAGCAATTTCTGAGCCCCTGCTGAAAGGGTCCCAGGATTTCTGTCGGATCATTATGTCTGAATTTTGTGATAGAATTTGAAACTCATTGAAGATAAGAGACATATCCAATTCTTCATTCTTTCTGAAAATGGTGCACCTTGAATCAATGGATTAACAGAACAGTATTGTTGCTAATTTAACTTATACTACATGCAGATGCACAAAAAATGCAACTTCTTGATTTTTCATATTTTTAAGAGATTTATCTATATATTTGAAAGACAGAATTACACACACACACAAGTGCACGTGTTCATGCACAGACACACACACATATACACACAAATCTTTTACTGGTTCACTCCCCAAATGACCAAAACAGCTAGGGCTGGGCTAGGCCAAAGCCAGGAGCCAGGAACTCCATCTGGGTCTTGGGTAGGGGTCCAAGCATTTGCAAAGTCATCTTCTGCTGCCTTCCTAGGCCCATTGACAGGGAGCTAGACTGGAAGCAGAGCAGCTGGGATTTGAGCTGATGCTCACATGGGATGCTGGCATCACAATCAACAGCTTAATTTACTGTGTCATAATGATGGCTCTTGCTTGTTTATTTTTCTATGGCTGGTCTGGTGTTTCCCATGAACTTTCTATCCGTTGGGTAATGAGAATAATATTAGCTGCTCAGTGGTTCATAATGGATTACCCAAAGTTTAGAAATTTCAAGCAATGAATATTTACTATCTCACGATTTCTGTAGGTCAGAACTCTAAAGTGGCTTTGCTGGGTTCTATAGCACAAAGTCTCCCAGAAGCTTACACTCAACGTGCCATTTGGGCTAGGTAGAGGGTGAACAGCTGTTTGGGATTGCTTAAGACTGAGTCACTTACTTGGATGCGAGGCTCTCGGTGCTGAAGCTGAGAAAGTGCTGGGCAAACGGGTACCTTGGTTACTTCACCTGGGTTTCATCTGAAGTCTAGACCGAGGGATAAGCCTTTCCCAAGGTCATCCACATCATGCGGCAGGATTAATTGTGTTTCTCATGAGCTGTTGGATTAGGACCGAGGCTCTTCTCTGTTGGTCAGGAACCTCTCTCAGTCCCCTGACCCATGAACCTCTCTCTAGGGATGCTTGCAACATGGTAGCCTGTTTTATCAAGGTGAGCAGGTGAGGGGAGAGGTGAGTAAATTAAAAGCCAGTTTTTCGAAATCTATTCTTGAAAGTTCCATCCTAACCCCTTTTGTTTTACTCTGAAGCAGTTCATTAAGTCTGCAACATACTCAAGGGCATGGGATTACACAGGTCATAGGCACCAGGAAGTGAAGATCAGGGGGAGCCACTGTAGGTGTTGCCTACCATTGGGAGAAAAAAAATCCCATAAGTTTAGTCCAATTAGGCAAATGTGAAAAACAGTATCTTTTTGGGTAATCATTATGACCTTGTTTCTATGTGGAATGTAAAACAGTCAAACGCACAGAAGCAGAGAATAGAATGGTGGTTGCCAGGGGCTGGAAGATTGGGAGTGTTAGGGAAACAGGGAGGTGAAAGTTAAAGGATACAAAGTATCAGTTATGCAACAGCATAGTGCCTATGACTAACAATGTTGTATTGTATGCTGAAAATTTGCTAAGAGGGTGGCACCATGTTAAGTCTTCTTATCACATGTGAGAATAGTATCAAAGGGGTTGCTAGGAAACTTTGGGCCATAATGAGTATGTTTATGGTCTTGATAGTGGTGAGGGTTTTGTGGGTGTATACTTACCCCCAAACTCATTGAACTGCCTACATGAAATATGTCTGCCTTTGTACATGTCAATCATACCTCAATAAAATGATTTTAAAAAAGAACTGCAGACTTCGTTCTCTTTCCTTTTTTTGCCGTGGTTTCTCATCACATGGCAGGAGGAAAGGCCAGCTGCACTCCTGAGGGTGGAAAAGGAGCGTTCGGAGCTATCTGTGTTCCACCCTGGCTCCCCTGGGCTCTGCCCGGATGTCCCTTTAGACCGCTTGCTCTGCGGCTCAGTGGCTGAAGTCAGTGGCTGTTGGAGTCGTGGGTTGTGTTGGGCTTGGTTGTCTTCTACTGACCAGGCATCACTTCCAGTGTGACAGGCTGCTCTTCCCACCCAACGTCTTGCACGGCAGGCTCCTCTGCTCCTCCCTGTGGTCACCCTCTGGCAAGGGCTCCACACAGTACCATGAACGGCATCCTGCTCTCTCCACTGAAGCTTGAGCCAATCTTCAGATCCTTTTGACACCTGAGAGTCAAGGGAGCCTGGTGGGGTGTGCATGTGCGCTAAATTCAGGCCCTCCTCCTACACAGTCGCATATGACCGGAGTTCCCCACAGAAACTGTGTCGTGGTGGACTGCTCTGCATCTCAAAAAGGAATGAGGCCAAAGAACCTCTCTGGTTTTCTCCTAAACCTCCTGCTAGGACAACAGCACAGTCTATGGCATCAAGAAGGGGCAAGGAGGCACTGACACTCAGTTTCCTTTGCTGCCTCCTTTGCTCCCTGCAATGCAGTATGAATGAAGTTTGTTCCCTGTTCTCTCCTGAGTTCCCTTGACCCCATGCTGCAGTGAGGTTCCCTCTGGGAAGCCCCTGTGAAACAGACTAAGGAAACTTACCATGTACTTTTTTCCACCCAAAGCTTGACTTTCATGACCATTGTTTAGATGTGGACTGAAAGGGGTGGGTTTATAAATCAAAGATGATCGATGATGGCCCCTTATTCCCTGTAGCATTAAGCCTTCTGGTAAGCCGTGGCTGTAAGGGAGCTTGTTTTAAGGTGGAAATGAGAATGTATCAACTCAAAACGCCAAAATTACCACTCTCAACCCATGTATGGGTTTTGATAGCAGTAACTTCTTGGGGTGACAGATAGTCCTGGCTTTGGAGTTCAAGAAATTATTCTGCTTGGATCCAGATGAGCTAGAAATGGAAGAATTAAAAACTGGGGGCAGGCATTTGGTGCAATGGTTAAGTTGCCACTCGGGACACCTGCATCCCATATCTGAGTGCCCGGTTGGAGTCCCGGCTACTAAGCCTCTGATGCATCTTTTTGCCAATGTGCCTGGGAGGCAGCAGATGCTGGCTCACATGATTGGATCCCTGCTACCCACAAGGGAGACACGGATTGAGTTCCTGGCTTCCACCTGGCCCAACCTGGCTCTTGCAGGTATTTGGGGGAATGAATCAACAGATGGAACATCTCCCTGTGTATCATTCCTTCTCTGCCTTTTGAATAAAATGAAAAAAAAAAAAATTCTAGTGGCAACGCCTTGATGCCAGTATTTTCCTATCAAAAGAGTAGCATTTTCCATGGGGTCAGCTTACTAACCTCACACGCTGAAAGAGCTGAAAAAAATGTTATCTGTGTATGGGTGTAGAGAGTGCTTAAAAGAGGGAGCAAGGACAGAAAGTCACCTTAGTGTGCAGGGGAAAAGAGGGCAGGAAAAATAAAGGAAGAAAAAAAGTATGCAGCGCACATACACCATGGGAAGTAAGTGGTTAAATGTTCTCCTCTCCCCGCGCTGGGAAGCAGCTGCATCCAGGGGGAAGTTTGCCATGGAAACACAGGAAGTATCAGAGAGCTGGGCAACGCGGGGAGCTGTTCTTGTAGTAGGCACACTGGAAGTAGCTCTCTTCCCACCAAACAGCCCGGGGCTGTACAACGCTTCTCTTTGCAGTGGCACAGGACACAGAGGCGGAGGTCTATTTCTGGCAGCAAGCAGCCCGAGATGACAGGGCACCGAGCCTATTAGAGCAGCCTCCTGACAAATGGAATTGATGAGGAATTTGAATTAAAGGTGAACTCTGAGTAATTACAGATGGAGAAAGGGCATCAAATAATTGGCATTTAAAGTCTTGACACAGGAGAGTGACTCCTTCAGTGCAGACGGCGGGAGACCCAGACAGCGAGGGCCACCGCACAGTCAGCAGAGGAGCCAGGTCTGCAAGATGAAGGGAGGTCGTCTATGTAGGACTGGGGCTGAGCTACTGCCCTTGGCCTCCTCTCACCAGTATTCTCAAAAATGCTTTCATTCTGAGGGATTGTAGGGCACCATCAGTTCTACACTGAATGCTGTTTGCAGTTGGCTCTATATTTAATTTAATTTAAGCTATGGGCCTCTAAATTACAATGGAACAATGTGTTTGAGCCATTCTCAATGCATTTTTCTTCTGCTTTTGAAATGCAGTCTGTGGTTACACACCTCCTGGAAATGTGCTGTTTATTTATTTTCACTGGCAGAATCGAAGTCATAAAATGTGGGTACCCAGACCTGGCACACCCGGACAATAGCACCTCTTATAGACAGTGGCTGGATGCAGCTACTACCCACTCATGTGCACTGTGATATACAAAAGGAAGGAGAAAGGCAAACCATATGAGATATGGACTTGGACATACACTCAGGGGGAAAGGAGGATGTGGGGAAGAGAACGAGCCCGGAAAAGGCAGTGTGGCTCTTTGAAGGTCTGGGAGAGTCTGTAAAACCACAGACAGATCTCAGAAGCAACTGGTGCTAAGTTGTTGTTTTTGTTGCTTTGTTTCTGTTTTTTTTTTTTTTTTTTTTTTTGGCTTTTGGCTTTTGGCTTTTGGCTACAGAAAGGAAGACAAGTCTTGGTGAAGAGTAGGGGTGGCTGCAGACTTACAGAGCACAGAATAATGTCTGTTAACTCCTGGCTCCAAATTTGCAAGGCTCGGGAGAGAGAAGTTGTCAACAAAAGCATAAAAAGTTGTTTTTCCATGTACCTCAAGTGGAAGGGGCATTCTTTGCATGGAGTACTGAGTGTTGTGCCTTCCAAGCACCCTGAACAATTGCTGCTACAGTCTCATTAGGACACAGCCTCTTCCTAGGGAAGTGGCTCTAAGCAAGATACCGATGATGCATCACCCTTGGGTGACTCCTGAGACATCCAGCCTGGAGGGGGCTGCATCAGAAGAGGAAGCTTTCTCTGAGCCCGTTTGATGGTTCATTTGTAGGAGCTCCTGAGAAACCACCTGAGAACTTTGCGTTATAATGAGATGAATGTGGGGGCAGGTGTCAATGACGGGGTGGTTATTTCTATTAACATGCCTCTTCTCTAGCAGGCTCTAGAAGCATGTCATTGTCCCACTTTCACTAGGTAGGCACCAATGCTTAGCAAAGTTAAGTAGTGGGTTTAGTGCATCAAAACTAGAAGTGTTGGAGCCAGGATTTAATCCCATGTGTATTTGCTTTGAGCTGATTGAAGTCACTGCTGTGCTATACAAGTTCCCCCGTGCTCCCACTTCCAATACAATCCCAGAAGCCATTGAAATAAGAGAAGATTTAAAATGGAAAGTCTTAAGCTATGTGCCAGATCTTAAGCAGTGATACTTCAGGGATGACAGGTCAACAAGACTGGTCAACAGAGTCCCATCCAGGAAGCCCTCTTAAAAATGGTGGCTCAAAAAATCACTTCTGGCTGAGGGATGAGGAACTCTGTCTAAATAAAGCTCTTGTGGACAAGTTTATGGGTGGATGTTCTTTATAATTAGGTGTTTAGGCATTAAATATGTTAAGGGTGGGCACTGGGTTCACCAGTGGCTGTGTTTGTTTGGCCAAGGTGCTTAACTTGCTTGAGTTCCATTCACTATCTGTAAGTTGAAGATAATTCAAAGTATCTCATTTGTATTTCAGGATTATGGTGAGAATTCAGCACAAATACGTACTGTGGCAGATTCCATCTTCCAAAGATGGCCATGCCAATATCCACATCCCAATGCCACCTGCATGTCATATGTTGTAAGTGGTGGCCTCCCCTTTGTGCTACTGATAAGCCGAGGTATATAGACTTTGTCTGTCCCCTTGTGCTACTGATAAGCCGAGGCA
Organism: Oryctolagus cuniculus; assembly: GCF_964237555.1. NCBI lineage: Eukaryota > Metazoa > Chordata > Mammalia > Lagomorpha > Leporidae > Oryctolagus > Oryctolagus cuniculus. Next base: position 102,438,673 of record NC_091435.1, on the reverse strand, counting down.
TATAGACTTCCTCTGTCTAGATCCAGGCAGAGACTTTGACTCCTCTGACTAATAGATGTGGCAGCAGTAACACTATGTGACCTAATGCTAGGCCGTAAAAAAGATAAAGCTTCCGTCTGCTGCCTCTCTGAGGACACTTGCCCTTGGAACTCAGCTACCATGCTGTGTGAGGAAGCACAAATGAACCCACCGAGACACCAAGGCCCCCAGCTGACAGTCACCATCAAACACCAGACTTGAGTGACGAAGCTTTCAGATGGTCCCAGCTCCTGCCTTCAGCCTTCCTTCAGAAGCCCGTTCACCAGGGATCAGATGGGAGCTTCCCTGCTGTGCCCTGTCCAAATTCCTCCTTAGAGTCAGAGGTGTGACACATCACTGTTTCATACCACTTAATTTTAGGGGTTAATTTGGTATTCGTCCATTTTAACTGGAACAGATTTTGATGCTCTGTAAATAATCCAAGAAGAGTAAGATGCTCAAAGAATTTTTGCAACTCATTTCCTATTCATTAATTTAATAGGCATTGCTAGACCAAGTATTAAAGAGTTAACTCAGCATCTGACAACTGATTAACTAGATTGTAGTAAAAGGCAAGCAAGATTTAGACACAATGACACTTTTCAGCACCAGATTATACGTGATGCCTGGATCTTTTCAGCTTTTGGCAGAGGGAACTTCTGTTTTACTGGCCCTGCACGAATGTTTTAACTGAGTGCTCACTCATGTACTCTTAGCTCATATTCCCCTGTTCAGGAATGAGGAAATTTGAACAGGTAACACAGGGGTGGTCAACCATAGCTCTTGTATTATGGGTGCTCATAATAATAAAACTTTATATTTATAGATGTTCTTGCGTGGGGCTTTTACATCCTTAATCTCAAGTGATGTTTGTGAATGCATTTGTATAGACCCAGCATTGAGACCTACAGTGGCCAAAGAATAAAGTGTTCTGATGGGAGGATGGTTTGCTCCTGAAGCAGTTGAAATATATGATACAATGTATGCATACCCAAGAAGAAGATGTATATTTATGAGGAAGAAACAAAGATCAGTGACTTTTTAAACTTATATATGAGAATATTAAAAAGTAGAGTTCTAGGGTAGAATTCAGAGAGGACATGGCAAACTAGAACATGTTCTGATGCTATGCAAATTAATGACAACCATCCTATTCTTGGAAGAGAAGTAAGTATTATAAAAGTTTAGGCAGGGATAGAAGGGCATTATATTACTCTAAGGCTTTATCCTACATACAAGCTGATGGGTTTAGGGATAGGAAAGGTGAGACCCCTGGGTCAGAGGCGAAAGACAGTATATCATTCACATTACAGGTAGTAGCCAGAGAATTAATATTTGTTTTTCTTAGTGATAGGGAGACAGATAAACAGAGAGAGCTCCCATCTGCTAGTTCACTCCTCAAATGCCTGCAATGGCTAGAGTTGGCTCAAGCCAAGCCAGAAACCTGGGACTTATTCTAGGTCTCCCATGTGGGTAGCCATCACTACTGCATCCCAAGGTATGCATAAGTAGAACCATGACTTGAACTCTGGCACCCTGATATGGAATGTGGACATCTAAGTGGCATCTTATCCATCAGGCCAAATGGCCACCCCTAGAGAATGGGCATTTTTGCATCAGTCTCAAACCTCAGTTTCCACTGGATGTTTGAAGAGAGCTTGATGAAATCTATGTACTCAGGGTAGTTTTTAAAGAAGAATCCTGAACTTAGGAACCAGAATCTTGTGTAATATGCAGCAAACATGCTTGACCTTTGCTTCAGAGAGAGAGAGAGAGAGAGAGAGAGATTTTCTTTATTATATTGGACAGTAAGCATGCTTGCCCTTTGGTCAGAGAGAGATGCCACCTCTACCTTCCAAGGCTGCGAGCAAACCTGCTCTTTGCTCTGGAGGGAGACAAAATATCTCTATTTCAAGGATGTTTGCTATATAAATATCCTTGAAAAGATAGCTCCGTACAAAGGTAGTTAGTATTGCTGCTTACAATATATGTAGAAATACTGAGAGGTCCATGGAAAATTGTCTTCTAACAATAAGCCCCAATCTTCAGAGGATCCAAAGAAATTGCAAACCACCTATTACTGTTTGGCCAGTGATCAAGGGTCAATGACACCTGTATACATTAGAGAAAGTAGAGATAAATGTGCACTACAACTTGGGTTTGCCTATTTCTTTCTCTGGACTGTGCTGTAGGGTGGTCCTCATTGCTAAGGTAAAAAAGAAAGCTTTTCAAAACATTTAATTTCCTTTCAGTTCAAGTCTGTCATATTTTCTTATTCATCTGGGGCTTTGTGGCTACTATTTTTTTTAAGACTTATTTATTTATTTGAAAGGCAGAGTTACAGAGAGGCAGAAGCAAGGAGAGAGAGAGAGAGAGGGAGAGAGAGAGAGAGAGAGAGAGAGAGAAATTCTTCCATCCATTGATCCACTCCCTCAAATGGCTGCAACAGCTGGAGCTAGGCCTATCTGAAGCCAGGAGCCAGGAACTTCTACCAAGTCTCCCATGAGGGTGCAGGGGCCTGAAAAATTGGATCATTTTCCACTGCTCTCGTAAGTCATAGCAGAGGGCTGGATAGGAGGTGGAGCAGCCTGGACTTGAACCAGCATCCCATATGCACTGCAGGCAACAGCTTTACCTGCTACACTGCAGTGCCGGCCTCTGTGGCTACTATTGAGACTCAGCAGTGTCATCAACAGAAACTGTGAACCTGGATTCCTATTGAGAGAAGAGGAAATTTGCCTACGGCTAGAAGGAGGGAGAAGAACGTCATGTGATAGGTTGGTAGTGGCTAAGGCAGGACACTGAGAAAAGCTGAGTTCCTGAGAGTGACTTACAGGAATAAAGTGGCTTCACTGGGAGTTGTCTAGGGCTAGACAAGTTGTTGATCATTCACCTGTTTTCTTCCAAATTCATTCCCTTTCCTGTCACTGCCCTGCTCTATAATGAGCTGCATATTTTGTGAAAGAGAAAGTAGACAAACTGCTTATTGACCCAGGGAGATGGCAAGAAAACTTGTTTTTGCTTGCGCTCTTGTGGGGAGAAAAATCTAAAGCATCCTCCTGACAAATTAACATAGAACTATATACCACACAGGTGTTGAGTCCAAATTATACCAGCTGTGTGGTTCAGAAATCATAAACAGAAATGTATGTGTAAATTGATGCTTGGCTCAGGAGTTAGCAGTGACCTCAGAGAAGGGAATCCAAAGCCACTCTAGAGAGCCACACTTACCAATTCAGGTTGTAAGGGAGTCCAAATGAGTTTTACAGACGATGCATTCACAATACAAAGTTGCAGAACACACAAAAGTAAGAATTCACCATGAGCAATGTAACTTGAGATAACTGGACACTGTGATAGAACAATAAAAGTTCTACTTGCTCAGATAATTACTAAGGTGAAAGAATAAATAGTAACCATAAGGGAAGAAGAATAAAAAAATTTAAAAAATGTAAGAAAAAATATGAAAACACAGTCAAATGTATGAATTCTGTTGCTGGTCAAGATGGAGTAGCTTGTCTGTCTTCCTGAATATCACTAATGATCTGGATAAAATGCAGAAAGTAGGTATCTGAGTACACAGAACATTTAGCAAAAACAGGCAAGTCAGGAAAGGAAGTAAAAATCTGAAGTGATTGCCTTGAGTGTTGGCCCCAGTTACAGAGCTGTGACTGCTGTGATCCTGCTGGCTCCTTAATCTCAAATATAAACCACATCTTTCTGGCTGTGGGTCAGGAAATTGGGCACCAGAAAATGTGTGGGGAGTGCTAGAGAGGAGCAATGTCTAATTCTGTGTTGGACAGTAGCAAGACTCACTTTCATCTTGGATCTGTACAAGCACAGGGTAGACCCAAAGCGGCATAGCAAAAAGCATTGAAAATGGAACTGATATTTAGTCACTGCCCAAGGAAGGCAAGACAGAAATTGCATTCTAGACCTAACAGGGTTGATTGCTTGCTAAAACCAACAAAAATCAAAAGACCCTATAAGGTTTTAGCAGGATGCAGTCTTACAACATAATACTCAAACTGTCTAGAATGTAATTCAAAATTATATGGCATAACAAATACAAGCCAAAAATAAATAAAACCCAAGCCATCACAAAAATGTTATAGATTTTCCAGGGAAAAGAAAATTAACACCCAACAGTCCAAGATGAACCAGAATATCAGAAGTATCAAAGAATTTAAATTGGCATTAAAATTATATTTGAATATGAATATAAAACTTCTGCAATGGAAGTAGGAAAATACAGAACAGAAATTTTAGAACTGAAAATCCAATACTATATTAAAAATTCCCTCGAGGGACTCCCAGCAGAATGCAGATGACCAAGGAAAGGGTCAGTGAACCTGAGAGTAAATCAATAATAATTATTCAGTCTGAATAATAGCAAGTAAATAAAAAATAAGAACGAGCCACAGAGATACTGGAGACATGGCAATATATCTAACATTTCTGTTACTTGGGTTTCAGAAAGAGAAGGACAAAAGATTGGTGCAGAAAAATATTTGAAGAAATAATCACTGAAAACTTCACAAACTTTGTTAAAGCAATTAACAAAATGAAACAAACACAATTTTACAGATTCAAGAAGCACAACAAATTCTAAACAGACAAATGTTTTAAAAATGAGCCCAGATATATCATAATTCAACTACCGGAAGATAAAAATGAAGATCAAATCTTGAAAACAGTTATAATACACACACACACATGCACACAAATGAGAGTACTTCAAAAAGAAAAATGGAATTAAATACTATTTTTTTGAAATCTCATGTGCAGTATTTTGTAATAGACACTTTCTGTGAACTTAAAGCTTTTTTTGTTACCTTGTAGCACTTGCACCTCTTGATGGGGCACAGTGCAGCATTCCAGTGTTCCCCCGTGGCGTACATCCATCAGTGTGTAGCCTGCCCTCTACTTCCTTATCCTTTCTCCACGTGTAGCGCCTACCAGCTCCTTTCCTTCATTTGGTTATTTAGTACACAGACATCGTTCTGCACCACAGCCATTCCGTTGTGCAGTGGAATGCTCCATGTACCACGTCTATCTGACTATTCTGGTGCCCATTGTTTTAAAGATCCCTCACACAGAGAAAAAAATTGAATCACTTTAGATTTCTCTATGGAGACTATGAACCTCAGAAGACAGTGGGCCTCTGTATTAAAAGTGATGACAGAAAAAAATTACAATCAACTCAGAACTCTATATTCAGTAGAAATATCATTTAGGAAGGATGGTAAAAAAAATAAATAAAAAGAAAATTGATTACTACCAAAACTTCTTTAAAAGAATCGGCATGGGAAATTATTTTGGTTAAAAGGAAACCTGACACTTCAGGAATGATGGAAAAACAATAGAAGTGGTAAATACCCGGGGAAATATACACTGGTTTTCTCCTTTTTAAATTCTTTACAACATGTATGACTAGGGAGAGTGATTTTGGTAGGATTTTAACATCTGTATTAGCATAAAGAAGAGGTGGCAAAGGAACCTACATGATTTTAATGCCTCTATATTTTGCTTGTGGTGATAAAATAGACTATAAAGGGTTAGGTATGCATTTTTTTAGCCCTAGGGCCACCATGGAAAAAAAGTATACAAATAGAGATAGGCAAAATACCAATACATAAATAGAATACTAAAAGCCACTCAAAAATCACTACATACAATTTTAAGAACTATAAAATATTTTCATTGAAATGGAAACTCAGTGCATGGTTTAATCAGCTGGTTAAAGAAAAAATAATAAACTGAAAACTAGAAATAAGGAAATTGTTCAAAATGTAATGCAGATATAAAGAAATCAGTTGTGTAAGTGAAGAAAAGGAAATGTCTTCAGAAAGATTTTAAATTGTATCTAAAGTGAAATAATTGATAATGTGATCATTTATCAGGGCTATTCAGTTTCATATAAGTTAATTCACTGTTCATGTACATATACATTCAGAAGTGATAAATGACATTAGTGTTTTGAGTTCTGTTCTGAAGGCTGAAGAACATTTGGTTGTAATGATTTCCAAAGCACTCTCGTCTTTCTGGTTCCAGATTCGACAGTTATCACTAATTTGAGGAAAATGAGTCTATAATTTCTACATCTACCTCCTGTGAATTGCAAACTCCACTGGCAACACTTTCAATTAATTCAGCAACTCAAAGGGCATGAGTCAGCAGGCTGAACGTGCAGCCATGCCCAGTCTTGGGGGATTATATCAATCTGATCACCTCTTGCTTTCTCCTAGGATCTATCTACCAGGAAGCAACAGAGGAGCCCCTACACGTAATGATTCTCTGTCTATATGGGGTGGGAGGCTGTTCTTCAAATGCCACTGGAAACAACTTGGCAGCCAGGGGACTTGGCCATTGGCTCTACCTCACTTCAGAAAATCAGGGTCAAGGTTGCACAATGTTAGTATGTTACAAGGTAGTCAATACTAACAGACCCTGCAGCAGTAAATCTAACAGGACTATTTAACTTTCCAGGCACTTCCTTCTCTGTAGTCTTACAGTTACTCTGAAGGGAAGGCAGTGTCATTCACATTGGACTGAGAAGGAAACTGAGAATGAAGGAAAAACACAGTCAGAATTCCAAGACACCACAGGTATCTCCTATCCAATTCTTAGCATGACTGATGAGAGTGGATTTCTGAATAGATAGCATAAGTTATTTACTCAAAATATTTATTACACATATAGGGGTCTTCAGACGTTCATGCAAAATGTATATTGTGAAAAAGCTATGTATGTATTTCAAATTCTCTTATTGCATCAAAATAAATTTATTTTGTAATCCCACTTTTCCACATACATTTTGAAGTACACTTATACCTACACAGATATGTGGGCACTTTTCAATGATACCTGCAGTGAGAGTCAGCTTTGCTTGAGTGAGGTATACCATGACGTGGAATCTTGTCATGTTGTATATCACAAACTCACTTAGCTGGAGCAGCTTCTTACTGAAGAGCCAGCTTTTAGTACTAGGGTTACGCTGAATTCATTACCCATTCTGATACTTATGGTTTAGTTACTTAGGCTTGGGATGTAGGCACTGGGAATTGTTCTTGGCCTATTTATGAATAAGTCAGTGTTTATTTTACATGCACACACACACACACACACAGTCACCACCTAGAATTCTGTAAGGCTAAATAAATAACTGGAAGCGGAGGTTAATTATTGGCCCTGCAGCCTGAGCAAGACCATGCAAATAGATGATCGTCAATATACCCTCCATCAGGAAACACCAGGCCCATTGGGGCTAGTGGAACAAGTTCTGCAGGGCCTTATGCATAAACAGAGCAGGGGGAGATGCCCAAGTGGGGTGTGTTAGGAGATTCCAAAAGTCCATCTTTGCAATACAGCACATTTTGTAAGACAAATGTTGACTTAATGACCACCCTGTGCTGTTAATGCGTCAAGCCTTGAGTATACAAAGATGAAGAGGTCAAAGTCGTGACTTCTCAGCTTTCCCTATCTTGTCGGAAAGGAGCACGGGAAATAAAAATAGCAGAGCTGTAACACTGAAGTCACATGTCAGTCTCTAGGGGGGCACAGGTACACACAGATGCTGAGGGGAGGCAAGGTGGGGAAAGCCAGGGAAAGCGTGAGGAGCCATCTGGGCTGCATTCAGTGGCTGAGCTGGAATTCACCAGGGTTGTGAAAGTGCACGGGGCAACGCTGCAAGGGAGCTGGCTTTGCTCTGATGGCTGTAGTTAGGGGGTCATGAAATTTATCCTCCAAACTGGGACACTTCTGAGAGTAAACAGAGGTGCTAAAATAATTCTAACTTAATATTATCACTAATTGTTGATCATCAAATTAATTCTATTAAAATTTTTTTGAGAGGAAATTCTTTTTTTTTTATTTTTATTTTTTCACAGGCAGAGTGGACAGAGAGAGAGACAGAGAGAGAGAAAGGTCTTCCTTTTGCTGTCGGTTCACCCTCCAATGGCCACCGCGGCCGGAGCACTGTAGCCGGCGCATCGCGCTGATCCGAAGCCAGGAGCCAGGTGCTTCTCCTGGTCTCCCATGTGGATGCAGGGCCCAAGCACTTGGGCCATCCTCCACTGCACTCCCGGGCCACAGCAGAGAGCTGGCCTGGGAGAGGGGCAACCGGGACAGAATCCGGCACCCTGACCGGGACTAGAACCCGGTGTGCCAGCGCCACAGGCAGAGGATTAGCCTAGTGAGCCGCGGTGCTGGCCAAGAGAGGAAATTCTTAAAACTAACCCGAACACAATCATTTTTCTTGATATATAGCCACATGTTTTTATATTTCTTATCTATAGTTATCTCTAATGTCATATCACTATTTTTTCTGATGAATATATATATTTCTTATAATCTTATTTTAATACAATTAATATTTAAAGTGCTGTTCTATGGTACATAGATTAAATTTTTTATTTTTATAGATTTTATTTATCTATTTGAGAGGCAGAGTTATAGACAGAGAGAAGGAGAGACAGAGAGAAAGGTTTTCCATCTGCTGGGCTTCTCCCCAAATGGCCACAGTGGCCAGAGCTGAGCTGATCCGAAGCTATGTGCCAGGAGTTTCTTCCAGGTCTCCATATGGGTCTCCCAAGGACTTGGGTCATCGTCCACTGCTTTCCCAGGCCACAGCAGAGAGCTGGATCTGAAGAGGAGCACCTGGGAAACAAACCAGTGTCCATGTGAGACGCTGACACCGCAGGCAGAGGCTCAGCCTACTATGCCACGGCGCTGTCCACAGTTAGAATGTTTGATGATTCCAACGAACTCTTCTCTTTTATTTCATTTACTTTTAACTAACTTTTATTTGAGAGACAGAAAAAGGAGGGAGAGAGTGAGAGCAAGCTCCCATTTGCCACTTCACTGCCTACATGCCCACAACAGTTTGGGATAAGTTGGGGCCAGAGCGGGGAACTGGGAATGTACTCCAGGTCTCCCCCATGGATGGCAGGAACCTAATTACCTAAGCCATTGCTACTGCACTCCACCCCCCACCCCCAAGTCTGCATTAAAGGAAGCTGGGGTCAGGAGCCGGAGCTGAGAACTGAACCCAGCTATTCTGATGTGGGACGCAGGCATCTTATTTGCTAAGTTAAATGCCACCTCCATCTTTTAAAAAGCATTTTATTTACTTTCAGTTTTATTTGAAAGGCAGAGAGAGACAGAGAAGAGCTTCCATTTGCTGGTTCATTCCCCCAAATTCCTACAACAGATAGGGCTGGGCTACCCTGAAACCAGGAGCCCATGCTCAATCCCAGCCCCCCAGCTTGGAAGTAGGCACTCAACTTGCACTCCCAGGGTGTGCGTTAGCAGGAGGCTGACGTGGGGAGCTGAGCGGAGGGGAACTCGCTGAGGCACTCCGACACGGAGGCGAGCATCTTTACTTCTGTGTCATGTGCCTGCTCTCTCTGTAGGAACTGAAGTATGTTAAAAAATATTTTACTAAATGGAGAATATTCTAAGTGCAATTTTTTTTTTGCCATATTGGAATGTGTAAAAGTGTCAGGTTGTTTTTTCTCTATTCAGTGTACCTTTCTTCAATAAATATTTTTATATGATGAAATTAGTCAATTAGCTTGTTTGTTTATGATGATCTTGAATTTTTGCCAAATATAAATGTAATAAAATCACAAGCTTTCTTCATTCTGCCCCAGACTAGAATAGAAATTTATGTTATTTAAAATAGTAGTGCTATAAAATGATTCTCCTTATAAACAATAATATGTTCTGAAAGACAATTATAGAATTTCAAAATTGGAACTTGTATACTATTTAGCCCTTGTCATTTAGTTTGTTTAGAATTTCCCTTGCTTTTGGAGGGACAAGTTCAATGTCTTCCTTGTAAGGTTTTTCATTAATCAAAATTTATTCAGTATTTTCACTTCAAAAACTGATTTTTTTGACATCTCTTACATTGACGACTTTGATAAAAATTTTCAACTTTTTTTTTAGCAAAATCCAAACAAAATTTAAAGGATTTGTTTGTTTATAAAAAATTCAGCTACATTGTAGGGCACTTAGATTAATATAATAAGAAAAAAATCTTCAAAGATTTCTGATATCCAGTTGGTTGTTTGCAGCACATCAAGGAAATAGGTGCTGTCTGGATGAATACTTTTTTCTGTCTTTGACATAAGCATAATTACAAACCTGATAGGTGGGCATTGTGGCCCAGTGGATTAAAAATCCCCTGAAGACTCCTGCATGTCATATCCGACTTTGGAGTTTGAGTCTGGGCTGCTCTGTGCTTCTGATCCAGCTTCCTGCTAATGTGCCTGAGAGGCAGTGAATTATGGCTCCAGTACCTGGGTTCCTGTCACCCATGTGGGACACCCAAATAGAGCTCCTGGTTCTGTCTTTGGCCTGGCCAAACACCAGTTGTGGACATTTGGACATTGAATCAACTCCCCTGCCCCTCACTCTGCCTTTCAAAGAAATATGTAAATCTTAGAAAAAAGTCCATATGTTTAAGAAACAAGCAACCGATCTTTGTAAACTATTGTATGTGTGCAAGCATACACATACATAAAGTTTGAAATTCACAACTTTCATTTTGAATAGAATTCTGTAATTTCTATTTTTCTTAAATTTCACAGTGCCTTAAACATGACCCTAGTCACCACCAAAAATTCACATTGTTTTATCATAACAGAAACAGTTACTTTCAATGTAGAAAATTTTAACTGAATTCACAAAACATGTCAAATATTTTAACTATGTGAGAATGAACTAATTTTTTATTTAAGGAATTAATGAAACAATCAAGTATTTCTCTTCTTGAACCTGAAGACTGATCTGAAACTTGTACCACTTAACTATTTGAAATGTTCATCTTTTTTAAATGGAGCTAGAATAATGACAACTATCAGTTGTTTTCACATTTGCTCAAGAAAATTTGGAATGAAAATATGAACAATGTTTATTTAGCAGGGCCATTTGATTTAAATGAAATGTCATACTTCGTAGTACGATATGATATGGAAACTTACCAGCATGGCTGTATGTGTTAAATCACCATGTTTGGGCAAAGTCTTTTTTTTATTTTTTATTTCTTATTTTTTTATTTTTTATCTTTTATTTAATGAATATAAATTTCCAAAGTACGACTAATGGGTTACAATGGCTTCCCCCCCCCATACCGTCCCTCCCACCCACAACCCTCCCCTTTCCCACTCCCTCTCCCCTTCCATTCACATCAAGATTCATTTTCGATTATCTTAATATACAGAAGATCAGCTTAGTATACCTTAAGTAAGGATTTCAACAGTTTGCTCCCACACAGAAACATAAAGTGAAAAATAATAGATGATTTTTTTTAAATGATGATGAAATCAGATCAGACCTATTGTCATGTTTAATCCCAGTGAGAGTCAAGTTGGGAATTGATAATTTCTTTTTTTTTTTTTTTTTTTTTTACAGAAGATCAGTTTAGTGTACATTAAGTAAAGATTTCAATCGTTTGCACCCCCATAGAAACACAAAGTGAAATATACTGTTTGAGTACTCGTTATAGCATTAAATCTCAATGCACAGCACATTAAGGACAGAGATCCTACATGAGGAGTAAGTGCACAGTGACTCCTGTTGTTGACTTTACCAATTGACACTCCTGTTTATGGCATCAGTAATCTCCCTATGCACCAGTCATGAGTTTCCAAGGCTATGGAAGCCCCTTGAGTTCTCCGACTCTTATCTTGTTTAGACACGGTCATAGTCAAAGTGGAGGCTCTCTCCTCCCTTCAGAGAAAGGCACCTCCCTCTGGGCAAAGTCTTTTATTCATTGTTAGAGGAATTCTGATGTTTCTTCAGAAGATTCGTGTCTTCTGATTTTTGCATGACCAGCAAACTGTCAGTTTGGTGAACTACAGTGTCTTCAAGGCAGTACAGCAGGACTAGAAGGAGTTAATTGATTCTACACAACTATACAAGTGCATATCAATTTATGAATGAATTATGAATGAATAATCTTATGTGCTGTCCTGGGAAGGAAGATATTACTTACTTTTAAAAAAAAGAAGATTTACTTATTTGAAAGGCAGAATTGCAGAGGCAGAAGCAGAGGTAGAGGCAGAGAGAGAGAGAGAGATCATCCATCCGCTGGTTTACTCTAGATGGCCACAATGACCGAAGCTGGATCAGTCTGAAGCCAGGAGCCAGGAGCTTCTTCTGGGTCTCCCATTTGGGTGCAGGGCCCAAGGACTTGGCCATCTTCCACTGCTTACCCAGGCCATAGCAGAGAGCTGGATCAGAAATGGAGCAGCCGGGTCTCAAACCCATACCCACATGGGATACCAGCACTGCAGGCAGCGGCTTAACCCACTACACCACAGTGCCAGCCCCATATATCCTTACTTTTGATCTTGAAGGGGTTGAAGAAACACAATTTTGTCATCTTTTAGATTTAATCGCTTCTTAAAATAAATTTACTGCCTATGCTTCTCACATACATCAAGAGGGATTATGGCAGAAGCTGTAAATATAAGGTGAATGTCCATTCAACACATCATGGTCTATCTTAATATAGATATTAACAATATCACTTTATTAAGAAATGAAAATCAAGGATAAACAGTAAATGAGATAGGGTCCCAGGACAAGAGGCACAAACCAAGACTGTCTTGGACAAATTGGGGTATACAGTCCTCTTAGCCAGAGGGTACAACTGCAGGTTTTAAGCGAAGAAATTACACAATTAAATTTGTGATTTATAGGTATAAATTTGGATCTTTGGTGGCACTGAACTGTACAGAATGCGATAGAATTTGCCAAAGGAATCTGTTTTTGAGATTTTGGCAATCATAAACTATTTTTTAGTTTTTAATATTTTAATACAGTTTATTGTGTGGTCAATGTCATCTAAATGCTAGAGAATTGGATTCGATAGAAATATGACCTGGGAGAGGAAGATCTTCACAAGATGTCAAAGTGAGGTGGCAATAGAGTACAGAGTATGTTTCTAAATATTTTTGTTATTGATTTTTATTTGTTTGAAAATGGAGAGACAGAAACAGAGAGACACACACACACACACACAGAGAGAGAGAGAGAGAGAGAAGAGAAGAGAGAGAAGAGAGAGAGGTATCCTGGACTGGGCTGGATCAGACTAAAGCCAGGAGCCTGGAACTCCTAGGCGGCAAGGACCCAAGTACTTGGGTCATCATCTGTTTCCTCCCAGGGTACGCATTACCAGGAAGCCCAAATTGGGAGAACACAGACCCAGACACTCTGATATGGGATGTGGGCATGCCAAACAGCATTTAACCAGTGAACCAAGTGCCTGCTCGGAAATATTCTTATGGAAGTCAGAGAAATGGTCTCTGTTAGGAGTTTGCTAGATGATGCCTGTCTTAGTCCCTTCGTGCTGCTAGAACAAAATGCCCAAGACTGGGTGATTTACAAATAATAGAAATTTGTTTCTCATAGTTCTGGAGGCTAGACAGTCCAAGGTCAAGGTGCTAGCAGATCTGGTGTCTGGTGTCTGCTGCAGCACTCTTCCCTCACAGGGCAGAAGGGACAGAAAGGAGCACATCCCCACCAGCTCCTCTTGTACAGGCCCTGATCCCATGCACAGGGGCTCATTCCTCATAACTTCCTCACCTCCGAAAGTCCCACCTCTTAATGCCATCCCAGTTGGTGATTAGGTTTCACCACAAATCTGGGCAAGGACAGACACCTTCAAACCATAGCATTCTCCAAAGCCATGATCTCCTTCTTCCTTTATAATAGGATTCTCGGTTCACCTCCCTTGGCACATGTCTGCACTGGCTCCCTTGTAGCTAGAAGGAGACATGTAGCTAAGCTCTCACCAATAAACGCCATTTGGAGTGTCATGCAGATTTCTTGGAAATGTCCTCAAAGAGAGGGATAATGCCACCTTCCTTCCTTTTCCTTGCTGTCTGCACTGCTGACAGATGGGGCAAAACTAAGCTAGCGAAACATGGTCCTTACTAGGAAGTCAGGTGCTAAGAAGAGTGGAGAATCTAGAGAGAAGAAAGAGATGAAGTTCAGGCCCCTCGTGCTGTATACAAGCCATTACACTTGCCCTGGAAAGTTTCTTTCCAAATTTCTCACAAGAAATAAAGTTGTAGCTTGAGTAAGTCACCTGCACTTTGGACTGTCACAGAAGCTGAACTTAATTTGAACTGGCCTTCATAGCGTAATGTTTACTTATAAAATAATCAGGTAAAACGTATTTGATCTTCACTAAACCCTTTTAACTAAAGAAGAAATGGAGGCGCACTGTGATAACTAATTTAGTTAAGGTTGCGTCGATAGAGACAAGTCCAATATGTTGTGTGAAGGCTTCTCCAAATTCAGTGGCCTTGTTAAATGTGGAGTTGGCATAGTACTGACAAGTGAGAAAGGGGTTTTCTCAGGGGAAGAGAGAAGCCGTAAAAGATTAATTTTACAGGGAACTGGCATAAAGAAGGTGTAGAATATTAGATATGTATGAAAGTCAAAGGGTTTCCTCAGAGTGACACAGTTCAAGTCTTCTCTGCTTAACATACTGCTGAATTTAAAAAAGTCTGTGTTTATATTGTCAGGGCTTATTTCAATATTCTGAGGTGCTGAAGGGGAATCGCATTATGTCAGTGTAGGAACATGGCGCCTTGAAACAGGTTTGGAACTCTTGTATCACAGAGAGCTTTATTTTTAAGTGATTTTTAAAAGTTAATGTCTACCTTTGGAAGCAGCAGTCAGCTTATGTTTTTAACCTATGAGATTAAGAATGAGTGGGAAGATACAAACCAACTGCTGTCTGTACCAGTATCAAAGCCCAGTGCTGCTAATGTGTGTTCTTTTAACGGTGTGCAAGAGAACCTAATAATCCAATATATTATTGTTTATAGTCATTTATAACTGTTTCATTTATAAGCTCCAGTAACTTTAAGTATATACTGTTTTCTATGTGTATCTCCTGTTTTGAAATATCAGTTTGATTTACTTATGAAGTGAGTTCTCTACAACAAGAGGGCAATTCACATTCATTACCACTAAAATTTATTTTGAGGACTTTGTAAGTTCAAACTCAAGGATTTGTTTGGAGGCAAAGTTTTCATGAACTGTGAGATAATTACATGTTTTTGTTAACATTCTAGAAGCCAAAAGGTGGAAAGGAACAAGGAGACATTCAAAGCTAATGTCTTCTTAGTGTTTTATGGAGTGTCAGGATTTCTTCAAGGTCTCCCCAGTAGACAGTTTCAAAACATGGTAATCATATAGTCAGTAATTAGTGGCATAGAAGATACTCATTCTACATTGACTTGTAAGAGTCCATCAGTGTTTGACCATGCCAGCAGGTCGTGTACAGCCACTGATAATTAGAGAAAAAGGAATAATAAAAGTAACTGAAAATTTTCTAATCTTGTGAAACATGTTAGTGGGTACGTCTTGTCACACAATTTTTGACATGTTGGAAAAGAATATTTAACAGGGCTATGCCATTATTCCCCTTTAGAAATATATCATGCTAACTATGTCCTCTGTATTCTATAAAACCATCACGTATCCATTCTGGAAGGTAGTTTTGAAGGAGTTAAAAGCTCCTCATGAGAAGTCTAGAGGCTATAGTTAATTATTTGCAAGCTCTCTTCTTATTAGATGCTTTTTTAAGATTAAGCAAAACTACCCCTCATATTTTCCCCTGATCAAAAGGCATAAAGATTTGATGCCTCTGAATGCTGATAATGTCCTGTGGGGAAATATAATGCTAGGACTTCCAATTTTATCATGTATTTTTCATGCACACTCAGAGTTTCACTGTTGGCTTCAGCGTCTGTTAGTATTTGCAACACAGGGGACTGATAAATTACCAGCTTCACCTAATTCTAGGTTTTTCTTCTGTTCCAAACATCTCTGACGGTGTAATGTTTCACCGCTCTGGGGAACTGAGGAAGCTATGCCGGGCCCTTTGCTGACATCTATCAATGATCGCAATGAATGATAATAATTAGAAATAAGTTATTTTTAAACTTTAGAGCAAAAAACTTCGATGATCCTAAGAGACTAGAACTTTTACTTAAAGTTGTTTGAGGAAGCTAGATCCCAGAGGAGAAATAGCTTACACTAGAGTTGGGGGTCTGGCTATTTTCTCGCTCAGCCAATCACACCCAGTTTGAAGCTTTACAGGGAATGTTACGGACATCTGGGGCTTTCTTGCATTTTGTGAGAACCTTCAAGTTCCTTGCCATCTCCCAGACCAGAGGGTGCGTAGACGTGGGACCATGGTGATGTTCTTGCTGTGCGCTGCTCAGGAAGGGCCTCCTGGGGCTGGGTGCCGGGACCTGCCCACACCCGCCGTGCTCCTGGGGTGTCCTGACGCTTCAGTGTGACACAGCTGTGGAGGATCTCAGGGCATGGTTGGGGGTTGTTCTCAGGACTCATTCCAAAATACTAGGGTATCCTCCGGAAGCATCTGGAAGGAGGATGTGTCTTTGAGGAAGAAAGAAAGGCACAGTTTGAATCTGGTTTTCTCTAGAACGCTGAGATGGAAGCAGCATTTCTAATTCCCTGCCTTTTCTTCCTCTGTGACATGATGCCTCAAAGTTGGTTCACATTACTACAAAACAAGCTTAGGGCACAAATAACGGATTCTCTCTCTCTCTCTCTCTCTCTCTCTCTCTCTCTCTCTTTTGCTTACCCCGCCTGCAAAATAAAGGAAACAGCTAGATTACTGTAGGCTGTTGGAGGAGCCCAGGTGTGTGGTGGGACTACAGAGGCAGAGGTGAAAGGGAAAGGAATTGAGTGGTTGTGGGGGCGCTCCTGGCGGTCTTCTCCCAATAGTCCCGGACAGACTGGGGGGATGAATGTCTCCGTTCACTCTTGTGAATAACAGCCATGGCTTCTTGGCAGCTGTTCCTGACACCCAGGGCCAAGGGGTTGTGAGCTGTGGCTGTGATGCGGGGACAACTTCCAGTCATCCTCAAAACAAGTGGTTTTCTCCAGGTGGGCAGCTTTACTACGCAGATGGCAATATTTGAAAGGTTCTGCAGTTTGAGGGGCGTGCTGTGCTCACCTGGGAGCTTCCGCCCCCGCTCCTTCTTGCTAAGATCGCGGTCCCTTCCTCCTCTGAGCTCCTGCAGCATTTACCGCAGACCATCATCCCCACCCCTGTTCCCTTTGTGTCCCTCCTACTACACTGTGAGCTCCCTGAGGCCAGACCTTTTAAAAAAATTATTTTTGTATAAATTGTAAGTGTAGGGGAGTGCCTGCCAGGGCTCCACATTCTCTTGGTTCAAACAAATGAGTAGATGGCAGCTTTAAAAACATTGACCTAGGCAGTCCTTCGTTTAAGGTAGCTTGCCAATTTCTTTACAAAGCAATAGATTTTTCATAGAAATTTTAAAAAACATAGATGAAAAGGAGAGAAAAAAGTCACTTGCTACCCCACTACTGGGGGGCCATTGTAAACATTATGGTATATGTCCTGTGAAACTCACTTTTCAGATATGTGGCTATAGATTCACCAAAGAGAGAAATGGTGTTATATGATACATACACTCTTATAAACTGCTTTAAAACTGTCATTATACTGGGACTGTGTTTTCATATCACATATTCTCGCATGATAGTGTTTATAATGATGATGGAATGTACTGGGATTTATGTGCAGTCTTCTATTTTGGACATGTATATGACTGCCAATATTTTGCATCCACAAAAGCTGCCACAGTGAACCTCCTTGTGTGCATCCCTGATGACTTCCTTACGATAAATTCCTGGTCATGGAATCGCAGGTAAAGGGTACATGCATTTGAAAGGTATTTGGATTGCATTACAAAGTTGTAACAATTTTATGCTCACCAGTGGCATGCGACAATTTCAGTTCTCTGACATGAATGCTTGTTGTGAATAGGTGTTAGATACATGGCAAAACATTGTCAATTTAGAGTCTAAAAACCATGTAAAGATCAAGATGAAGAGCTGCATCGTGGAAGTCACCCATTGTTGCTGGAAACTGGGTGTGTAGGAGACAGGGTTAGCTTCCACCCTGCAGAAGGAGCAACTCCTGGAATAAGGAAGGCAGATTCCCCTGCCGCTGGCCGATGGCTCTGAGGCTGGGAGGCTTAGGGAGGGCAAGATAACTCCGAGGACACCCTGGGAAGCCCAGAATCTGAGCAGTCAAATCTGTGACCTTGTTGAGGGCATCTTAGGGCCCAGGGAAGAGGTGGGTCCATGCCTAGCAGTCTGAATCAGGACTGAGAAGTGGGAGAAAAGACCCGCCACACCAGGTGGGAGAAGTCAGGAGCGGAGCGAGGAAGAGTGACAGGGAAGGCAAGTCTGAAAGAGAAGGCTTTAGAAACCCGCACTTGAGCTGGAAGTAAAAATTGCATCAGGGTCCATGAGCAGCTGGAATGTTGATGCTGTTTCAGAGACCGCAGAACGGGAGATGACCTCTTCATCCAGGCCAGGCAGAGCTGGTTTACAATCTTGGCTTTGCCACATACGGTGTGACCTTGAGCAAGGCACAGAGGCTGCTCTGTCTCAAGTTCCTGCCCCATTAAAAAAAGGGGGGTGGTGGTGTGGATTTAACAGTTTGGATAAAATTTTTTCTAAGGTTTCTTGCAGCCCAGAAATTTTCTTCTGCTTCTATTTTCAATAAAAACAAATGAAACTCGACTTCTTGAATGGGTGGGTTACCCATTGTGCAAACATGGGATCTAGCCCATATTTAAATGCAGGCTTTGGGATTATTGCTTCTGACAACAAATCATCACTCAGAAGTCCACTAATAAGTTGGAATAACGACTGTGCTTTGAAATACGGAACTGTGATGCCGCTGCAATTTACTTGAATGAGCAGTGGTGAAATAATCAGTGGCAAATATTTCTTTCCCACCCAAGACATCTGTCATGTTTGACTCCCGCCGACAATCTATAAATGCGAAAGGCTTGCCCCATCAAGCACTTTCAGTTCTCTGTGGGTCTCGTCACTAATGAGAACTCCGGTTGCGTTGAAAGGGACTGGAAATCTGAGAGAAGTATGGGACCAAAACCCCAACAAATACAAAGGCAATCACCGCTTAATTTGAAGTGACACTTCCCTGTGTTTGGCTTTTCCAGCAGGGCAAGTTGGGATGTTTGCCACTGGAAAGTCAAAAATGCCTGCAAAAACAAAGGCCCAGTTTTCAAATATCTGGTCTGTGTCATTTATTTTTAATACTAAATGTGACATAGTGTAATGTTCTATCGATTAAATTAAACTGCACGGGTGAGTGAGATAGAATTTCAATCGAATCCTTAGATGAGAAATGAACTGCTTGTCACAGAGTTTTCCTGGCAATCGTCTAACATCCTGATAGATATTGGCTGGCTCCACTTAAACAGCTGGAACCTTGCAGCAGCTAAACAAAGGGCACACCCGCTAGGAGAAACAAAGTCTTGGGGCTTCAAAGGAGAGTGAAGAGGTCCCTCAGTCAGTGGGGAGTTTACAGGTTGGTTCCCCCACCCCTGTGAGTGCCATCTTCCTCCTGGGGGCTCTGTGCGCTTCTTTGTGAAGTCAGTGCGGCATGTGACACAGCTGCAGCATCTGTCTAGAGAAGGCACTTTGCATTCAATGCCACCGCCCTTTCCAGTTGCTTCTGAAGCCGGAAGGCCTGTTCATGTGGCAGTCTGCTGTGTGAAGAATAGCCATGTGTAATTCGAGTAGGGGGCAGGCAGGGGTTAGCAAAACTCAGGATCCTCAGGAGACTTTTCTGGTGGGATAGCAGTAGTTCAAAGAGGAGCTTCAGTTCCTGCATTAGCATAATTTGCTTTGTTCCTTGCCCCTGCAATGTGGGACAAAAATAATGTTTTTATAAGAGACTTATTTCTGAAGAAGTGTGTGTGTGCACGCGCGTGTGAATCTCCTTAGTGATGATTTGCCTAGAGATTGTTCCTTCTTACTTAGAAACTTTGGCTAAAGTGATTCGTTTCCCCCAGAATATGAGGACTGCTGAGACACTGAGAGAAATACGATAGGTTGAGGCTACTGTTCTCAGTTCCGCTGGGGTGTTGTAACCATGAGGTCACTGTTCTTGTAGCTATGCAACCAGGGTGCAGTTCCATAGAGAACAGCTAAGACCTGAAACCCATCCTTTAGGGGCAGATGGTCAGAGACGAATTGCAACCTTGAGAATACAAACCACGAACGCCACGGGTCAGCAAGGGCCCCTGATGGTGTACTTTCCTGGCATCAGCCCAGGACAGGTAGCTGCGGTTCATGAAGTGCAAGAGGAGATGTGAGTTTGTATAGGAGGATGGTGAGGAGGGGCACGTTCGGCTGTGTAAAGCAGTATAGGAAGGTCAAGGAGACACAGATGAAGCATACAAAAGCAAACCCAGTAAACAGCAACAGTGCTGGCAGGAACGATCAGAACAGTCAGCTCCATGCATTGGAAATGGAGCTTGCATAGCAAAGGAGTAAACCATTATCAGCACGGCCTGCACAACAAAGTTGTGCAGAGAGAACCTTGGAATAGATCATGGCATAACTGCACAATAGGAGACTCTGGAGCCATCACGAGGAATATATAGATTTATTCATTTTTGTATGAACATCATAGATATCTAACATGGAAACAGTATGTTCCAGATAATGCACTAGGGTAAATTTGTTGGGCAAAACAAAAGAGATGCATGTATATGTAAGTAAGTATATGAATAAGCATGTATATTTGTATACATTTATGTATGTGGTGCAAGCAGTCTTCAAAAAGTTATAGAAAATGCATGTTAGAGAAACACTATGCATGAATTTCAAAAATTTTTTCATCGAATAAATTTATCTTTTTCTTCCGCTTTTCCACAAATATTTTGAAATACCCTTATGCTTTCTATGCATATATACATGTGCATGCAGTATATATAGGGCATATAGTTTTCTAAATCTAGTAGTGATTTCCTCTAGGAAGCAGGTCAAAGAGGGTCAGGCTGAGGCTGCAGAAGGATAGAAGAGAACAAGAACATTAAAAGTAAGTCACCTAGTGCTTCTCATTGACATGCACTGGGGAGGGGCCTAGTCGTGCTTTTGAGGAGCCTGGGGAATGATGTATGATGTCTCCATCTCTCAGCCAGAAACACCTTGACCGGGCTGATGCTGGCCAACCCTGCTGCTGCAATGCAGGTGTCCAGGTGGATTCCTGTTGGTTCTGGTTGGGCAGTCACATAGATTCTGGCCACCCCGCTGGTGCCAGAACAGTCTGTCACTGGTCTGGCTCTTCAGTGAAGGCAGCCTCACACGGGAGGGTGCCGCCAGCCCAGCAGATGACTGAAATGGGATGTGAACACAGGCGAAGCGTTGGCTGGCCTCTTCTTCGCATTCAGCGACGTCTCATTCAATACATCAGCCGGCTGGAGTCTCCCCTTCAAGTGTGGGAGACCGTGAACCACTCACAAGGCTTCTTAGACTGGAAGGAGGGAGGGAGTTCTCAAAAGCTATTCCTGAATGTCTTCCTCTTGTGATTAGCAGGGAGGAGGCTGGCTGGGGTGGGGGTGGATAACAGTCTTCAGCTTCTGGCTGGGCTGCCAGCCCAAAAGTCTTTTTTTTTTTTTTCCTGCACCATATGGATACAGGAAAAATATAAAGGATGTGTTCCCTGCCCTTGAGGAATTTATAATCTAGTTGGGGGGCAGCCAAACGGCTGCTGGGTAGCCTCGGATCAGCGGCCGCCTGAACTGGTGAGATGCCGCTTGTGCCATCCCAGCAGGACCCAGCTGTTCCCTCTTCTGGGGGTCCAGGCTTGACCTTGGCCTTGGGCCACAGGTCAGTGGGCTGCAGGAGGAAGCATGAGCTTATTTCTTTTGCTTTGTAGCATTGGTTTTGGTGAAGATTGTAGGAATTTCTCAAGCTAAAGCTTTTAGTGAACAGTCACTGGTTCAAGTTCACAAGCCACATCATTAATCATTAATCATTAATAAGTGGCTGTAGAACACCCTTTCCTTTGCCAGAGAAAATAAGCGAGTTATAAACCTACCAACAAATAAATATATACCCCCCCCCCGCCCCAGCAACTAGAAAATTGATCCTTTTTGTGGCCATAGAATTTTCAGTTTTGGAAAAGACTTTAGAAATCACCAGGGTAATTGCTATCATCTCAATTTAGGGAAGCAAAGGTCTGAGTTCCAGCAGGCATTCTCTCCAAGGCACGTTTTCTGACTCCTAACCCAATATTCTTTCCCATGGTAGAATTTGGGAATGCCTATTAATATGAGCTGACATGCTGTCATTTCAAGTGTACTTTGAAGAAGAGATGACTTCCCGGGTGATACCTTCATTTTTATTTCTTTATTATACGGTTATCTAACGTCAGCATGAGCGGTTGGAGAAGGAAAAGCTAATTCATCTCACTGTGACTTGGTTTCCATCTGGGAAGAGAACAGAGGAAAGACGGCCTGAGCTGGGGAGGGGAGGAGGAAGGGCCGGGGTCTGAAGGCATGATGACCCCTAGGGCGAGCTCGCTCGGAGTGCAGATGGGCTTGCACTCAGGACAGAGGCAGAAAACATTAAGTGGACGTGGCAGGAGGCAGAAGCTGATATCCGAGGGGTCTGGCAGCATCAGGGAGCAGGGCCCTGTCGTGAAAAGAGGCTGTAGGACTCCAAGAGGGCCTGTGCCCCAGGCAGGGACTGGGTGTGGGAGAAGCTGAGATGGGCTGCGTTGTCAGCGGTAAGGCAACGTCTCAGAACTGAGCCCAGTCACACTGGGAAGAACAGGAAGGCTGACCGCGAACTGAGTTTAGACTCTTTCAGTCTACGAGCCTTCCTCTTTTTCTTCTCACTTTTTTTTTTTAAGAAAAATATACAGTGCATTATCATTATTTACACTCATATGTTACAGTGCTTCAGAATGGCGGGACTTCTTACTCCTACCTGCCCAAAACCTTGTACCTATTAATCAGCATTTCCCCATCTCAGCCTCATCTTTTTAATTTTGGATTCCAGTGTCAGGTTTAAGTCAGCAATGGGGACCAAGAAGCCAGGCTGGGGTGTTGTTGGAAGTGGAGGGGAACGACACCCAAAAGCTGGCGATGGGTGAATTGAGAACAACCTGACAATCTCAGACAGAAGCGTTCAAATGCACACACAGGAGAACAGGCCCAGGGTCGCCTCAGGAAGGCTTGCCTTGCCTGGTATTCTCCATGAAAATTTCTGAAGCTGTTGATTAGAACCGTTGTTGGCCAACTTCCCAAGGAACGGGCAGAGTCTGGAAGCAGAAGTCATCAGTGCCTATCCATACACTATGCAGGGCAAAGGGAGTGTGCATTAGCTAACAGGTGCAGTATATGTGGGGGTCCCTGCTGGGCTAGGGCTTTGGTGCAGGCTTAAAGGGAAGCTATGAAATATTTAAATGACAGAACTTCCTCCTCTTGCCTCCTGCTGGTTGCACGCCCTGCAGTCGGCTTTTGGGGTGAAATCTGACTTATCATAAAAGCACTGTTTAATGCAAAATGCAGCTTTAGTTTTATTGTAAGTTAAAAAATTGACTTTCTGCTTTATACTTTAGTCTCTTTGAGTTTGGCTAATGCGAGACTATCATAAAACAGTAAATCTGTTCTTGATATGTTGTTAAGATCTGCTTTCTGATTTAGTAGGGCTGAGGGCCAGAGTCTGCAGGGTGACTACTGCTTTTGGAGGGAGAGCATGACAATAGACTGTCAGGGTTCTTTACCTGCTGGGGGGACTGGCAAAGACACTTAAAACATAAAAGCAACTTTTAAACACAGTAGGTTAATCCTCTGCCTGCATTGCCAGCATCCCATATGGGCACTGGTTCGAGTCCTGGCTGCTCTACTTCTGATCCTGCTCTCTTCTTTGACCTGGGAAAGCAGTAGAGGATGGCCCAAGTCCTTAGGCCCCTGAATCAGCATGGGAAACTGGAAAGCTGCTCCTGGCTCCTGGCTTTGGATTGGCACAGCTCCGGCTGTCATGGCCATCTGGGGAGTGAACAGGGGGTGAAAGATCTCTCTCTCTCTTTGTTTCTCCCTCTCACTGTCTGTAACTCTACCTGTCAAATAAATAAATTAAATCTTTTTTTAAAAAAAGGTTCTAGCAGGGATCAGGAAACATGGGTTTCTCCTCTCCAGGCCTCTGAGATTGTGAAGTCTGTGTGGGTGGTTGTTGTCCCTACGTGTTCTTTGCCACTGGGATGAGTGAGTGCAGGATACACAGGAGACAATCAGGACAGCAGCTAAAAGTAGATCTCAACCCCACCGTCCCTGCCCAAGAGCGCTCGGAAGCTCTGGAGCAGAACACAGAAACGCCTGTATGGGGACAGCATGCTTTGAGTTATTAGCATGCACAGGCAGACTGTGTCGTGTGACACAGTTGAGCGAGCATGAGAGGCCAGCTGGTCCTGGAAAATCACCCTGGAAAGACCACAGCGAGTACATCCCTTATCGCGCATCTCGCTGGTAAAGAGCCCTGCACTCGTTTTTCAGAACCGCATAGACAAATGTCCCCTGGGGAAATGAGGATTCCCACCCCATGACTCATCTGATGGGAACGATCCGTTCACGACGATCCGACGATCCGTTCACGAGTCGGCGTGTGGGCCAACCCACACTGCCCATCCACCCCAAGGTGCAGAGTGTATCTCTCCCCAGTATGCTACCACGTGATAGGAAGAAGGAAGCTATCACCCCCACCCTGCCCTCTTTTTAACACCAGGTGACCTGTATTAATCTGACATGCTAGAAATCGTGGGTGTACTAGATATTATACTGGTAACAAGGTAGAAAATTGATACAGAAAGCTAGGAAGAAGAAAGGAGTGGCGAGGCATTTTACCATTCAACATATTTTACCTAACGTTCACAGAATATCCCAGAGGCCAGAGCTGGACCCTTACAAATCAATGAAAATTAAAAAAACCCAAGTTAAGACTTGGAATGCTTTGAATAGGACTGGATATTGATTATTTATTGACATTCGTCTCTCTGTCCCTTTTCACTGAGAATATTTTGAGAGTCAGCAGGGATCACTTCTCAACATCATAAGCAATTCACCAGGCAAAGATGGTAAGTCTAGGCCAAGCTGTACCAATAACTGGGAATAGTAATGTGTTTACACATGACATACAGTTGACGAAAACATAAATCTGCAGTGTAGCTCTCATTCACTTGTGTCCAATGGAACAAGTCTGTCAGTTGCCTTGAGATGTAGGTGATTTTTTTAACTTTTATTTAATGAATATAAATTTCCAAAGTACAGCTTATGGATTGCAATGGCTTCTCCCCCATAACGTCCCTCCTATCCGCAACCCTCCCCTTTCCCTCTCCCTCTCCCCTTCCATTCACATCAAGATTCATTTTCAATTCTCTTTATATACAGAAGATCAGTTTAGCATATATTAAGTAAGGATTTCAACAGTTTGCACCCACATAGAAACACAAAGTGAAAAATACTGTTTGAGTACTAGTTATAGCATTAAATCACAATGTACAGCACATTAAGGACAGAGATCCTACATGAGGAGTAAGTGCACAGTGACTCCTGTTGTTGACTTAACAATTTGACACTCTTGTTTATGGCATCAGTAATCACCCTAGGCTCTTGTCATGAGTTTCCAAGGCTATGGAAGCCTTTTGAGTTCACTGACTCTGATCATATTTAGACAAGGTCGTAGTCAGAGTGGAAGTTCTCTCCTCCCTTCAGAGAAAGGTACCTCCTTCTTTGATGACCCGTTCTTTCCACTGGGATCTCACTCACAGAGATCTTTCATTTAGGTCATTTTTTTTTTTTTTTTTTTTTTTTGCCAGAGTGTCTTGGCTTTACATGCCTGAAATACTCTCATGGGCTTTTTTTTTTTCTTTTTTTTTAACCAACTGCCTCTTTTTCCTCCTCCTAAGGGACAGATGTAATTTAAAATGAGGATTAGCAATAACTGTCTTGAAATTTATGTAATTCTGGTTTTGCTTCTGGTAAAGGTTATTGTGTCATCATATGATTCATAATGCACTGTAAGTATCACATCAGAAAATAGAACCCTTTAGATACCAATAACAAATGATCTACAAATAAATAGCCTAGCAATGTAAACATTAGTAGGGTGAATTCATAAAGTGCCTGCTAAAAGCATTTGATTTAATTTTGCCTATCTTTTATCAGGTTTTTAAAATGTATAAACCAAAATGACAAATGATAATGATCTTGATGCCATCAAGTGTAATGTATCAGAAGACACATGCTGTATTTTCTCATTTTTTATAGTTTCACATTTTTTTGTGGGGGGGGGAGGCGTGGTTTGTTCTGTTACAAAAAGCTCAAGATTTTTCGCCCTTAGTTTATCTCCTGGGAAGTACCATAATTAAGGTAGGTCTTAAGAATTAAACAGGCAGGCAGTCATGAAATGACAATGAGCCATCCATAGTGTTGAAACATCAATCTAATAATATAAAAAGTATGGGTTTTGAAAATCCTATGTTTCTATGTAATTGCCATTTCCGCTTGTATAAATCTGAGGTTAACTGATGATGGTTTTTTTTCTTAGCCGATCCCACTAATGTTCCAGGACTTTTTATGTCCTGTATCATTTGATATGTATTGCCATAGAGCTTTTATATTTTTCAAACACTTCAGCAGTTTTATGCATTGCATTTGTTATTAAATGTCATTGTGTCGCTTTATGGATCCTATTTAAAGAAAGTTAGTAGCTAGAGCAAGAGATGAGAAACATTTATAATTTGACCCCAACTAAACTCAAGGGCAATATAAGATTCAATAAAAGAGAATTCATGAATTTCCCAGGTGCTCTTCATAAAAAAGAAGCCAAAATAAAACCAAACACAAAGGAAACTAAACGAAACCAACAATTTACTTGGTTTTCACCTACTACCAGGTATTGGGTTTTATGAATACGAAATTCTAGACAAGGTATCATATTCTGGAACAACTCTTCCTATGTTTCACTATCACTTAAATGCTGGCTCAAATGTCCCTTTCTCTACCTCCCAGGCAGGATCGGGGACTTCTATAGTCATATTATCATACATAGCATTTTGTTCAAACACAGGCTTCTTCTCACATGGTCGGATGGATGGTTTTTATCTGGTCGACACTGACTCGAACTGGATTCAGGGAACCAGGACTTGCCCTATTCATTTTTGTTTTTTCAGTGTCCATTGTCTTTGGTACATGGAAGGAGTTCATTCAGCATTATTGAAATGACGAATCGTTTCTAAGACTTCACGTCTTATACTACTAAGAATTGCATTATCAGGCTGGGCGTTTGGCATAATGGTTAAAATGCCACCTGGAACATTTATATCTTGGGTTGGAAGATGGGGATTCAAGCCCTGGTTATGCTCCTGATTCCAGCTTCCTGCTCATGTACATCCTGGGAGGCAGCGTGTGATGGTGCAAACAGCTGGGCTCCTGCCACCCACAGGGGAGATGCAGATGGAGCACTGGGCTCCTGGCTTCAACCTTGCCCAGTCCTGTCTGCTGCAGGCATTTGGGGGAGTGAAGCAGCAGATCAGAGGTCTCTGTCTGTCTGTCTGTCATTCAACTTTTAAATAAATCAAATAAATACATGAACAAGAATTGTGTCATCATTGCACAAGAAGAGAAAGGTCTGTTTGGATCACTCCTTCTTAACATCTGTGTTAATGATTTTGTGCCAGGAAGGCTGAATGTCTATAGCAGAATATGGAATAGAGACTTGGCATATGTAGTGTATAGTCAGTAATGCAGGGCCTGGTGCTGTGATGCAGCAGGTTAAGCTGCGGCCTGCAGTGCCGGCATCTCATATGTGCACCAGTTTGAATTCTGGCTGCTCCACTTCCAATCCAGCCCCATGCTAATGTACCTGGGAAAGCAGCAGAAGATGGCCCAAGTCCTTGGGTCCCTACACCCACACGGGAGACCTTGAGTAAACTCCTGGCTCCTGGCATAGGCCTGGCACAGCCCTGGCCATCGTGGCCATCTGGGGGATGAACCAGCAGATGGAAGATCTCTCTCTCGCTGTCTCTCCCTCTCTGTAACTCTGCCTTTCAAATAAATAAATCTTTCAAAAAAATCATTAATGCAAATCAAGGAATTTAGACACATTTACTGGTATCTGAGGCATTTTCCAGTTGGAACTTTCCAGAATCAAACAAACTAATACAAGATTTATTTATTTTTTAAGATTTATTTTTTAGCACAAAATTCCTCTGTTCCCCGATTGTTTCAGGCACTGTTTTCGAAGCACTTGTATTGGTGTCTTCCACAGCTCTACTTGGACCGAAGGACAGCAGTGTACTTACTCAGTCATCACGGCGGGAACTGCTTGGAGGAGTAGCTGGCCCTGGGACAGTCACCAAACTCGCCGCTCCACAGCACATCGCTGTGAGTACAGACGTAGAGAGGTCTGGCTATTGCACTGCTCTCTGGAGTTGGCTTCTCCAGCCCTTGCTGAACGTCCAGCTCGGCTCCTGCTGTGATCGGTTTCCGCAGTCAAGTGGATCTCTGTTCTGAAAGCATCCTGCTGACCTCAGAGCCTCCCTGCTAATGTGCGCTTTATCTTCACACATCTGAGAAAGATTACAGACATCTCATCTATGGAAAAAGCAGAAGATCTGACACCCTGAATGGTGCACACTTGGCCACAATCACTGGACGCCTTTCGTTGGTAGTGCATGGACTCCATTGTCCCTGAGTTTCACCGCTGCCCTTGGCCTATGCTCAGCTTGCTTCACGCACTAAGTCGCTGGTTGGGCTCTGGCAGGCATCTTGGGTAGCAATCTATGCATCACATCTCGGACTGTAAATCTGTTCATACAGTCATACTTTCCATATGATGGTGGCTACCATTCATAAAATAATGTTTATCCCCTGAGTACTCATACTGAAAGTGAGATAATCAACTGTTGTGTTCCTAGTCGAGCTTAGCAGAAGAGTACGTTCTTCTATTGTTTTTCTTTTATTTAAGGGGAGGTTAAGATAAAGATGAGTCTACAGTTGACAAGGGTATGTGAAGATGATGCAGTTTCCTGCCTCTGTTGGATGAACCCAAAACCACAGACAGCAGGAAGCACAATTGCTTATTGTTGTAAGATGGGGTGTGACCCAGTGTTTGCATCGCTTCTCGGCCTTTTGGCTAAGAGCGAGTGTTGTAACACAGTGCTTGCGCAGGTGTCTGGGGAGACCATGTCAAGGGCCCCTGGGCCTCCTGTTTCTGAGCCGCAGCCTCGTCTTGCATCAGTGCTTTTTTCTGTCCCTCCTTTACCCCTTCCCCAACAGGGAATGGAGAGGAAGAGGAGGTTTAGCAGAGGTGCACATGCTGGCTTTTCTTCTCTTTCTTAAGTTTCCACAGGGGGCCAGCACCATGGCATGGTGGGTAAAACCACCGCCTGCAGTGCTGGCATCCCATACGAGCACCAGGGTAAGTCCTGGCGGCTCCACTTTCAATCCAGCTCCCTGCTAATGTGCCTGGGAAAGTGGCAGAGGAAGGCCCTGGTGCTTGGCCACTGACCCCAAGTGGGAGACCTGGAAGAAGCTGGCTGCTGGATCCTTGCTTAGCCCTGGCTCGCAGCCCTGGCCATTGCAGACATTTGGAGGATGAACCAGTGGATGGAATCTCTCTCTCTCTTCCTCTCTCTCTCTCGCTCTCCCTCTGCCTCTCTGTAACTCAACTAAATAAAATAAATCTTTAAAAAAAGCTTCCATCACAGTCCTACCAGGTGCACTTTCTGTGTAGCATATGAATCATTCTGATCTCTTTGAGAACAAAAATGTTGATATTCTATTTTTTATTTAAGCCATAATAATTACTCATCATTGTAGTAAAAGTAAATAGCATTAAATGGACAAACAGGCTAAAAAGATGTTTTGCAGTGGGCTTTTGGCCTGGTGGATTAAGCCAGTTGCAAAGCCTGCATCCCATGTTGAAGTGCGTGGGTTTCAGTCTCAACTCTGGATCCCGAGTCCAGCTTCCTGCTAGCAGACCCTTTGAAACAGCAGTCATGGCTCAAGTGGTTGGGTTCCTGCCATCCACTTGGGAGGCCTGGATTGTGTTCCAGATCCTGACTTTGGCCTGACCCAGCCCTGGCTGTTGCCAGTACTAGGGGGAGTGAACCAGCAGATGGGAACGCTCTGATTTTCTCCCGTCTCTTTTTCTGTTTCTGCCTCTCAAATAATAAAAAACAAGGCCTTAGTAGTGAGTATGGATAAAGTGATTTAACATTTTGCAAAGGTCACATTCTGACCTCATTCTGGTACATGCCATCAGTAAATGAAATATGAGATGTATTCCATGTGTGGGGGACACGAGAGTCCCGAGAGGGCCTCCCGGTCATTTGCTTTGTTTCTTTGCGGCTGGAGTTGGGGGGGTGGGCAAACACCAGAGGAGACAGACAGATGGGAGGCAGATAAATCTCTCCTTTCCAGCTCCCTTTTCTCATGGCGGGTACTCCCCCACATTGTGAGCCAGGTGACGCTCAGACTGCTCTCAGGAGGAAACAGCAGCACATTGTTAGGAAAGTCTGCTTCCACGGAACCTTGTAAGTCAGCCAAAGAAAAGGTTGCTGGACTTCAGGCATTTCCACGATGAGGAAGTGGCCTTTGCGGTCACCAGCATGGGCACAGTTTTGATGGGGTTAGGGTGGTGAGTGTTGTCTGGTTTCCAGCACAGAAGAAGACAAACATGGGAAAAAACAGGTCGGAGACAGTCTCTTGTTTTTCTGGATGTTGCTGCTGAGAGAAAAGGGGGTGTCCAGTGAGGTTCCCAAGTGTTGTATTTGTAGGATGGAGAGAATGGGTGGCATCAGCATTGGGACAGTCTCAGCGGCAGTTCGCCATTGCCTTTTGGCAAACTATAGCATTGCCATGAAATTATCATGCCAGAAAGACTTGTCAGTGTTCAGTTATGCCAATATACTTTTTCATGGTAGTTTATAGGGTTTTAAATGTTTATTTTATTTATTTGAAAGGCAAAGTTACAGAAGAGGGAGGGAGAGAGATAAGAAGAGAAAGGTCTTCCATCCACTGGTTCCCTCCCCAGATGGCTGCAACACGCAGGACCAGGTCAGACTGAAGCCAGAAGTCAGAAGCTTCCTTCAGGTCTCCCACATGGGTACAGGGGCCCAAGCACTGGAGCCAGCTTCCACTGCTTTCCCAGGTGCATTAGCAGGGAGCTGGATCAGAAGTGGAGCATCCAGGACTCCAACTGGTGCCCATATGGGATGCTGGCACTGCAGGCAACAGCTTAACTGGCTACACCACAGCGCTGACCCCTGTAGTTTATAGCTTTTAAAGGGAAAAATTACTTTTTACTGTCATAAAAGCCTTTTTAAAATAACAAATATTAGAGAGCATGGATAAAGAAAACACTCATAGTCCCACTTATAAGAGGTAAATACTATCACCAGTTTGGGGTGGGTACATGCTTTTCTCCCCCGATATTGCTTTGAAGTCAGCTTCATTTAAAGGATCTCATCACTGGCAACAGACACTCATGTAAGTTAGGTCTGAAGAAATTTCACTGACAGACAACTCCAGGAGAGAGATGTTTGGTAGGAATTTATCCAGCCTCTTAGAGTGGAGTGGGCTATTGGACCACGAGGAAGGGAAAAGCGAGATGGACGTGTGTGGCTCTCATTCTTCTGGGTTTTCTCTCTCCTCTGGCAAGAACAGGATAGAAAGGAGGCTCTAAATATCAGGTCTTCACAGCCACACTCTTCACACACCTTGCGATTACTGCTAATGTATCGGTATGAAATACTTCACTGCGATTATTTCCTTTTAATTTGGAAATGAGCGCCACATTCAGTGAAAACCTTCCCAGCTCTGAAACTGTGGGGTTCAGGGCCAGGCCCTGTAGTACCCTGTTTTCTCTCCTGTAGAATTCAGACAGTATGACCAATGCTCTGAGATTTAGACTAGTGTAGGTGGGCCCCCAGGCAAGGCAGAAGGTTGGCACGTGGCCACTGACCTATACAAAATTGCTTTGGTGGTGATTTGAAGATGGAGAGCTTGGCTGTATCTATGAGACCACAAAGTCCTTAGCAAAAATCCCAGCCCCAAAATAATATGTTTTGGATTTGTTGTCAGATAAGTGGCTATTTGCAGACTTCCAGGTAAATGTCTGGGATTATCCAATGATTGATTGTGTGGACAAAATGTTAGGTTGATGGATTAATTACTTTTCCTCTCCTGTTGAGGCACTGTTTATATGCAATGGGATTTGAATCCCTGCACGAATTTCCTTGTAGCTCCAGATGAGGCGGGGAGGTGGGGCTGTAGGGGAAAGTTTTTCCTGAGGACATTGCCTTTTGCTCAGGTCACGGTCTTTCTCTGGGCCTTCATTCCTTCCTGCCCAGACTCTTCAGCAGCCCACTTTCCTGCAGTCCCTGCAAGCCAGTCTATCCTTTGACCATCTTCCTGGTCAATGAACAGGTCAGGTTGTGTCCCTCTCTTGGGAGTTTTGCATTTAACAGTTTTGCACTGTTTCTGGAATATCCAGTCTCTCTGATTGTAACATTCAAGAGCTTCCAAAATATTTTCTTTACTTGTCTTTCCCAAATGAATTCATTTATTCCACATATTTTTAAGCACCCATAATAAA
The DNA here is from genome assembly GCF_964237555.1 of Oryctolagus cuniculus. Classification (NCBI taxonomy): domain Eukaryota; kingdom Metazoa; phylum Chordata; class Mammalia; order Lagomorpha; family Leporidae; genus Oryctolagus; species Oryctolagus cuniculus. The sequence goes on along the minus strand of NC_091435.1, from coordinate 102,406,138 downwards.
TACTACAGAGAGTGGTGTGTGTGATTTGATTTTATTTCTTACTGTTTCTTGAAGGTCCCTGTGAGTCAATCTCACAGACTTGCCCTCCTCTGGGACACTTTCTCATCAAGCCTCTTGGTTAACATTCCTTAGGGCTCAGACACATTCTTTTCCTCTACTGAGCTCCCTTTGATGCCAATGTTTTCCTCTCCTCATTGGTGGGCTATGCGGCCTCACATTATAGTCATCTCTGAATATGTACTACCTTTTTGTCAGCCAGTGAGCTCTCTGAGAGTGGAAAGTTCCTCTCTTTTATCTTTATTTTCTTCCTGCCTGGGGGACAGCACAGCACAATGATCGAGACTTGGGGCTACATGGTTCAGATTGAACCTTGGTCCACAAACTTACCAGATGCATGGCCTGAGACGAGTTACTCTTCCTTCTCACTTGCTTCATCTATGAAATAGGAAGTTGGCTTAGGAGAGTTAAGTACGATAGTGCTTAACACTGCATCCCACAAAAGTAAGCATCCAGTACGCATTCCCAGAGTATATAACAGCAATTCTTGGTGTTCTGTTGGCTCTCAATATATATTTGTTAAATAACTGAATAGGTAATTAGCCTCTTAAGTAGTTCAGTAAACATTTCTGAGTACCTGCTAATATCAGACTGAATCTTTCTATATTCATCTCCATTTACAAAGTATTGTTTACAAAATTGAATTACCTGAAAAATCATCTCATTTCTTAATTTTTACTCACTTTAAAAACACTGTACGGGAGCCAGTGCTGTGGCATAGTAGGTTAAGCCTCCACCTGCAGTGCCAGCGTTTTATATGGGCTTCAATTTGAGTCCCAGCTGCTCTATTTCCAATCCAGCTCTCTGCTAATGGCCTGGGAAAGCAGTAGAAGATGGCCCGAGTGCTTGGGCCCCTGCACTCATGTGGGAGGCCCGGAAGAAACTCTTGGCTCCTGGCTTCCAATGATCCCTGCTCTGCTCATTGTGGCTATTTGGGGAGTGAACCAGCAGATGGAAGACCACTCTCTCGCTGTAAGTCTGCCTCTCAAATAAATAAATACATAAGTTTTTTTAAAGAGTTATTTCTTTATTTCAAAGGCAGAGTTACACAGAGGCAGAGGCTTAGAGACAGACAGACCCAGGCACTTGGGCCATCTTCTACTGCTTTCCCAGGCCATGGCAGGGAGCTGGATCGAAAGTGGAGCAGCTGGGACTCGAACCGGTGCCCATAAAGGATGCCGGCACTGCAGGTGGCAGCTTTACCCAGTACGCCACAGCACCAGCCCCTAAATAAATCCTTTTTTTTTTAAAGACCATCCAACTGCATCTTTTCTCACACATTCACCTTGTGTTTGCTTATTAATAGCAAAAATGGGAGTGGATGTTTGGAGCCGCAGTTAAAACGCTGCTGGGAAGGCCCATATCCCATCTCAGAGTGTCTCATTCAAGCTCTGGCTCCTTCACTTTCAATCTATCTTCCTGCTAAACAGACCCCCTGAAAGGCGGCAGATGATTTCCAACAACTTGGGTGGCTGCCACCCAGACAGGAGACCTGAATTAAGTGCTTGGCTCTTGGCTTCAGCCTGGGGTACTCCCAGATGTGGGTTTTTGGAGAATGAACCAGCAGACAGGGGCTGTCTTTCTTTCTCTCTGCCTTTCAAATAAACACATTTTTTGAAACCCCCAAAACACTCAAGCTAGTGAGTGACCATGAGATCAATACAGGGAGCCAGCACCTCCAAAGCAGTTTTGGCGGATAATCTGATGGCAACGTCTTTGCCTGTGTTTGCTACTGGAGGAGAACTCAGCCTCAGGAAGACAAGGCCCTGCTGAGGCCCCAGAGAGACAAATGCTGAGACAGAGACACAGGTCTCCCCGTGCAACCTGCTTCTGAAATGAAGCCCGCAGGCCAGCAAAAACCTTCTTCCGATTTGTTCTCTTTTGAAAAACAACAAAGCCTTGAGGAAAAGATTCAGTGGTTTTCACCAGCAGGCTGAAGAGCTGGTTCTGTGTCACATGAACATGAGAGCAGGCTGTTGGTTGCTGTAGACGTTTCTGCCATTGAGTTAATAGAGACAGCAATGGGACCAAACCTGGTCCAGGGACTCAGCGTCAGGGCAGGAAGGGACTCAGGATAGATGGAGTCCACTGCTCCATTTATAAATGAGGAGGGGGTATGGGACTAATCTCACTCATCACAGCCAAAGGGCCGTGCAGTGCAGGGGAGCCCGGCCAGCTGTCTGCTGGAGTGACGCATTCAGCGCCTCTCTGTGCCTCGGGTTCCTTTCATGTAAAAAGGGATTCATAGCATTACCTCCCAAGAGTGGAGTGAGGCTGCAATGATGGAATTCCCATATTTAGAATTTAGCATGACACAAGACTCAGTAAAGATTAGCTGTTGTTAGTGGTAGAAGAGGAGAAGGCATCTATCTAGCAGGAACATTTTTTCTTTTTTTTTTTTAACAATGATCCTTTACTTTTATATGTTTGGGATATTTGTTTCTGACAACATTATGGTTAAAAAATGTACTGACATTCTCCCATATTGAGGGAGGTGGTAGGGTTACCATTGCTGACTTGGGGGTTACTGGAGATGAAGGCCAGAGCAGCAGGGCATGGGAGGGATGGGCTGGAGGTGGCATTTTATGTGGGTGGAGGGCAGGGCCCCTGGTGGGCTTTCAAAGTCTGGAGGGGATTCCTCTTATCAGAAAATTTCTGCTTTAATAGTCCCTGAATCCCACAGTTAGAAATCTCGTCCTTGGGCCCATCATGGCCCTTTCTCTGCATTCTCATTTAACATGAAGACATTGGTGTTGAGATCAGGGATCACATTAAGTGCGTCACATACAAGGGTACTTCAACAAGTTCATGGTAAATGGAATTAAACAGTGTTTCTTTGGATGAAAACAATTTGAACCTAGGCATGGTTTTTTTCACAGTGGGTATTTTCCATGAGCTTTTCGAAGATTCTTCTTATTTGCCTGAGGACTGAATTAACTTATCCCAGGTTCAAAAAGGAAGTCCCCAAGTCAACCTTTACTTCCACCCCAGTTTTGTCTTTTGTTTTTCCGCATTTGCGTGGCTGAGAAGGAGACATATAAAGCGTGTGGGGCTCCTGGGCCCTGGACTTGGCCCTCCTTGGTGTTGACACAGACTGCTCCATGAGGGCTCCCGGAGTGAAGCCTTGGCTCAGGCCATGCAGCTGAGAACATTGTGACAGCTCCTGAAGCCTGGGGGCACTAGCGATTCTTGGAGGTGGAATAAACCTCTTAGTGGTTTGGGAAATGCATGGTTCCAATTTTACTGCCTGCTTGCTACCAGCATGTTATCTGTGAATAAATTTGAATAGCTGCTTTATGGTGCACAAAATGGTATTTTAGCTACCACAAGGGATTAGAAACTGAGAATCTTCTTATTTATTTATTCTTACAGTAAATTTTAAAATTGCCAAGTCAATGCATAGTCTAAATTAAGAATAGAAGAGAAAAGGCTCAGTGTAAAATGCTGTGTGTCAGGCTCCATCAAGAATTGGAATTGTATGAAGTGATTTAGAAACATCTGGTAATGTGTTATTAATAAGCAGAAATGAATCAACAATTTCAATAGAGAAACATTAATTTCCATAAAATACTCCATAAGAATGAATATATAACATACATTTTTATCATATATAGGAACTGTGCAATCTAAATATTTTTAAACATAACAACCAACTAGGAAATTTCTACATTATTGAGACTAAATTAAATTTATAAATAAACAGAAAAATCTGGGTTTTGGATTATTATGTTTATTATATCTTACAAGAAAATTACATTGTTAAGTACACACAGACACATATAACACAAATAAATCGGTTCTATGTCCTTTTAAAGTGAAACAATTGTTCTTTTCCACTAATAGAAAACAAGTGTGTATAGTCCCAAAAGCAACTCAGACCTCTATTCAAACTTACCCACCAGAACACAATAAAATTTGGTTTTGCATTTTTAAAATTAGATATTTCATTTATTTAAGAGAGAGGCAGCCAGAAAGAGGGCAAGCTTCCATCTGCTGGCTTACTCCACAAATGCCTGCATTGGCTAGGGTTTGGCTGGTGTACAGCAAGGAGATAGGAACTCGACCCAGGTCTCCCATGTGGATGGCAGGAACCCAACTACTTGAGCCATTAGTGCTGCCTCCCATGGTGAGCATTAGCATGAAGCTAGAGTCAGGAGCCAATAACCAGGCATGTGGGATGTGGGACACTTGCATCTTAACCAATGACCAAACACCTGCCTCCAAGTTGCATGCTTTATAAAGAAGATATTTCTCATTTGGTTTGTATTCTAAGGTGGAGTTGAGCAGTAGGAGGAGCAAGACATGTGTGTGAAGTTGATAGAGTGGCTGTCTGTCTATCATGGCCTGCTCCACTATATTCTCGTTGTATGCGGGAGTATGTGGCTTATGAGAGCCAAGTAGGTGCCTTTCTTCCCAACTATGCTTACAGGGATGCTGCATTGTTAGCTTGAAATCGGCTATGTGCACATATTTACACCAAGGAAAATGGCACATGTATAAGTTAAGCCTTCTTTTCTCCTGGAGAAACCGATTATGAAATATTACGTGTGCATTTTATGTGGCTCTGTGCAAGTTGCTAAGAGTCTTTGTCCCTTGGTTTCCTCATCTCTGAAGTAGGGGACCATAATATTCAACCCCTTATGGTTTTGATGCGGTTATGAGATAATTTATGTAACTAAGTCCATAGTTCTGATTAAATGAGAGTTAATGTTGTTATATTTGGGGCTAGCAACACCCAATGTCTCCTTTGGGGCATTCTAGTGGGGATAAAGAACAATTGTTAGTGTTTATTGACTATTTTGTGAAAAACATGTCTAAGCATATTCCTATCATTATGTCATTGAATCTTATCCCAAAATCATTAACACAGGAACTCATTTTATCCCCATTTTACAAATGATGGAACTGAGACTTAACAAGAAATTTGCCTAAAGACATAAACAGTAAGTTATAGATTTGAAATTTGAATTTTAGGTCCCATGTTATATAGCCTACACTCTTGTTTTTCTAGTACAGCCTCATAGGACATTAGGAAAAGATAAGACCTTAGTTCAATACAGCCCAGTGTCTTATTTTTACAGGTGGGGAGAAATGAGATGCATAAAGAGGGGTGAGGGTATAGAGAGAAAGACTTGCACAATGTCCTATACAAACTTTGAAATTCCTGATTCCAGTTCTGTTTTTTCTTTGTTTAACAAGGAGACAGAAAGATGGCACATACACAAAGATAAATTGAAGAACACACATGCTAGATGGGAATTTATAAAACACAGACGGAATATGGGAAACAAATATCTGGTATCTTAGCATCTGTCTCATAAGAGTTTGAGTTCCCTTCTCTTGGTTGGACTGTGAGTCTTGAAGAAATGGGGTGAAATTTTTATTGCAGCAAAGTCAGAAGTGGTTAACAGGTTTACAGAACATTTTCATTTCCACTATCAATGCTTGTATGTTATTTAGAGGTGAAATGCATTGCTTTTTATCCCTTCTGCTTTATGTAGAAAAGTTCCAAATGTCAAAGCCATCTGACCTTTTCTGGCTTTCACCCTTTTCCAAGATGGTGCTACTTGGTTATGTCGAACCAGAAAGGAGTGTGCATTGTGTGTGGGATGTGTGCATGGTGTGTGTGTGCATGGTGTGTGTGTGTGTGTGTACAGATATACATGTGCAGATACGGTCAACATCTAAAAGAAGTGTTGAGGGGTGGACATTTGGCACAGCAGTTAAGGTACTACTTGGGCTTCCACATCCCACATCAGAATACCTGGTTCAAGTCCCAGCTCCTCCACTTCTGATCCAGGTTTCTGCTTAGTGCACACCCTGGGAGCAGTGGTAATGATTCAAGTACTTGTGTCCCTGCCACCTACTTGGGAGACTTGGATTGAGTTCCAGGTTCATGGCTTAGGCCTGTCCTAGGTCCTCACTGTTATGGACATTTGAATAGTGAACCAGAGAGTGGATGATCTCTGTCTGTTTGTCTGGCACTCTGCCTGTCAATCAAAATGAAAACTGAACAAATAAATACGGAACTATTAAAAAATAAAGAAATGTTGAGTTTCTGTTTCTCTACAGCAAGTGTACACTGGTCTCAGGACCAAGGAAGTATATATTTAAAGATTCATTTATTTATTTGAAAATCAGTGTTACACAGAGGCAGAGAGAGAGAGAGAGAGAGAGAGAGAGAGGGAAAGGGGGGCGGGGTTCCATCTGCTGGTTCACTCCCCAAATGGCCGAAATGGCTGGAGCTGTGTGGATCTGAAGCCAGGAGCTTCTTCCGGATCTCCCATTTGTGTGCTGGGGCCCAAGGATTTGGGCCATCTTCTTCTGCTTTCTCAGGCCTTGGCAGAGAGCTGGATTGGAGGTAGAGCAGCCAGGATTTGAATCAGCACCCCGATGGGATGCCAGCACTGCAGGCGGCGGCTTTACCCACTACACCACAGCACCAGCCTCGACCTTATTATATATTAAGACAGAGGAAGGCCGGCCTGCCCTTCAATGCATTAAGGGGAACATGTCATGAAGGGGGCTCCCTAAACAAATGAAGAAGCATCCATTCTTCTTAATGTGCACCCTGCGGCTATCTTGGGAAAACAAAATCTTGTACATTTTTGGTGTAATTTGTTCAGGAAAATGATTATAAGTTATAAATATTTTCTATTTCTAGAGGCAGGGAATACAGTTTGCAGTGATTAAAAATACTTCTTGCTACCTCATATGAAAGTTTGGAGTGGGTTGGAATGAGGAGTCTCTAGACAGGAGGGAGATGATGCAGTCAGAATTGCGGTTGAGGATGAACACTGTGGAGGAGGAGGGCAGGACTCCGTTAAGTAAGAAGAGTGCTGGGTCCGGCGGAGCCCTAACATCAGTGTCTTGGTCTCTGGAAGCAGAGCCTGAGGCAGAGACTCTGGCTTCCGTGATTCAGGGAGAAGGGGAGTGAGGGAGGTAGGAAGGAAGTGGGAGGGCAAGGGGCGGAGCTAAGAAGGATGCGCTCCCCGACGGAGCCTCGCTTCAGCCTGGATTTATGAGACCCTTTGGATGGCAAGCTGCACCACAGCGTTGGTTACCACTTAAAGCAAGAGGCCAGCTTTTGTGCCTGAAGTGTAGTGGCCACAGGCCCATCATCCAAGGCGAGGCCGCTGCCGGTCAGCAGAAGGGGATTCCCCTAAGATGGGCGCAGTTGTGTGCCTTTTGGAGCCAACAGCCCTTGAGGCTGGAGGCTGGGTGGGGCAAGCAGTAAAAGGAGATTGGGGAGGTATTTCATCTAAGATTGTATTATTTTTATTTGAAAGAGAGAGAGAGAGTGATCTCTTTCATGTGCTAGTTCACTCCCCAACTGCCCACAACAGTCAGGGCTGGGCCAGGCCCCAGCCAGGAGCCAGAAACTCCATGCAGGTCTCCCACATGGGCAGCAGGAAGCCAATACTTGGGCCATTATTCGCTGCCTTCCTTGGTACATTAACAGGAAGCTGGATGGGAACCAGAGGAGCCAGAACGTGAGTTAGCACTTCTGTACAGGATGCGGATACCCCAGCTGTGCAGCAGTGTCCACGCCTGTATTGTTCTTTTATGAGATGTTATTGTTAGATACGAATGGATATTTTTAGCAGTAAAAAAATTGAAAATCTCTCACTGTCTCATCTTTTCCCTTTCTTCCCCCTTCTCTTTCTCGCTCCTTCCTCCTCTGTTGAAAGCTTATCCTATGGATGTGTTCAGGTTGTAATTTGAGACTTACATGTAAGAGATACAAGGAAAGTGAGAATTCAGAAGGTCACAAAAGAGCAGTTATGTTTTTCTGCCTGCATTATCTTCACTCAGTGTGAGGATTTCCTTTCACTCTGCACAAGTGCCCTGGTGAAACCAGTCTGAGGATAGTTAGAGCCTGGGAGATGAAGCAGAGTTGAAGGAAAACCAAGTTAGGCACCCTGTTAGGGGCTGGTGAAATTTGTCTTTGAATTAGCCAGGTTAAAATGAGCTCATATTTTAATAAAACAACAATAAGACAATCTAGGTAGTTGAGGGGTGGGGATTGTTTTGAATTACATACAGTTTGGGGGAAAAAGGTTTGTGATCAGAATAACAAAGCTTTCCTGTACCTTGCACATTGTATGAAGTCTGTAGTTAGTCTCTGTGGCTTTAGTCTTTTATTCCACTCTGGGAGCCACTCAGTCTTTTGTGTCTTTCTGTTGTTATCCATAATGAAATAATTGGGATGACAATTATTTGCTTGTTTGGTTTCAAAAGTTTTCTGTGTCCAATTTCTTCTATTGTCTGCCTCATGGTACTGCAGTGTGATATATGATGCACACCCAGATTCTATGAACACGAAAATGCCTTTTATTTCTCAGAAATGTCCCCTTAAACACAGTTTAATGGAATATATATTAAAAGTCCTATGGTGAGCTTTTGAAATAATTGTAGCCATCTGTAACTCAAATAGTTTCAACTATTACCAAGATGATGGATGAGGTCACAATCTACCATGGAGTTCAGCAGTCTAATTTTATAAACCCCAAACCAAAATAGATAGGTTGACAAAGAGAGATACATTGTTTGAGATTGATCTTGAAAGAAAACTCAGGAAATACACAAGCCTGAAATATAACTGTACACTTTAGTGATTCGAAGGGCATGGGCTTTGGTTGTGACAGCTGGGTCACAACCCCTCTTATTCTCGACCCTGACCCGGTGATTTTAGGGCATTAACCAAGGGGTCAGTCATGAAAGTTTGCATCAGCTCAGGGGTGGTGGTCACCATCAGTGCGCTCTACAGCCTTGGTGGGAGGGAGCTTCCCCGGCACTGTCCTCTCAGCCTGGGATGACACACTGTCCAGGTGCTCCAGTGCCACTTTGAGGGGAGTGGCCCGCGGTGACTCAGACAAGGCAGGGTAACTGCATTGCTATTATTTTTTTAAATTTATTTATTTGAAAGTCAGAATTACCAAGAGAAAGGGTGGGGGGGGGGAGAGGGAGAGAGACCCTCCATCTGCTGATTCACTCCCCAGATGGCCACAATGACCAAGGTTGGGCCAGGCCAAAGCCAGGAGCCAGGAGCTTCTTCCAGGTCTCCCAAGTGGGCAGCAGGGGTCCAATCACTTGGGCCATCCTCCACTACTCATTAGCAGAGAGCTGGATCGGAAGTGGAGCAGCCAGGACAGGAACCCAAACCCATATGGGATGCCGGCACTACAGGCAGCAGCTTTACCTGCTTCTCCACAATGCCGGCCCTGTAGCTATGTTATTAAGAGGTATATTTTCATGTCAGGAAGACTTGTCTTTGAATGCAAACAGGACCATTTATTATTTAACTTTTCTGAATCTCCTTATTTGTACAAAAATCAGGGCAGGGCGGGGCAGGGGGTATCAACATGGTGTAGTGGGTAAAGCCGCTGCCTGCAATGCCGGCATCCCATATGGGTGCTGGTTCCATCCCGGCTGCTCCACTTCCAATCCAGCTCCCTGCTAGTGGCCTGGGAAAGCAGTAGAAGATGGCCCAAGTCCTTGGGTCCTGCCACCCATGGGGGGAACATTGTGGCCATCTAGGGAGTGAATCAACAGATGGAAGATCTCTCTGTCTTTCCCCCTCTGTAATTCTGACTTTCAAATAAATAAATCTGTAAAAACAAACAAACAAACAAACAAAAAACAAAAACGGGGGAGAGTGGAATTATGAGAATCAAATCAGACAATGCAGGTAAAATTATTCAGCGTAGAGCTGATACTTAATATGCAGTGCTTCAGTAGTCATTTTGTATGTTTTTGGCCAGCCCTTCTGCATTCCCTCATGTGAGCCCCAAATACCAATGACTTATGGGCCCATTAGGTCCTGCAATGTTCTGCTCAGGGTTGCAGGGGCAGGGAGTGCCTGGACTCTCTCTCCGGCTTTCTCTGGCATGAAGCTCAGCTTTGCTCCATGGGTCTGGCTTTGAGGGTTGGTGGGCACAGATGGTCAAGAGCTGCTGGTTGTTGAGATTATCCAGCAGGAGATGAGGGAAGAGTCTGTCCCTGCATTTGTTATCTGAAACAATGGGAGGGTCTGTCGCTTTAGGGGTACATGCACATATGTAAACACATGCATATACTATGCACACCCATGTGTAAAGTTCAGATATTGTCTATAGGAGAACAAAACATCTTGATGAAAATGAAAAATTCAGCTAATCATCCAGATGTTTTAGCTACGTGGTGCCACACAGCTGGGTGATCTGAAACAGCTAGTTGTTTGGTGACTTGCAAATAAAGAATGTAGATAATAGAATCTCTCCCCCTACTTTTCACCAGCTTTTTGGCATCTCTTAGATATAATCTAAATGATCTGTGCAACATATGGTAAAATCTCTCACATTCAAAAGCATGCAAGCAGCCAGCTAACACTTTCTACTAAAAATTTTTGCTCATAGGTATTTTGATGAATCTAAAATTCTCACAAAGCATGTCGTTTGGAAGAAATATGGCAGGAAAACAAAGTCTGCATTCAAAGCAGGGGTATTGAAAGGTATCAGGCAAACATTTTTAACTTCATGTTTGTGTGCAGTCTGCTCAAAATAGAATAGCTTTTCTTTTATGGAAATAGGTTTAAAGGGGCGCAAAAAGACAAAGATTTAGTGTTTGCAGGAAACCCTTCAGCTTTGTCTGAAAAGCTTCAGGAATTCCTCCTTTGGCATCCAGCTATTATTTTCGTTAAGTAGCATTTCAGGTTTCTGATGTGTTTGTTGAAAGGAGCTTGCGCAAAATTATGTTTTGAAATTAACGACTGTGGAAAGTCTACGTACATTTGACTGTGAAATAGAAATCAAGTTGGACAGGAAGCAAAGTGCATGAACAGGAAGCTAAAATAAACACCACAGCGGCATGTGAGAAGTGGAAGGTGCTTAGTTTATTTTACAATGAGTTTTCAGCTCATCGGTACCTCAGTTTCAATTTCTAAACCCAAATCTTTGAATGCTTTTCCCCAACAAATGGGTGACTGAAATTATAGAGTAAGATGAGCATTTGTTACATTGGAGTTTTCATTCCCAGTGCAGCTCTGAAGAATTATGGAGTCTGAGGACTGACTGGGAAGATGGAGAACAGCCATCCAGGGCTGCAAGTGTAAATGCTCCCGGGCCCAGGCTGCAGCTGAAATGAGTTAGGCAGGGCAAAGTGCATACGCACACACCGGAGGCCCAGGCATCACCAGGGAAAGAAACTCTCCTCTGGCACAATCCCCTCCAGTCCATTACTGCCACGCAGAAATGCTGACCCAACATGAAGCCTAGGGTCAGGGTGAAGATTAGGGTCCAAATTTCAGGAAAATCCAGAAGTTCAGGTTTGTATGTAGTGTTTCCAAAATGTTTTAACTTTTGTCTCACTTGGTAACCAGCTTGCTACTTTTAATTAATTTAACTTCGCATCTTACAGATGCAGAAACCAGGGGCGGAGCAGCTGAATGCTTTGTTGAAAGTTCCACAGCCGAGGCAGCAATGGGACTTGAACCCTGATCCTCCATTTCTTCTCCTTCAGCATTGCCCTTGCACTGGGGGAGCAGCACTCCACACATAACAGGTCTCAACCAGGCCTTGTTAGGTGAATCCATGGACTTTCGATAGTTTTAATAACAGAATGGATCTCTAGTATGCCCTGCTGTTTCTGTACTGTAATTATTCCACAATTGTTTGTCATTGTGCTTCTTTCAACAAAGCTTTGAGGGGCAGACAGAAGACAAACAGAGCTCCTTCGCTCTGGTTCATTTCCCAGATGACTGCATGAATCAGGACTGGGCCAGTCCAGGACAAAGCCAGAGCTGAGAACTCAATCCAGGACTCCCACATTGTAGCTGTCACCTGCTGCCTCCCATAGTCTGTGATTAGAGCAGAACCGGACTTGAGCCCAGGCACTGTGGTGTGGGCTGTGAGTGTCCCAACCAGAGGCTCATCTGTAAGGCTGGAGGCCTGCCCCAGGGTTCCTCTTCTATAATGCTAGTTCATTTTCTTCTAGTTCATTTAACTCATCATTTCCCTTTATATTTAGTATTCTCTGTTTTCTTTGTTGACCAATGTTTTCAAATCCTTGTATATCATTTGTCTAATTTCTGCATGTGACTTTTTTCCTTTAAACTCTGTCTCTTATGAACTGAAAGTGCCCTTACTTGATTAAACATTGTATATTGGTTTGCATGCATTGGAGAGAATAAAATGCAAATCTGTAAATCTGAACATTACACTAACTGGGGCCAATGGAGAGAGTCTGTTTTATTGGAAGGCTGTCACTACTTTATCACCATGGATTATGAGGAAGAGGACACTCTCTGGAAGCTCAGTTTTTTTTTTTTTTTTTTTTTAAGATTTATTTATTTGTCTGAAAGGCAGAGTTACAGAAAGAGAGAAAGAGAGAGACAGAGCGAGATCTTCCATCCACTTGTTCACTCCCCAGATGGCTACAATGACAGGGGCTGGGCCAGGCTGAAACCAGGAGTGAGGAGGTTCTTCCAGGTTTCCCACATGGGAGGGAGCTGGATCAGAAGTGGAGCACCTGGGACTCAAACTAGCACCCATATGGGATGCCAGTGCTGCAGGCCACAGTGCTCATCCCATAAGCCTCAGATCTTGAATTCCATGCCTGAAAGAGAAGAGGCACTTGTTCAAAGAAGCTGGATGTATACCCTGCCTATAATTCTTTCTGCAGTTTCAAAGAATATTTGAAGAAGTTCGTTTCTACAGGCACAAGGTGCAGAGAAAGGAAAACTCTACATGTGAAAACCTGGGCGTGAAACACAACAGGGGTCTAATGACACCAGACTCTGAGCCATTCCCGCACTCAGCTTCAGGCTGGCGACTGTGCTGCTCATACCTTTAGGCCCAGTGGGAGACCAGGACTCTGTTCTTAATTATCTCCTGCATTTTGGTGGCATTTTAGCTCCCAAAGGACTTTAACATCTCCTACCTCCTTCTCCCCCCATTTCATAATGTGGGAACTGAGGCTCAGAGCGGGTATGCAGTTTGCTTTAAGTCTCATAGCTAGGACGAGGAAGAGCTAGATTGCAACCAGACCAACCCCAGTGCCCTTGCTACGGAGAGCTATCTCAGCTTTATGGCTGCTCCACCTGGTCCCGTGTCACAGTGATGGCCCTGGTGCATGACCTGCTGGGATAATTTTGCACATTCTCTGCCCAGCGCCACCCTAGGGAGCTGCTGCTATGAAGACAATGGCTATACATAGAAGCAGTTAAAAATATTAACAGAAGACCTCTAACTCTCAGGCAATCTATTATTTGTGCACGAGGGGGTTGTTAAGCTCAAAAAGGAAGAAACACTCTCCTGGCTGGGTTTCCATTCTGGCAAATTGGCTATTCTGACTTAAATTCTTATTGTGACTAACAGTGCTAGAATTTTTGTTGTTGTTGTTCTGAGCTGTGCATATGCTAAGCAGTGATTTTCCCTACTTGTTTGATTATGGATTAATCCACACATTCTACCTTACGAAAGAAGGAAACAGCTTGTGCTGCTTCGGGAGGAAATAGCTCATCTAATAATTATGCTTTGAGGCACAGCAGTGCTAAATGCTGACCCAGGGACAGGCTGTGGACAGGATCATGGAAAAAGTAGCTTTGTTCAGGGCTTTTTCCTCAACCGAATTTAAAAACAAATGCCTTTAGAGCAAAGCATTGAGGGGTGAGAGGCAGCAAACCAACAGATTATTAAAGCATTTGTCATGAAGTTGCAAGCAGGCCCAGGAAGGGTGCCAGTCCTGTGGGCCAGGCGGCCTTGCTGAGAGCTTGCAAATCATCAGGTCCCCGAAGAGGTCTCGAAATTGGAAAAAGGAAAGGACCAGGCTACTTCTGCACAATCCTGAGTGCAATAGGTTCCAAACCGTGGATTCAGAACCCTGTCAAGGAGAGGACGGGTCACATACGGGAGTTTGAATTTTGGGGACTGGAAGACTGCACTGATGGTTCCAGGAGTGTGTGGGTTTATAGAATCTTTTGCTTATCAGAATGAGAAATGCCTGTTTCTGACGTCTATCCTTTTCTCTCCTAAGGACGATGGGGCTTGTTCACTGTATTATAAGAGCACTTTTTATTTTCAACCTGATTAACCTATGTTGTGATTTAATTCCATTCATTTCAGTTCAGTTCATATAAGAATTTACTAACCTTGATTTAATATTTGACCAAATTGTCTTTTTGACTATAGCTTTGGCCGCAGCCTTTATAGGCTGAGTAAATGAATGTCCGATTTCAACGTTTAATGATGCCATCTCTGAAGCTGGGATGATCAATGATTGATTCCATCTGATATCTTCATGTCTAAGTGGCATAACAGTGTCAGAACAAAGCATGCCCATCTAAATAATCACTTTCAAATACAGGCACGGGAGTGGTTGTTGTGTGTTAAGCTACCCCTTGGAGTGCCTGTTAAGCTACCCATATCAGTGTGCCAATTAAAGTCCTGGCTACCCTGCTTCTGACCCAGCTTCCTGCTCATGCATCCTGGGAGGCAGCAGAAGATGGCTCACCGCAGGCACTCCCTTGTGGGACACAGGCACCTTAACTGCTGTAGTAAATGCCAGTCTGTCTGTCTATTTACAATGCAAATGTTTGTTTATTCTTTTAAGAGTAGAACCTTGCAATGATTAATAGTGCTTATGAATGTTACCTAGTTTTGTAACTAAAACTGATAAGAGCTGTCAGATAAATAGGGCTGTAAACTGACAGTTAATACTAACATAGTGTATTAGCTACATACATTTAAGGATGATTACACTTTTTTTTTTTATTCTTTTTTTTTTTTGACAGGTAGAGTTATAGACAGTGAGAGAGAGGGACAGAGAGAAAGGTCTTCCTTCCATTGGTTCACCCCCCAAATGGCCTCTATGGCCAGCGCTGCGCTGATCAGAAGCCAGGAGCCAGGTGCTTCTCCTGGTATCCCATGCGGGTGCAGGGCCCAAGGACATGGGCCATCCTCCACTGCTCTCCCGGGCCACAGCAGAGAGCTGGACTGGAAGAGGAGCAACTGGGACTAGTATCCGGCACCCCAACAGGGACTAGAACCCGGGGTGCCGGTGCCGCAAGCGGAGGATTAGCCAAGTGAGCCATGGCGCTGGCCAGGATGATTATACTTTTAACAATTTTTCTGTCTGGTTTTCTTGGGCTGCTGTGACAAAATACCACAGCCAGTGTGGTTTGCAACCACTGAAACTTGTTTTCTCACAGTTCTGGAGGTTGGAAATCCATGATCAGGTTGTGGGCGGGATTGACTTCTTCTGGGGTCTCTCTCCGTGGCTGTGTCCTCACATGGTCTTCCTCGCAGGCACAGCCTTGGTGTCTCTGTGTGTCCACATTTCCTTGTGTAAGGACAGCAGTTAGATTGGAGCTCATTTGAACTCTATTACTCTTTAAAGACTGTCTGAAGATACAGTCATACTCTGAGATGCCAGGGATTTGAGCTTCAACAGTGAATTTAGGGAGGAGGACACAATTGTGCCCCCAAATGCCCCTCACCCCAAAAGGATTCCTCCTGCCCCTCTGCCATCCGTTCCCTTCCCTGGCCACACAGATCTACTTCCTGTCCCTTTCTCAGACTGTCATGGAAATGGACTCTTATAAACACAGCTGTCCCGAAGGGATGCCCATTTGCCACGGGGAAGTGGTGGGATGACCCTGGGGCAGTGCCCACCTGGGGCAGGGCCACTCACACGGAGGGGTGAGTAGAAGCCCCAATATGAGTATAGTCAGTGCTCGTGGGGGGTTTGATCAGAAAGCAGGATGCATGAGCACTCTGTGAGCAACTGCATCAGCCACAGGCCCCAAACCTGGGTTCTCTGAGGCAGAGCGTCCTGCCCAGCGTCCAGGTGCTTGGGAGGGAGTTGAGCTGCAAGAGGGAGTTGCTGGGCGAGCCGGCTTAGTGGATTCCGAGTCAGGCTGTGCAAGCCTGCTGGCCAGGCTTCCGTGGACGCGTCCACAGCTCCGGGGCCTGGAGGGCTGGGAAAGCCTCTGCTTCAGCCCTTCTCCAGTGGTCAGGGTTGTCATCTCCCTGATGGTACTTCCTTGGACTGTTTACAAGACAATCGATGAGGTTGTAACTTTAATACTATTAATGGCTGCTGCCATTTATCTGTCACTTGTAATGTGATAGGCATCAGGTTAAATGCCTTTCCCAAGTTACAATGAATCTCCATGATAGCAAAATTAATTATCGTCTTCATTCAGCTAGGCCTTGTTCAAAGTGAGGTCTGTTTCTGTGATTTTGGGGATGTAGAAATGGAAGTTCAAATTGCTTAAGGTATGTGCCTACCTCCTACATCCCTTTACATCCAAACTTGTTTCCTGATACCAGCACCCCATTGTGATGATTGGACTTCCCAAATTTTCTGCTGTTTCTTTAATGGGGCACAGATGACATCATCATCCTCATGAGCTCTCCCCACCCCCACCCCCAGTCCCAGCATAGATCCTGTTGCCCTAACCCTGTAGTGAGGAAGAGGTTAGGGGCTGAGATGCGAATGATGATAAATCACAGCCAAGAAATCATTTCCCTTCACTTCTCTAGAATGCGTTCTAACTAAGAAAATATTTTTAGATTCATGATCTCACTTGATCTTCTCAGCATAGCTATTTTTGTGCTTTCCTTTCTAAAGGAAACCCTCCAATATGGGTTTATGGAAACACAGGCTGTGGAACTGGAAGATACCAAAGAAATGAGTTCTTTCTTTAAAGTCATACATTTCAGAGAGCAGCATCTTAGCCTAGAGGCCGTGGAATTAATGAAATTCTTCTTTGAAAAATGAGGAAGCTGGAGCCAGGAAAATTTCGGTAACTTGATCGGAGTCACAGAAATGGATACCTGGGTGCCTGACTCTCAATTCACGTTTGCTTTCTGTCTACACATGCCTGGTGGAGTAGAGCCAAGTCAGCTCCCACCATTAGGGTTACCTTTTCTCTGGCCTGAGGCATGTTTGGCATACGAGAGTCCCTTTGTGTTCCAACGCTAGTGTGTTTGAAATGCTTACTGAAAGTATTGTGTTGAGCGGGATTTTGAGTTCATGTCTGGGCTTACTGGGAAAGAGTGCTATAATTGATGAGTAATGCATGCTGAGATACAGGTTGGGGGTAGTGGCCACGCCCATATCTGCCAACCCTGGGTTACATGGGTTGCCGCTCCAGGAGTATGCTTTTTTTTCTTTTAAAGAAACATCTTTCGGATGAATGCATCACCATTACCAACCTGTGATAAATAGATACAATCAGAAATTGATTGGCTACTGGAAATAAGCAAGTTTGGAAGGAAGACAGAGGACACATGGGTGTCCTTGACAAATTGCTCACAGACTGGGAGCTGTAGAAATGGTGGCTAGGGCTCAAGACAGCAGGAAAAACCAGAAGCGCCTAAGCTCCTCAGTTGTCTTGAGCAGAGCTGTGGCTGGTACCAACAGGCAACAAGGATTCCAAGCCCAGAAGGGGGAAGGTGTGAGGATGACTGTCCCAGCTTTTCCAGGATGCAGGTCCTTCACTTTTATTTATTTGGAAGGTAGTTTTACACACATACACACTCATACAGAGCAAGACTACATCTGCTGGGTCACTCCCAAATACCTGCAAAAGCTGGGCCTGGGACAGTCCTGGGCAACCTGGAGGAAGGGTGATCGCACTAGAGAGTGCTAACAGATATTTTGCATACTCTGTGTTAAGAGGAGCCCTGTCATTGGTCAATGTATTAATAAACTATTGCTATAATAAAGTTGCAAAACCAGAAAACACCCAAATCTTGGTGACCTCTAACCGCAAACCTTTCTCTTTTTTGCTCAGCAGATCTGCTGTGATTTGACTGGTCAAGTTGATCAAGTCTGGGCTCAGCTGGACTCCAGCTTGAGAACTGGACACAAGTCTCCTCCACAGCTTCCTCATTCTCCATTCATTTTTTTTCTAGAGAAATTTCTTCTTATGGAAATGATGAGCTCCAGATACAAAGGCAAATGGTATAAGCACGCTTGAAGTTTTGGCTCCTGTGAAATGCATTATAATTTCATTGGTTTACAAAAGTTGGGTGAGCACCTCCAATGTCAGTGGCATGGAGGAATATACTCCATTTACTCTGATGTCATGTTACTCTGAGGTCATATGGCAGCACGCATGGATGTCTTATCCTGCTACAAGAACAGAGTGAAGCCTGGGTATAATACTTAGTCTATAAAGTCAATAACTTTAGTGCTAGGACTCAGCCAGGTGTATCTGTTTCCTTAGTGTTGGGCTTGGTAGGTGCCTTGTAACTGATGAATCTCTGAACTAGGATTTTTTTTTTATAATAAAGTAAGTGTGTTCCCATTTAAAAACAAAGTAATTTGTTTCTTTATCATTGGATATGAGGAGTTCCTGAAGGCTACTGAAGACCAGATGTCTTAAGTGGCTGTTAGGAAATCTTTCCTTCCTCTGACCTCCTGTTACTCTTATTTTCCAGGAGGTGTTTTTGTGTATTTAAAATTTTTCTTGTACTTCTGTGTTTCTCACCCTCTGCTAGCCAGCAGGTACCTGGGAGCCTGCAGAGGTGTGAGAGATGTCTGTGACCCTTCCAGCACCGGGAAGACACAGAGCCTTGCAGTCTAGAGGCTGGGGTTAATTGCCTTCCCTCTCTCTTGTCCCCTCCAACTCCATTTTTCAGTACCTCACCCAGTGGTTGGCACAGGACTAGCTGGTGTTCCAAAATTGTTTCCTGACTTCAACACTAAGTATGTGCCTTTAAAACTTAAAAAAAGAATTGTTTTATTTTCAGAATTAAATGCAGATATTATCAAAACCCTCCTTTCTTCTGCTTCTCTGCCCCCATGTTTCTCTCTCTCTCTCTCTCTCTCTGTGTGTGTGTGTGTGTGTGTGTGTGTGTGTTTAATAGTAGTAGTAGATTTCCTGAAACCATTCTAAATGTCTTCTGTGGACCTAAGCGTTACAGCTCCAATTTTGGATACTTTTTATGTTTTTTTTTTTTTTTTTTTTTTCCCTAAGAATGAAAAGGATAGCCAGCAGGAAGAAAAGAGAGGAAAATTTAGCTTAATATCAGAAGCGGTTGCATGGAAGTTGAACAGTCTCTGGATACAAAGGAATTCAGAAGGCTTTATTTCCCTTAGCAAGAACTCGGGTGTTCTTTATGCGTAAGGTCCAAAGTACACAGGAAGAATCAAGGCTCAGAGCAATTCAGGTCAGACTTGGCTTTCAGCTTGAAGACATCCAGAAAACAAGCCTGAGCTTGTTGCACAGCAGAAGCCACAGTTTCCTTTCAAGCGAGAGCCTCAAAGTAAAGCCACTGGACTGAACCATCTGTCTCCCTGTGCAGGTAAAGCACCACCATTCAGGAACACAGCTGACCACGGTGCTTCTCTCCCTGTCCAAAGTGGACACGGTACCGGAGTTGGCTGCATAATAAGTTTCATTATGTAGAATGGTAATTTCTCACCGATTTCAGTAACACAATAGAAAATACCTGCCAATGAAAAATGGCCCCTAAATGCTATAATGCCACATGGCAGTGAGAGAAAATAGGATGTTACTGTCACTTAATGGGACTCACAAATTTGGGATGCTTTAACTGGTTGCCAACTTGTAAGTCACTTTTTGAAAAGTAACCAACAGGTGAATTGGCCAAGTATCAAACCTCCTGGGGATGGAGTTGGGGTGGGGTCCGAGCAGGGACCAGCCTTCTTTGATTCAGGTGTTTGGGAACTGTGATCCCTCATAATGAGGCATAAGTTTTCCTTTTCCCATTACTCCCCACGGTGGAAGCCAGATATATGAAAACAAAGCCCCACTGTTAACTGTAACTTCCTATGGGTGATTTTTCACATGGTGAGTGTCTGTGGCCATTGCTGTGTAGTTAAGTCTTCCTGAGTGACTTCCCTCCCTGCTGCCCCCACTTGATAATCATCAGTTGTGACCTACAAACATCATTTGCTATTTGTTTCTACTGTGTGTACTCTCCAATTAACTTGGTCAGTCACTCCTTACTGTTTTCCCATTTGTAAAGCAGACAAGTGGGACATTCCACTTTCTAGACCAGAAAGTCTCAACTGAAAGAGTTCTATCATTGCATGTCGCAGTTGGAAGTCAGGGGGTGTTATTTGCATTGTTTTGGTGTCTGGGTTCATAGCGTTTACCTTCCTCAGCTCCTCCCAACCCTACTCCCATTTTTGGCAAAGATCAAGGATGCTCAGTATCCTGCAATATGCAGAATGGTCTCATCCAATGTCGATTTGTCCCACCCCAAATGAGAAACACTGCAAACAGATGTGACCATTCTGTGACAAAGTCTGAAACGGCAAGTGAACACCAAGGAGGTCATAGTTCATGTCAGTGAGTTCTGTCCTAGTCCTCTCCTTTGCAAGAGGGAAACTCTTACTTGCTGCTTACTTTCTGGTTTCTTGAGCTCTTTAAAGAAAAGAACATCAGTAATCACCATGATAATGAGTATTCTCTAATGAACCTTTCCTGTTCTCCAGGGAGACAGCCATGAGGTTTTCATGCTTTAACTATTTATCTTCACAGTGAAATTGGGAGCAGATCATAGGATTATTGACTGCTCTGATGAGGAAACCTTGGCTACCAAACCATGCTAAGTTACTTTTGGATGAAGAACCAGAGCTTGTGAGTGGCAGGGAGGGCGACACACTGCCTGCAAGACAGAACGTGCTTCCTCTCCTCTCTTGCCCCTCCTTGCCCTTCCTCTTCTCAATACAAACAACAGCAAGCAAATAAACAGGAAAACCAAAGTATCTCCTGTTTAAGAAAAGCACTCAGGACCAGTTTAGTTTGTCCACACCACATATTTGCAATCTCCTAAAGTCACCAAATGTGAAGACTGTGTGGTTGCTGAAGCTTGATGCAGGAGGGCATAATGGTAGCGAGAAAGATCCTCACTGCATCACTTGCCTGAAACTCACAGGGTACCGTCTCCCGCTCCTTGCTGTGCCGTGATGATGCTCTGGGACACCTGTGGTCCACCCCTACCATGGAAGTTGCTTTTAGTTCGGCTATAGTCTGGCAGATGGGTCTGCCTGGCCCCCAGGACTTTCTCATGTGGCAGATACCACCCCAGTATATATGCTTCCTCCTTTATTCTAGAAATTTGTGAACTGGGGGAGATGTCTACAAGACAAGGGTTATGGAACATTACAAATGTTTCCCTCTCTAAAATGAGGAACAGCTTAATATAAAAACCAACTTTAATTATAAGAATGTATAATGTCATTATGGTATTGGTTTGTTGAAAGCCTAATAATTGGATTATCATTATGGGCTGTCACTAAGTAGAACATCACTTTAGATTATAGGAGCAGCTTAACTTGAGTCACAGAGCATTTTGTGGGTTCGTTTCCTCCTGAGAGTCAGGCCACCCTCTTATCTGCAGTAATTGTTTTCATGGAGTTGCATATGAGGATGTCTGCATTTGCCATTTGTATTCCAGTGAATAAGAAAAGCTGCTTTTTAATCTGTTTAATTCATTTTCACAGATCAGTGCCTTTGCAAAAGTGGAGAGCAAAGACATGAGGTGAAATGGGGAGTCCTGACAAAAGCAATTGGCAAAGGCACAATTTACTATAAATGAGAATCTTGGAATTCTATGGCCGAATTATGCGAACCTTTCCAGAAAGAGCCGGTCACAGCAGATCAGATAACTGGCTCCCAATTAACGCTGATGCTGGAAGACTGGACTTGCTCCCTGACCTGCCCCTTCCATTTGTTTCCTCTGGATGGTCCCTGTGGAGGAGCCTCTGGGAACTTGGGAGAGGGTTAGCTGGCCTGGCAAGGACAGAGAGGAGGAGCTGATGGAGCGGGAGGAGGCGCTGAGCGGCTCACCCACTCTGGAGCATTTCATTCCCATAGCCTTCTTGCCTAAGTTCTGTTGGATGTTAGAAGCCAAGAGTGCTTCAAAAAGACCAGAATTGGACCCAAGTGAATGAAAATGGTTCATTAACTCATTTTCAGGACTTTTGATGACAAAGGAGAGGACTCAGGCTATAAATATTCCACTGTAAAAGGAAGACAAGCTCAGTCCTATAGTAATATTATATATTGAGAGTTCAAAGAGTGATGATACAACCCAATCCTGGATGACCCAGTGATGTTCACAGAGTCCCATACATGAGTACTTTGGGGGACTGGGCTTAACCCTAGCATGTGAAATTGTGGCTAGTCCAATGTTCGGACTCTGGCTGGATTTCTGCCTCTGTGTCCCACTGGGCTTCCGCCTGGCTCCATTCTGCCTCCTTTCATTTCTGGCACAACTCTATTGTTTTCTGCTCCAGAACCCAATATGGTCCTTGCAAATCAGAGGGCCAGATGGATAGGGAAAGAGGTAATGCTGAGCCATCTCGTTTGTCCTCCCAGCATCCGTTTGAGGTAGGAAAGGACAAGAATTAAAAATGACATTATAGACATACACAGTGAAGCACTGGGTGCTCTTGTGCCAAGGTGGTGGTGATCGGGGATGAAAATCCAAGGCTTCTAACAGCCAGGTTGAAACTCTGACTAGATGCAGCTGCTAGCAGACAGCAGGGAAATAGAAAAGCTATGCTAATAATTTTCTTAAAATAATCGGTAGACCACATTCCTGCTAAAAATAATGGGGAAATAGAAAATATTCTTCTCTCTTTGATGCTTTGTTAAACCAGATTTCCTTTTCTATGTATCTTTCTTGGTCAAAACCATCAAGGAAGGCTGCCAAGCCAGTCCCCACTGTTTTCCTTTGGTTCTGACAAAATAGAATTGCAAACTGCGATGGTGCCTTCAGCCTACCTCTGAGAATGCTGCTGTCTGCCCACAGCCCACAGCTGCCTTCTAGCACTGAGCCAGCTCAGTGGGCTCCTGTCAGTGCTCACCTGGGCACCAGGCTCTGCCAGGAAAAAGGGCACACCCGAGGCCACCAGTCTGGACAACGCGGGCCTCATCGCCGTGTGCTCAGCCCAGGTATTTTAGACACTCCTAGGGGGAAGGGGATGTTTTCTTCCAGAAAGATTGCTGGTAACAAAGAGCAAGTGCCCTGGTTTTCAGGATCCTTGTACAGTCCACTTCTATCACAATGTTCTTGGATCTCTTCCTCCCAAGTGTTTTGTGTTTCCCTGAAACAAGCTTTGAGCTGGGAGCTCTGGGGCATGGGTTCCTTTTGATGACTCTAATGTATTCTTTCATTGTTAGGGCACTCATCGAGCCATATGAGAAATATTTTTAGGAGAAATTTCATTCTTAATGAAAAACATTAGTCCTAGCCTCAAGGAACTTCCAATCTAATTTAAGGACAAAAGGCGTACATAATTGTTCTTTAGTCACTTAAGAAACTAATATTGGCAAAATGACTCTCTTGGGTGGTCTGTCTCAAGGTTTCCTTTGCCCTCCAAGTTAATCCAATTTCAGTTATATATATGTATATATATATATATTTTGACAGGCAGAGTTAGACAGTAAGAGAGAGAGACAGAGAGAAAGGTCTTCCTTCCATTGGTTCACCCCCCAAATGGCTTCTATGGCTGGCACACTGCGCCAATCCGAAGCCAGGAGCCAGGTGCTTCTTCCTGGTCTCTCATGTGGGTGTAGGGCCCAAGCACTTGGGCCATCCTCCTCAGTGATATATATTTTTTAAAACCCTGCCGAATGGCTTGTTTTGACTTTGTGGCATACCATTGTCAGCTGTGGACATTCAGAGATAGAGGTATTCGGAGTTCAGCTGTCTCTGCAGATGCCCACTCAGCTGTAGAGACATCACTGCATCTGCAGGTGTATGCGACATGGTCTTCCTTGGATGTATAAAAAATGCACCTGCATCTAACGGGTAATGGTTATTGACTGCAGAAATGTGGTAAATACTCAATTACTTTTTAGCAGTTGTGTCTTTAAAGGAGAAAATGCATGATTTTTTTCCTATAAATACTTATAAAGCATAAAGCATTTCTCATAGAAAATTAGAAGTTTTAATGCTATGGAAAGGATAAATTTTGCAGAAATACCACTGTCATGACCACACATGTGAACTTACCTCTTCACTTTCAGTAACAAACGATGGAAGTACATCGCCTGCACCCCCAGCTCAACTATGAAATTCCATCTCTTATACACATGTGCTTCAGCAAATGCATTTAATAACCTTTTAAATCGCACATAGCCGAACTCTCCTTTGGAAATTCTCCCTTCCCCTTCAGAAATAATCACTTGTAAACAACGATCAGGGATTTCAAAGGTTTTTTTCTCTGTTACCAAAGACAGCCATGGGAGAGGAGGGCGGGAGCCGATGGGGAGTGTCAGAGACAGGAGCCACTGCTGCCAGCATCCCACGGCTGGACTGGCCCGTGCCTGGTTAGTGACTCGATGTGCAGGGCAATTGAGAAAGCTCAGTTGAGGAGTGCAAATCTGCTCTCAAGGAGTAACAGCCTCCGTTTTAACCTGGGCCAAGTGGGTGGAACTGCCCCTCCTCCAGAGCCCACAGAGTCCTCAGAAGCTCTTGACTTGCATTTGATTCGGAGTTTGCCAGTACGGAACAAAGATGGGAGGCTGGGAAGCACAGTGGGAACTGCCCCCGGCTGCACGTCAGGCCCCGGGGGCTGAATGGGAACTATGCTATTAGTCCATAAAATTGCTCTCTCTGGGTTTTCCTTGGCTTGCAAAGTACTTTTTGTACTTACATCCTTAAAAAATTTTTTTAATAAGTTGGTTTTGAATTGGCCAGCAGACCTGTCTGTTTGCTCAGCTTGATCTAAATTGGCTTTTGGTTCAAACTTCAGGTGGCTTTTCACTTTGACTCTGCTCCTCACCCTCCAGGAAGACAACTTAGCCGCTACTTAGCATTTTTGCTGACAGAGAAACAGCAGGCTTGCTGTTTGAATCTACATTTGAATGTACCATTTGGCCAAAAAAATAAAATTAAAACAGAAATCACTCCTTTTTAGCTTTGTTGAATTTGGTTGCTTTATTTTTGGCCTCCTCTGTCGTATTGTTTTACATTTCTCTGGAATTCACTCCTCTGTGGCTCTTTGAGCAGAATCCTCTCTGCACTGCCAGCTTTTATGAACAAATGGGAGACAGTTTGTGTCATGAGTAGTGCATCCATCCATCACAGAGCAGTGACAGCAAACACCTATCCAGTGTCCACGGCACACAGCTCCTACCTCCATGGAAGACTGCGTTTTGAAAACAAAATTATCCCTTAATCTCTTAAATCAATCAAACCTCCACACTTAGCAGTTAGTGTGTCAACGCTGAACATATGTGTGCTCCTAATAGAGTAATAATTAATCATTACTGTGCAGGTGCAATATAGTATATTAAGATTGGCAGTGCAGAACTATATGTAGAATTTTAAGGAGAAAAGCTACTAGCTTTCTTTCAGATATGCCAGTTTCAAGCAACTTTTTTTTAAAATTTAATTTTGGGATTCTGTATTAGATTTAAGGTAGATAAACACATTTGGGAGAAGAGAGAGGTTCGTAAAAATTGTCCTTTACAGAGTTGTTGGGGTAATTGTGGTTACATATTGATCTAGCTTGGAAGTCATGAGTGAAATCAGGTGGGATGAGTAGATGGACAAAGAGAGAAGCAGAAAAAGAATTATTACTGCTGAAGAAAAAGCAGCACTTGATGGTAACGTGATCAAAACAGATTTTAATTCAGGAAGTATTCAATGGGGGGTGGGGGTGGGGAGGAGACCTCAGGACAGACCTGGGCTCAATTCCAGACACAGAACGGACAAGTGGGGGAGTTGTAGCCAAGGGGCAGAGTGGGGGTCAGTGGATGGAAAATTGTTAGGAAGACCCCCATAGGTAATAAGGGATTTTTGTTAAATAGACCTAATAGTATTCCTGCCGAAGGCAGGCCAGCATAATCAAAGTTGATCAAAGTTGATCAAAGTAGGGGATGAGGAATTTGCCGCATGCTGAGGCTAATCAGATATCAGAAGTAGGGAGATTCTCTTTATAAGGAAGCAGCAGTTTTCTTGCCCAAACTAGAGGCCAATGTCAAAGGCCAGAGAACTTAGAGGGGCCAGACAACTTAGAGGGGCCAGACTAAGGCTCAGTCAAGGGGAGAGTCCCTACCAATGAAGTAGGCTAGGTATATTTTAGTAAACACCACAACAAAAACCCTCCACATATTTCAGTGTTTAACACAGTGTGAGTTTCTTGCTGACCTTTGTGAGTGGTTTGAATGCCTGGCCCTTCAAAGCTCCCGGGGAAATGTAATTGCCATTGTAACAGTGTTAAGAGGTGAGACCGTTACAGAACTGAGACGAGTCCATCTGCCCGGCTACGTCAGACAGCCAAGATACTGAAGCCCTGGTGTGTCATGGAAACAAAGTGTGTACGAGGCAGACCAGTAAGGCCTCAGGCATAAAGCTCAGATTCTTGCACCCAGGGTGGGGGCAAAGTTTTTAGGAATTAGATTGGAGTCAGCTGGTCTGCAAAAATGCTGGCCAGGCTAGTGCTCACTGCAGGGGCTTGGGATAAGCCAGCAGATGCCACTGGGTTTCAATTAGCGCTCTTAAGCAAGAAGGAATTTAAAAAAAAGAATTAGACCCATTGTTCAAGTATAAGATAGGGAATTTGTAACCAATGAAAGAGGAAAGATAACAAGAGATAAGAGAGGATTCGGCCAGGAGAACATGTCCTGAATGGACATGTTCATGGATGCTTTTGCACACGCAGGAGCACTCTCCTACCACCTGACCTCTTTGCTCTTCTGTGCTACGATGATGCAGCAAGAGGGACCTCAACAGGTGCCCCCACTTTGATATTGGACTTCCCAACCTGCAGAACTGTGAGAAATAAATTCCTGTTCATTGTAACTGCCCCGTCTCAGGTGTTCTGTTCCAGCAGCACAACACAGACTGAGAATGGAGGGGGACAGTGTTTCGGGCAGTCACTCCCTCATCTTCTTATACCTGCTCTTTCTTAAATAATCTGCCCCGTTGGGTTCCCCTAGCAGGGGAAGACACTAGAGAACTGTACTGAGGCTTTTCATTATCTCAACCAGATGAGGCATCTGTCACTTCACCCTTAGCCCCTCAGCCGGTGGGAACCAGTTGCACGGCCCCAGCTGATAGATGACAGAGGCTGGGAAGAGTAAGTGCATAGGGGGTTATTTTGTGCAAATTACTAGAGGCTCCACATCTACACTTATATATATGTGCGTGCAATAAATGCCTTCTATTTCTCTCGGGAGCAGAGTAAAAGAAGGTATTGCAAACGCAGAATACAAATAGAAATTCTTAAGTTACCTATAATGTTTCTTATAATTTAGATCTTTTATTTTCATACGTGGAGTGTCCTTTGAAGTGTGACAGCCTATGCTATTGCTTGGAGTATTCTCTCCTGGGGAAGTGCACTAGGGAGGGGCTATGCTGACCCAGCAGTGGTCTTTTGGTCTAGATGGACACCTTTTTTTTTTTTTTTTTTTGACAAAAGGGAGTGTATTTAGGTGGGTTATGCTCTCTGCAGTGAGCTGAGGCCCTGTGTCTCCCTGCTGTCCTACCCCAATCCAGTTGCTAAGTTTACCTTACCTGAGGCCCTGAATTTGTCAGCCCTGTGGAAAAGGGGGAAGAAAGCGCCTGTGCTGAGCTTTCTTTCATGCTCACTGCAAGTGTGTAAAAGAAGCTGATTGCCTTTTAGGCCTAGTTTCTCAGCAAACAATCGAGAGATTTACTGGTTATTTCAGAGAAATTTGTGAATAAAGTGGACATGCAATGTGAACTATGCTAACTCTAGCAGGACTGGACATTTAAAAGGTCAACAAAGCCTCTATTATGGCGAAAGGAAAATTGCAATTATGTAAATGGAGGTTTCACTGTATTACTTGTGTTAATCTCTTATCCCCAAAGGAGTAAATGGTTTTAGTGTATGGTGTACACCGCAGAGCCCTTAAGTCCATAAAAGCAGTATTTAGTGGGAGAAATAGAAAAGTCTAATTTAATTTAAAATGGATGCATCATAGGAAGCGTCTGGTTTTTCAATATTGGCGCTTCAGAGCCGAGAGAGAGCAGATAAGATTCCCTGGGGGCAAGGGGAGCGGGCTGGGAGGATGTATCTCACACACTGAGCCCTACAGGCCTTCCAGGGAGCATGTCCACAGCATGATGGGTCTGAAGTCTGAATCTGACCATTTTCTCTTTCACTGAGACACACGACTGGGAACAGAAGACTTTTGATATCTGCGTGTCAAGTCGGTTAGAATTAACTAGTTTGCTGAACAGCTGATCCAGATTTTACAAGCTTGAGCCTGTTTGGGGCCTGGATGCCTTCTCTGCATGCTGATTTCCAAGCTGGTGCCCATTATGCTGCTCCTATGAAAATGCTATGAAAGCAAAGCATTTTGCATTGAGTGGTTGAGCAAACTCTATTATACAGTAATTATACTATCAGTACAGAATCTAATTTTATTTGGAGGAGGGGGTTTTAACCAAATGAAAGAGGAAAACTCACGAACACTATTTTTTCATTATCACCATGGGATGGTAAAATTGTAGCATTATGCTAACTTGGGAGGCTATTTTTAAGCATATTTCTACTAAATAAAATTAACTCCAATTTTGCTGGATTTTAATAAAACTTAGCTCTATAAAAACAAATATAGATTCCAAGGGGTTTGCCTCTACTTGTGTTTATTGAGCATGCAACACTTTCTCTGTCAATGACCAATCATGGGCACACTGGCTCCGTGCTACATGCTCCTCTGAGCCTCACTGAGACAGCAGGCCCTGGGCTACAAATGAGTAGGACCATGTAGGACAGAATTCTTGCTGACAGTGGGGATGTCAGAAAGCAAGGAAGGGGAGCAGGAAGGCCTGGGTAGGCACAGCATCCACTGAGATACGCAAGCCACCGCACAATAGGATCAGTTATACCATTTGTGAAATTTAATAACATATCATTATTAAATGCCTACTGTATGTAGGGCATGGTCAGGACCACACACGATTGAAAGATGAGGGAGAGTAGGTTCTGCTCATGGGCAATGAATAGTCTACTGGAAATCAGTTGCACTTATTTATTGATTGCTGTCTAAATACTAGTACTGAATTCATTACAAAGAGGGATTATTCAGTGTATAGATCATCCAGGCTCTGCCCTGCTCCTTTTCTTTTGACTTTGTGATGGTTCACTTCTACCTCCCCAGGGAGAAAGACTAGGAAATAACTGGAGACAAAACACAAAAACTAATTTGCTGCTTGTTAGCAAAGCTGGAATACTGGATAATCTGGAGCAAGAAAATGTTCCAGTTAGAAGAGGAGTTACACAGTAGATGATTTTTTATTGTTATTTGATGCTTATTGGCAGATAATTAATACACATGCATTCATCTGCTATCCATAGAGTATATGTGCAAAGACACTTACATATGCAAATGGGTGAATTTTGTGAATACTTACACAGTTTACATCCCACATGTGGATGTAGATTCGAATATGTGTGTGCATATGCATAATATCTCTGCTCTACTACAACAGAAGCAAGATTAAGTCCAAGGCTGGGGACCAGGCTTCAGTCTGCACTTCCCCAGTGAGAGGCTACTATTTATCTGAAGCCCTACATTCGGGTGCAAGGTCAACACCATGAAGCTATGATCCTTCTGTGAAAGGTGTGCCTTGTACAGTAAAACATATTTGTAGAAAACAGATTGCATTTATCTCATGAGCATCATTGCATTAATATACACAGGAAGCCTCAGCAAAATAAAAATGGAAATCAAAATAAAATGGGGAGGGGCTGGTGCTGTCGCATAGTGGGTTAAAGCCTTGGCCTGAAGTGCCAGCACCCCATATGGGCGCCAGTTCGAGACCTGGCTGCTCCACTTCTGTTCCAGCTCTCTGTTATGGCCTGGGAAAGCAGTAGAAGATGGCCCAAGTCCTTGGGCCCCTGCACCCACGTGGGAGACCTGGAAGAAACTCCTGGCTCCTGGTTTCGGATTGGCGCAGCTCTGGCCATTGCAGCCACCTAAGGAGTGAACCATCTGATGGAAGACCTCTCTCTCTCTTTCTCTCTCTATCTCTCCCTCTCTCTCTGTGTAACTCTGACTTTCAAAGTAAATAAATAGATCTTAAAAAAATAAAATAAAATGGGAGAACAATTCTGGTGTTGTCCGTCTCTGATACACATGGTTGACCCACACTTGCTGGCATTCTTTTCCCTGAGTTGTACTTTTCCTTGTCAAACCTGAGAAGGAAGCTCTCCTTTGGAGAGGAGTTCTGGCTTCCCAGAGCATCAGTGGAGACCCTACTCCCCACTGGACAAGGGCTGGGAGAAAGGAGAAGATGCTGTCTCCTCCCCTTTTCTTTCATATCATCTGGCAAAACCCCCCTTGAGGGAAACAGGCAAGTTTTCCACCCTAGTACTCCTGCTTCTGAAACCTGACTCTCATTTTAATTCAGTAGTTTTCAGTCTTTCAGAATACGCGTGACAGCATTTTTCAACCTAAAGCATCCATGGACTTTCACCTGATTTCAGGTTTTCAATCATCCCGTTTAATAGGTAGTTCTAGGTTTTCACCATCTTACAGGGCATGATTCTAGAGAAGGAGCTGCCCCCCGCCTCCACCCTTCATATTCAGGCTAGGAAAGTTATGGAGAAGAGTCTTCTTGATTTGGGCCAACATACCTGTCTTACTGGTTTGGGACACATACCCAGGCCTTCTTCATTCAGACATCAAGTTCAGCCCTCTGTGCAGGGTCAGGCCCAACTTAGTTACAAGGAGCAGGGCGGACACAGGAAAAGGCAGTTTTGTAACCAGAATAAGGGAGATAGGATGATGAGCTAGCAAAACAGTAAATGTTTCCCACATTTACAATAGTACTTTGAAAAACATCATGTAACAATATACAAATGGATAGCATTGATCGCTTTTTCTCCTTCTGCCATCGATTTGAAATACTGATAAAAAAGTAGAGCGATTATGTTAACAAATATAGCATACATGGAGGCAGTATTCCCTATTTCATTTGTTTTTAATGCATGCAGAGTCAATTCTCTTGTTTTTCCATTTAGAAGCTCACATGCCTACCTGCTTATGTTAAATGGAATTCTAATACATCCCTCGTGGACCTCCTGTCACCCTTGACTTGTCCAAAGTGTTCCAGAATTTACTCAGCCAACTGAGCCAATTCCTGATGTGCTGGGCAACTCCTCACTCTTGCTTTCACGGCATGCCATGTGATGGTCTCAAGCTGGCCTTGCACTGTCCTAGTGCTGGGCCCCCTGCTTCTGACCCCTACTGGAGCCCCAGTGGACTCACACACAGAGACACCACTCACCAGCACGCAGGCCAGGAGTGAGTGTCTTCCATCTTCAGCCTGTCCTGTGCAGGGCGCCATCATTTCCAAGGCCCTTGGTACCAATGCTATGGGATTACAAGCCCACAAGTCCCAATTCCTGGGGAGTCCTCCTTTGGCTTCCTTGGGGTCTTATCTTAACCAGCCCATGGTCATAGCCCCAGTCTTTTTGCCCCGTGGTGTCTCCACCTTTGAGTGTATATTAGAACATGAGTCATTTTCTCTCAGAAGACATCAGGGCTCCCAGTTTATCAAACAAATTGCTTTATTTTTTCATATACCAGAGGCAGGGATAGCTTTTCCTAAGCCCCCGGTAAAGTGAGGTTTTAATGGACTTTTCCTCAGGGCAAGGGGTGCTTTTTAGCTGTAATCTGTATAAAACAGCCAAGCTACTCTTCCAGGAACAACAACAAAATCTTCCCCAAGGAGACCTTCTCTTTCCAGTTGGTGAAAGGCTGGCATCAATGTTTCAAAGCACTCCCTCTCTGGACATCCTGTTCACACAGCTGTAAACCTGGGCTTCTTCCCAGTGTGTTCCCCAGGTCAGGGAGCAGCCGCTCCCCCAACCTGAACCCCAGGCAGAAACCTGGCAGTCAGGGCTGGCTATTTTTTTTAACTTTTATTTAATGAATATAAATTTCCAAAGTACGACTTATGGATTACTATGGCTTCCCCCCCCCATACCGTCCCTCCCACCCACAACCCTCCCCTTTCCCACTCCCTCTCCCCTTCCATTCACATCAAGATTCATTTTCGATTATCTTAATATACAGAAGATCAGCTTAGTATACATTAAGTATGGATTTCAACAGTTTGCTCCCACACAGAAACATAAAGTGAAAAATAATAGATGATTTTTTTTTAAATGATGATGAAATCAGATCAGACCTATTGTCATGTTTAATCCCAGTGAGAGTCAAGTTGGGAGTTGATAATTTTTCTTTTCTTTTTTATTTTTTTACAGAAGATCAGTTTAGTATACATTAAGTAAAGATTTCAACAGTTTGCACCCCCATAGAAACACAAAGTGAAATATACTGTTTGAGTACTCGTTATAGCATTAAATCTCAATGTACAGCACATTAAGGACAGAGATCCTACATGAGGAGTAAGTGCACAGTGACTCCTGTTGTTGACTTTACCAATTGACACTCCTGTCTATGGCCTCAGTAATCTCCCTATGCTCCAGTCATGAGTTTCCAAGGCTATGGAAGCCCTCTGAGTTCTCTGACTCTTATCTTGTTTAGACAAGGTCATAGTCAAAGTGGAGGTTCTCTCCTCCCTTCAGAGAAAGGTACCTCCTTCTTTGAAGGCTGGCTATTTTTAACACTTCCCTGCCACTTTCCAGCAATTAGCAAGGCTAATCTCCTGACTCTCGAAATTGCCATCCCTACTTCCTCAATACCAAGGAGTTCTGCCCCTTCCTTCCACCCTCATCTCCACTGATTCCTCAACATCTCTGGGTTGCTATGGCGGCCCATGCCGACCTAGTGTCCGCTCTGCAGCAGGGCATTTACTGAAATGCAACTGGGATGGTGTGTCCCCCACATTCAACTGACCACTGACCTCTCCTTGGAGGCACAATTTCAGAAACCATCCACGTCTTTCTCACCTCTCCAGCCTTGTCTCTCATTGCTTCTTTTTTTCCCCAATCCTCGCTGTACTCATCTCAGAGCCCTTGCCCTGACCATATGGGCTCCAGGCTCTGTCTGACTGCTCGCCTGTCACAGGTTCAGTTCCTGTGTTCTGGAGACGTCCCCTCCCCTCCTGTCCCCGTTCCTCCATTCTGACATCAGATTACTCATTGCCCCCAGCATGGTTGGGTTGCCCCTGCTGTGAACCCTCCTCCACGTGACACCAGGTGTCACTGCTCTTCGAGTCACATTTCTCCTAAGACAGGAGGCTTCATGCCGGCACTATTATGTTTCCAGGGGTTAGAACAGCGCCTGGTACATGATGGACATCTAATGCATATCTGTTGAAATAGTAAACACATTAATAAATCTTCCAAGACAGCAAGGTCTAGCAGAGAGACTTCATCATGACAGGAGGTGTGAATTTTTTCACCTTTTCTTACTTCTCATGTGATGTTCGTGTAAGACTCTACTTTGCCATTCCCCTCTGATGAGTGATTGATCGCACTCCAATGGGACAGAATTGGGTCCTTAGTCAGGGCCTTCTGGCAGAGCGGGACTTCCTGAGATATTACTCATCAGCTCTTTTGGATGAATTCTCATATTTTCTGCCTGAGACTCTAACTGCTAAGGAAAATGTGAATGCCATACAATATTCTCATAATACAAAAAATGCATTTGAAGGCCTCTGAGTAAGATGACTGATTATGCTAACTCTGAATTTATTGCACATTTGAAGTAAAATAATGGTCTCAGAGGTAAAATTATACAACAGGAATAATGTTGCAAGCTGATAACACCAACTTTCTAACCCAAGGATGGTCTCTTTTCCCTCTTAAAAAAGCCCACATTTCCACCAACAGCAGCCAGCAGGCTGCTTATCTGAGCTGGAGTCTGTGTGACTGGTTAGACAGATCTGCGTCAATTCCTATTTGTACTGATGTTCTCTGAAAAATGCATTTAGAGAACCATTCAGTTCCTGTAAAGCAACATATGCATCTTTTTTTTTTACAATGCATTTTAAAAATGGCAAATCATAAACTACTGACCTTAAGAGGAATTCAATAAATCATTAAAATTCTGCTGCTCACAAGCCCAGCCCTGACTCATTCCTCACGCTTGGCCTTATCGGAGGCTCCAAGGCCTTTGTCACCTGAATCAAGCGCCTCCATAATGCATGCCGCGCAGTCTTCTGCTAAGTGGAAGCCTCTGAACTGGGCTGAGAGGACTGCCTTCTGGCTCTAAATGTGTTGTGTATGTATTTGTTTTTGCAGACGGAGGGGGTGGAAGCTAAATCCTGGTTTCTTTGTAATCCATGCAGTGAAACGCGCTCATTTGCCGAGAGGGACCACCTGCTGCAAAGGGGCTCCCAGCATGGGCATGGGGAGGAGTGAAGTGTTGCTCCTGGACTTCCTTGTGCCTGAGAATAAAAAGAGAAGGAGCAGAAGAGCCCAAAGGGTCCCTCTCAGATTGGACTCATTCTGAGGGATTAAATGAAAACAAATCATTTCATTTATCTTACTTCACTTCTTTTGGTGGACTGTGATTTTAAAAATTTTAACTACCGGAATTAGAACATAAGTAGCTTCTCATTTTAACAATGTACATGATGCAGGTCTCTCTAAGAACATTCTAAGTCTTCTCTAAGCGTTTCTTCTTCCCTCCCCGTACGCCCCTAGGTACTTCTCTCTTTTGGGAATACATAAACACGTAGGCACAAGTAAGGAGACTTTGATTTCATTCTGCTTAGAAATATTTATTTATTTATAGAAGAGGCTCATACTAAACAAACTATATCAGAACATGCTGTCTCTGTTTTAATGCAGTCTGTCGTGGTTGTTTCTGGCTGCCCTGTCTTCTGAGCTCCGCGGGACTCCAGCTCTGTGCCCTGAACGGGGCACCTGTGCACCCAGGTACGTTTCTGCCTTCACTCGTCTTTCGAGTGCTCTGGTTTTCTCTCTCTGACCAGGTATAAAGACAAAGTCATCATCATCCATTCTCCTTTCTCGTTGCTCGGCACGTGGGAACTGACCGTTTTGAGCTGTTTCTCACCAAGCCCCAGGGCTGCATTTCGGCTCTTGGAAATGGAGTCCTTGTTGTAGGTGCATGCTTTGGGTGCCAGGCATTTTGTGTTCCTTGGCCACTAGCCAGTTCCCACACCTATGTGCAGAGCTAAGAATCTGTGCAACTGCGGTGACGCGGATGATTGTGCAATTGCCCGGATCCTTCAGGGAAGGGGGGAGTGCTGCCGCGTGAGCCAGGTGAGAGTGGCCATGGACACCTTGCACAGGAAGGAAGAGCTCTCTCCTTTATTAAAGTATTCCCTAGCCGCGCGGCTAAATCTTGGGTGTAGGGTAGGCATGGCAGGTGGCTAAAGTGCCCCTGGGAATTGTGAAAGTGGTCTTCCTTTGTTAAAGTTTATTGTTCCCCAAAGTGATTTATGTAACCAGGTACTGGGCTAGGGATCTCCCCTGGCTCACAGACTGCCTGCTTTTCCTAGGGTTACTGTAACAATGTAGCACCAACTTGTCGACTTCAAACAACAGAAATCTGCCCTCTTACAATGTTGGAGACTACAAAGAGGCGCTGGTGAGACAGCTTCCAGCATTTGGTCCATGCAGGTATTCCTTTGTTTGTGTTGTCATCACTCTGATGCCTGCCTCCATCTTCCCATGATGGGCTTCTCTCTGCGTGTGTGTGTCTCTGGATCTTCACAAAGTTTCTCGCTGCCTGGCAGAGTCTGTGTCCAAATTTCCCTCTCTTCATAAGGGCACCAGTCATACGATCACTGGATCAAAGCCAATGCCAATGACATCATCTCAACTTGCTTGAATGTGTAGGACACATGTAAAAAAAAATCCACCAGTGTGAGGCCACTGGTCGTTGTCTTAGTCTTTTTCCTGTGGCTGGAACAGAGTAGCTGAGACCAGGTAACTTACAAGGAAAAGAAGTTCATTCTACTCATGGCTGTGGAGCCTGTGAAGTCCGAGAGCTTGGCTTCCCTGATTCAACTCACAGGGAAAGCAGAAGGATGGGCAGACACTATCTTTTTTAAATTTATTTCTTTACTTGAAAGTAAGTGTTTTATACACACACACACACACACACACACAGAGGGGAGAGAGAGAGAGAGAGAGAGAGAGAGAGAGAGACCCTTCATCTCCTGGTTTACTCCCCAAATGGCTGCAATGGCTGGGGCTAGGCCAGCAGAAGCCTTCTGGATCTCCCACATGGGCGCAGCGGCACAAGGACTCGGGCCATCTTCTGCTGCTTTCCCAGGTGCATTAGTAAGGAGCTGGATCAGAAGAGGAGCAGCCAGGACCCTAACTGATGCCCACAGGTGGCAGCTTTTTCTGCTACCTCACAATGCTGGCCCACAGACACTTGTAGAAGAGGCAAAATATCGGGGAACCCATTCTAGTGATAACTGAACCCGCTCTAGTGATAACAATCTAGTCCCTTGAAAGTGAGACATTATTCACTACTGAGACAACTAGCCCAGTTCTCTGAGAAAGGCACCAATCCCTTTTAAGTACCTAATCATTTCTTTTTTTTTTTTTTTTTTTTTTTACGGGCAGAGTGGACAGTGTGAGAGAGAGACAGAGAGAAAGGTCTTCCTTTTTGCCGTTGGTTCACCCTCCAATGGCCGCCGCTGCAGCCGGCGCACCGCGCTGATCCGATGGCAGGAGCCAGGATCCAGGTGCTTTTCCTGGTCTCCCATGGGGTGCAGGGCCCAAGCACCTGGGCCATCCTCCACTGCACTCCCTAGCCATAGCAGAGAGCTGGCCTGGAAGAGGGGCAACCGGGACAGAATCCGGCGCCCTGACCGGGACTAGAACCCGGTGTGCCGGCGCCGCAAGGCGGAGGATTAGCCTATTGAGCCACGGCGCCGGCTAGTACCTAATCATTTCTTAAAAGTCCTACCTCCTCCTGGCAAGGCCATACAGGCGATGAAGTTTCCGCATGAGTTTCAGAGGACACAAATCATCTTGGATGATAGAAGACTTCACACAGATGTCTGTGTGTTGGGGGTGGGGTGGAGGACACACAATGCAACCTGTGTCAGAGTTTAAGATCTTACCCCCAGTGGGCCAGCATTCATTTAGTGCAATCATTAGGGAAACAGACACAAAGTAACAAAGGGAGAAGGGCTACAAGGGAGAGATAGAGTGTCCTAGAAATTCGCATAATGAGAATTAGCCCTGGTCAGGATCTGGGAAAGCAATGCTTGGCTGAGTATGTATTAACTGGGTGCACAGCAGGGGAAGAGCAGGCTCTGGCAGAGCAATCAGCACATGCAAGTCCCCGGAGGGAGACGGATGCAGTACCTAAGACTTGTGAGACTGAAGAGGAGTGATGGGGATGAGTAATGCTGGAGAGGTTTGCTACCACCAGACCATGCAGAGCCCGCGCATCAGTGATGGATAGTTTTGCCCTCCTCCTAAGACAGGCAGTCAGCGACTGCAAGGTGTAAGCAGAGGGCAACTTCATCTGATGTGTGTGTCACAGCCAACACTGCAGTTGCCATGGGGACAACAGGTGGGGCAAAGCAGACGGTGGGACTGCAGGTCAGACCGGAAGCCAGGCCGGGTGTGAGGTGGTGCCGCTCAGACTGGGTGGTAGAACTGGAGATCCATAGAAGACGGCAAACTTCAAAGATTATTTGGAGGATGAAAGAAAATAGAAAGCAGGGGTTGACTGGCAGGAGTAAGGACCTTGCTAGGGGTGGTATGGAGGTTCCTGGCTGGGAAGGCTGGTGATGACTTCACTGAGAGCCAGCCCTGGAGGACAGCTGGTTTGGGCTGGGCTGGTCAATGAGAACACTTACATGTGAATTGATGTGGAGACACAAAGAGGAAACATCAGCAGGCAGTTGGATAAGAGGCGGCTTCAAAGAAGTTCATGGAGGATGTGCATTATGAAAAAAAGATGGGGGTAAGAACAAGTTTTTGCACAAAATAACCTTTTAATCCCATTTTTCTTTTTAAAAATATTTTTAAATATTTATTTTATTTATTTGAAAGAGTTACAGAGAGAGGTAGAGACAGAGAGAGGGGTCTTCCATCTGCTTGTTCACTCCCCAGATGGCCGCAACAGCTGGAGCTGCGCCGATCCGAAGCCAGGAGCCAGGAGCTTCTTCCAGGTCTCCCATGTGTGTGCAGGGGCCCAAGGACTTGGGCCATCTTCTACTGCTTTCCCAGGCTATAGCAAAGAGCTGGATGGGAAGAGGAGCAGCCGAGACCAGAACTGGTGCCCAAATGGGATGCCGGCACTGCAGGCCAGGGCTTTAACCCGCTGTGCCACAGCATTGGCCCCTAATCTGATTTTTCCAAGAATATTTTGAAATATCTTTGTGCAAGGCCCTTCTAGAGGCAGCTACCACATTATTCAGTAACTGTAATTGAATACAAAACTAAACAAAGAGGCTGGGAAGGGGTTCTGGCCACTTCTCATACCCTGGGGAAAGTTCTAGGGCCTTGGGGATTGCAAAACAGTTTTGCTTTAAGTACAAGCAGGGCATTTCTTACTAGTCACATTAACTGTAATTTTGGTAGCTACCATCAGACAATGAAGGGGATCACGGAGAAAGGCCAGGTCATGAAGCCTTGAAGACAAAGTTAACTGGGGACAGAAATGGCACACAGTCCTTCAAATTTTAATTTTTCCTTGAAATGTGGCACTAAAATATCAGGATGAATAATCTCTAAATCTAATGGTTTGTTTTGTACCAGAGAGCAAGATTTATATAAATCTGAGTGGGCACTTGGATGCCTGCATCCCGTATCAGAGTGCCTGGGTTCAAGTCCCAGCTCTGGCTCCTGATCCCAACTTCCTGTTAATGCTCTTCTTGGGAGGCAGCAGTTGATGTCTCAAGTACCTGGGTCCCTGCCATCCATGTAGGAGATCTGAACTGAGTTCCCAGCTTCTGGGTTTGACCTGGCCCAGTCTTGGCTGTTGTAGGCCTCTGGGAAATGAACCAGTGAGTCGGAGATCTCTGTCTGTCCCTCTGCTTTGTACTACAAAATTAAATAAAAAATATTTTTATAAACCCTTCTTTTAAAAAAGGCTTATTTATTTGAAAGTCAGAGCTACAGAGACAGACAGAGAGAGAGAGAGAGAAAGAGAGAGAGATCTTCCATTGGCTAATTTACTCCCCTAATGGCTACAGCAGCCACAGCTCAACCAAGCCAAAGCCAGGAACATCATCTGAGTCTCCCACATTCATGGTATTGGG
Organism: Oryctolagus cuniculus; assembly: GCF_964237555.1. NCBI lineage: Eukaryota > Metazoa > Chordata > Mammalia > Lagomorpha > Leporidae > Oryctolagus > Oryctolagus cuniculus. Next base: position 102,366,956 of record NC_091435.1, on the reverse strand, counting down.
CCATCTTCTGCTGTTTTTCCCAGGCCATTAGCAGGGAGCTGGATTGGAAGGGGAGCAGCTGGGACAAGAACTGGCGCCCATATGGGATGCCAGCACAGGCAGTACCCGCTACCCCACAATGCCGGCCCCTCTAGGTAAACCCTTGTGAAAAAGGTGATGCAGTTAGTCCCACTTCCTCTAACCTTACAAGGATCCTCTCAACCACATACAACTTTATTTCCCTGTCTGTCCTCCGGACAACACCTGCTTTCTCTTACCTTGAAACTTCCTCCACATTTTCCCTTCGCTTTGCAAGTTGAGTATTAAAATGTTTGCCATCGTTCTCTTGCCGCTAGAATTCATGCAGGCTCTTCAGTGGCGTCCTTCCTCACCTCTCCCACTGGGCTCTCACAAGTGAGCTGATCTCAATCTGCTCTGGGAGTTCTGTCCTGCCTTTCACTGCCAGTGCCTTGTCTTCACATCCCACATGGCTTTGATTATTCAGACATTTGCCAAAACTGAAAAAGAGGAGCTAATAAATAGTATGAGGTTATTTCAAAGAGTTCATGGATCATGCATTCAAAAGTTTATTTTGATGCAAAAAAATTTTCAAAATCCATGCATATCTGGGGTCATCAAAAAGTTGATGAGAAATGGATCTCAAAATTTTTTGCGCCAAAATTGCATTCTATTTTTCTTTGAACTTTAAAAAGTGCCCTCATACAGCACGTTCTTTCTGGTTTGGCTCTAATCTGAGGCAATTTCTTTCCAACTTGGAGAAAAGTTACCTTAGCAGCATCCAAGCAACTAATGAACTCAATTAACTTTCCCCCTCCTCCTTTATCAATATTCAATTAACATTCAATCACTTCTTCGCTGTGCTCCATGGTTTTATAGCCTGCGGAGCAAGTAGCTGGAGTGGAACAAAACTACAGAAGCAAGGTGAGGAGTCACAGAGGGAGACAGGGAATGTGGTGACATCTCTGTGCTCCCTCTCCCCTTGGCCTAGTGGAAGTCCTGTGCATGCAACTTCAGTGCAGCCCCTGGGAACAGAGGGGGTAGTGATAAAACTCGGGGTGGCAAAGACTAACCTTCTAGCATGTGAGGCAAGAGCAGAAATGGGTAGATTTAAGAAAAATCTAATAATCTTTTCTCTTATCGTGTTGAGGTTGTGGACTGAGAGTCATGTCACAATGGCTAAAAGTAGTGGAGGGCAATCAAATGTCACCTATTAAGTTTATAACCTGCTTTACTATGAAGGTCAAGAAGTAGAAGGTGATCTGTTCTTAAAAGAATGGAAAGGCAGCTGAGCCAGATCTGAGTCTCACCCCCTTGGTGTGCCTGCAAGCTGAGAAACAGCCTCATCTCCATACTGACACAGAAACCCAGATGCTGTCCTCACCTTCTTCAAATAAAGTTGCTCAACTGGAAATTCTCAATTCTGTTTCCACCACTCCATTTCCTTTTTTGGGGGGAGTAAGGGTGAGGATTGTTCAACAAAACCTATTGCTCAGCAATTAAAAGTCCAGTATGCTTTTTTCTGTATAACTTACTGTGAGCTTATTAACATCAGATAAAGTGTGAATTTTCATCATTTATTTGTGTTCTTCTGTTTTCTTGACCGATTCTTCATTTTTCCTTCCAAAACATCATATGCCACACTTGAGACCGTGAAGGATTTTTAAATACCATGCCCAAAAGATCTGAATGTTCACTTGCAGACGCCTAACATGCACTCTTGGGACCTCAGGACATTCAGAAGGGTCCGACTAGTCTATTCACAGCTATCTTCTATGATGGGTTTAGGAAACACTTGCCACACCTTCAGACATTTACAAAACACATGGGCTTTCAACACGCCCACGAGATTGGCGATGGGCCTGCACTTGCACGTTGCTGACTGCTTCTGATGCACACCTCCCGTGGTGCACACACAGGAAAGTCCACCTGCCCTACTCAATGTCTCCATCATGCACCTGGCCACGTACTTCTGTTCTGCATCATCTTCTCTGGGAATGAAAGACAGTGAGACTAAATATATTTATTGTATTCTGCCAAATCAACCATTTAGATAAAACTAGTGCATCAATTCACAACTACAAAAATTGCCTCAGCATCCCTTGCTGGCTGCTTACTCCCAGTCCTCGCCGAGTACTTTGGTGATCTCATTAGGAATGTCCTGTGAACTAGATGCCACTGTCCCCATTTTACAAATGAGGGCAGTGAGGCTTGCATAATGCATGTGTCATGATTAAGGTCACACGTTGAGTCACCAAAGATGTGGGATTTGGATCCAGGTCAGTTTAATACCAAAGACATTTACTCAGTACTCAGTTACCAACTATTCTGTCTGCATGAGCAGGGAGGAGAAATGATTTCCCTACTTAAGCACATGTCCGCTTCAAATTTCCTGTCCAAGGATGCTCTGACCTTGATGAGTCATCAAATAAAGCTGATGATTCCAGAGGTGCAAGTCAAGTGTGTATACAAGAGGTTGATTCTACACAAAATGCCATTGTGTAGAGTAACTGTATACACTATTTATTTATGAGCAGCTGACTCTAGGACTCAGGGCTGCCAGATTTAGTAAATGAAGTTACAAGGTACCCAGTTAAATTTTAAATTCAGATAAACCATGAATAATTTTTAGTACAAATATATCTGATGCTCTTTTTGAGACATATTTATACTAAATATATTTTCATTATTTGCTTGAAACTTACATGTAACTGGGTATCCTATATTTTATCTGGCAGCCCTATTGGGATCGTGTTCTGTGGCTGTAAAGCCTCTGCTTGTATTCTTCACTATCCTAACACTGAGTTCTGTGGCTAAAACTGCTCCCCCCCCAAAAAAAAATCTCTGTCTGTATCTCTTACGTGTGTGTTTGTGTGCGTGCGTCTCTCTTGTGTTCTCTCTCTGTAATTCTGCCTTTCAAATAAATAACTACATTTTAGAAAAATCCATAAAAAATAAATCCACAAGCAAGTGAAAGACAGTGAAATATTTGTAATTCATGGAACAAATTAACTGTATGTCTAATAAATGCAGAACTCCTAAAAGGCACTAAGAGAAAGACATGACAACCAAGACTGAGCAAAGGATACTCACGGTCAATTTATAGAAAAGGAAATAAAAGTAGCCAGTTAATGCTTGAAAAGATATTTAATAACATTAGTATTCAAAAAGTCAACCAAAGTAAACTAAAATAATAATGACACACCATTTACCCCAATTTGGCTACAAAATAGTAAAATTTTATGATTGCCAGCATTGGCAAGGGTGAGCAAAAATGAGTCCTTTTTCTGTCTGTACAAATGCCAATTAGTAGTCTTTAGTGCTAGACTTTTCTCTCTCTCTCTCTCACGCACGCACACACACACACACAGAGCTAGCACACTGCGATCCAGAGCAGTGGCAGAGGACATCCCTTCGTGTGTTTCACCCTAGGCTGGGCTATCACAGCAACTCCCACTTGGGGTGAGCCGGCTGAGGAGCTGCCCAGGGCTTGGCTCTCTTCCCTCCCAGGCATCAGCATTTCCCTCTCTGATATCTAACATCAATAATTACAGCCTTTCACAATCAGTACTTGGGTGTGGACGATTCTGAGGTCAGAATGTTAAGACTCAAAAAAAAAAAAAAAAAGCGATCTTTTCACACATTGAAGAAGCTGAGGACCTCATAGAATTCATGCACTCAAAATCACACAAATCACACAGCAAGATGAGGCAGAGCCGGTATGGAACTAGTGTCCCACCAGCACTTACTCTGATTCAGGTGGCTCTGCCTTTCTATGACGTGGGGCAAAGCTCCAATTCTTTTGCTTACTTCCACAGTGTGGGGTGCATCTCTCCTTCCCTAGTGGTGATGGTGCAGTCATGATATGACAATGGTGATTTCTTCAGTTCCAGGTGCTTACACAATGAGGTAGCTCACACTTACTGAATCCACCAGCTTTCACACTGCTGACTTTACTGTACTCTCCCCAAGAATACCACGAGAACAAAGGGACCCATTTGAAATATGCTACCAAGCTTTGCAAAGAAAGAGTTTGAAAAGTACATATTTGTCTTGTTAAGCCTTATGATTCTTTCTCTTTTTGCTTCTTGTTTCCAAGAGATGGTAGATACCACAACCAGGGAGGTAATCTGTCTAATCCTGGTACAGATCCAACATCCGTAACTCTCCAGGGCTTCTAACATTTCCTCCTTTCTTTTCTGGTAATCCCTGCATGCTTTGCACCATGTGTTTGTTTTATTGCTTTGAGGGGGTTAGATTTTTGGGTGTGTGCTTCCTTTAAGGAAAGATGAAGCGAGTATATAATGCAAAGACTCTAGGGAATCTTCTAAGTTCTTCCCATTTAGAAATGGTTGTATCTGAGATGATTTATTTGGGAAGAGCTTGCATTCATTGAGACATATGGAAATACATTACTTACCACCATTTTTGAGCACTGACTATGGGTCAGACATCATGAAAGATGTGTTACTTTCCATAGCTCTATGACAACCTTGTGAAGTAGGCATTATTAGTCTAATTTCCTAAGAGGGGACAATCAATGTCTGGGAGGTTAAGAAACTTCCCCATCATCACATGGTCAGGAAGTAGAAATGTTGAAGGTAATGGGGCATTGTGACACAGCCGCTAGAGCAGCCGCCTGTGATGCCGGCATCCCATATAGGCATTGGTTTGAGTCCCTGCTACTCCGCTTCTGATCTAGCTCCCAGCTATTACATCTGGGAAAGCAGTGGAAGATTGTACAAGTGTTTGGGCCCCTGCACCCATGTGGCAGACCTGGATGAAGCTCCTGGCTGTTGGCTTCAGCCTGGCCTAGCCCTGGCCGTTGTAGTCCTTTGGGGACAAAGTCAGCGGTTGGAAGCTCTCTCTCTCTCTCTCTGTTTCTGTCTCAACTTCTCTCGCTGTAACTCTGCCTTTCAAGTAAATTTTTAAAAATATATAAAAATAAAAAAGAGAAGTTGAAGATAGGAATCAGAATAGTCCCACATGAAAGTCAACATCCTTTACAAATATTGGTGTTAAAAATGTAGTTCTGTGTTTGGGAAATAGTTTACATTGTTTCGTCTTCTTAAAGTTTAACAAATCGTACTAGCATATTAAAGACTGAAAATCCCAGCCAAGAAAACAGTCTATTTGACTTAAGTTCTCCCGAGTTTGCATATAGAATTCACTGGACCTTGGAGTGTTCCCTTAAACTCCCCCTCCCCCACCCACCAGACACCATATGGAAGCAGTGTTTGGAATAGCTTTACTCATACCAAAATAAAGGCTATGACTGTATCTGGGGTTACAATGGACTTAACATGGAGCCTGCACCGTGGCATAGTAAGTTAAACCTCTATCTGTGGCGCCAGCATCCCACATGGGCACCAGTTCAAGTCCTGGCTGTTCCACTTTTTTTTAAAAAAGATTTATTTATTTTACTTGAAAGTCACAGTTACACAGAGAGAGGAGAAGCAGAGAGAGAGAGAGGTCTTCCTGATGGGTGCAACAGTCGGAACTGTGCCGATCCGAAGCCAGGAGCCAGGAGCTTCTTCTGAGTCTTCCATGTGGGTGCAGAGGCCCAAAGACTTGGGCCATCTCTACTGCTTTCCCAGGCCATAGCAGAGAGCTGGATCAGAAGTGCAGCAGCCGGGTCTCAAATTGGCACCCATACGGGATGCCGGCACCAAAGGTGGCGGCTTTATCTGCTACGCCACAGTGCCGGCCCCTCGCCTGCTCCACTTCTGATCTGGCTCCTTGCTAATGACCTGGGAAAACAGTGGAAGTGCTTGGGCCCCTGCACTCACAAGGGAGACCAGGAAGAAGCTCCTGGTTCCTGACTTTGGATCTGCCCAGTGGCCAATTTGGGGAGTGAACCGGTGGATGGAAGACCTCTCTCTGTCTGTACTTCTGCCTTTCAAATAAATAAATTAATCTTAAAACACACACACACACACACACACACAGAACTTAACACAGTGCTGTTTGAGCCTCAGCTAATTACCTGAGGAAGAACCTTTTACAAGGTGGGATAGAAAATGTATAGGCAGGAAAAATAGGATAGTATTTGGAATCTGAAATGTTATTCTGTGAAAGAGGGATTAGATTATGTCAAATGTCCATAAAGAGTAGAACTAGAACAAATACATAGAAGAGATGAGAAGACAGATTTTGGTTCCATTTAAGCAAAGCTTTCTAATCCTCAGAAATGCCAAAAACTGGACTAGATCACCATTATTGGAAGTGACCCCTCATTATTGGAAGAAAGCTCCACACTTCTTGGTGAAAACAGCACTCTAACACCAGCTGTGCTCTTGAATTAGATGACCTTTAAGGGTTTTGCCAACTAAGATTATCTGTTTTTATTTAAACTGGTTAATCCCAACCCAAAATATCAACTTGATGCTGAACAGTTGGTCTACCGGTTTTTAATTGTATAGAAAATAGCCAATTGCATAGCAAACAAGAAATTACATGTCTGACTTTTTTTTAACTCTGCAATATTTTTGGCAATGTGTATTGTAGGATATTGATGGGAGAGCCCACATTTTCTTCCAGAAATGAGTGTTCTTTCTCAGTGTGGGTTTCACTTTCCTGAGGATGAGTTCATCAGCAGCGCTGATGGGGTAATTTGTACGCCATCTTTTGTGGTGTAAGTGTGTGAAGGCAAGTATTTTTCTTCTGTGCAGAGAGTGATGAATTCCCCAGAGGACAGGTCACATAGCAGGTGATGTTTAAACATCTTAGTTATGTTACTTAAGTAAGCCCACATTAAGTATATTTACATTTACTGCCCAAACTTTCAGAGCAGAAGCTGTGAAAACATTAAAACTCTCTGGAATGTAGATTCCCACAGTGACCTAACATGCTATGACATCTTCAGGGTGCAGAGAATCTGGGAGCCTTGATGCTATTTGCGGAATACAATGATGTGGTGATGTGCTTGATTCCATTAGACAAATCGTAGACTATTTCACAGGCAGGAAATACGACATCTTAAATAGGCATGCTTTATAAAACCATAACCGTGAGTATGAAAATAATCCAAGCTACAATACTAAATATCTTCTTTTTTTTCTATTAAAGTATATTTGCTGCCTGTTTGGCTTTTGAAGTCTGCTAAATTGTTCACAGACAAGCAATAACACATATTGAAGTTTTAAAAAAATTGTGAAAAAGACTTATGTAATCTTAGTCCAGATTTTCAACATTGACTCCAAATCCGTAGGCAGTGCAATTCCCATGTGACACAAACCTGTTCATTTGAACCATCATCATGACTTTGCAGAGTTTGCTCTGGTGGGACGGTGGAGTCAGAAGTTGGACCTGGTAATTGAACCCAGGTACTCTGACATGGGATGTAGACATCTAAACTGCTAGGCTAAATATCTACTCTTTTTTTCCCCTGTGCTTTTTGCCTGCATCTTATTTTACATCTCATCATTAGAACATGTTTGTGATGTTGGTATGATTTCTGTTTTTAAGCCATTCATCAACAGATATTAGCTGAACATATACTATGCCAAAGAATGAATAAAGCTGAGTCCTACCCTTCCAGTGCTTACAGTTAGTAGAAAATTGAATTCTATTCGGTAGACAAGTGGCCATCTACGTCATTGTATTATTTTATTGGTGAAGATCTTGAGGACCCAAGAGGTTAAACGTTTTGTTCCTGATAACCAGCTAGTGAGATCAGAGCCTGCTCTTCTGGATGATGAGGGATTAAATGTCACAGCCTGTATTTGTGGGTAGATGTTTGTGTAGTGACTTAGTAAAGAGTCTTTCTTGCTGTTGTTTTTGAAAGGAATGTGTATAAGCTGCTTTGGGTGGCGGTAGAAATGTAAGGGGTATGTTCAAGAAAAAGATTCTACCAAACCAGATTAGGAAAACCTCCTGCCACCCCTCCCTGAGAAGACAGGCAACAATGAGAAGGAAGCATGAAAAGGAAACTGGAGAAGGGAGGGTGGGCAACAGGAAGTTTAGGACAGACTGTCAGCCAATTCAGCGATTTCTAGCTCCTAAAGAAACAATACTGCAGGCTGAAATATCCAGGCTTGCCTGGTGTGAGTGCAGCCACGTTCTCTGGAGCCCAGAGAACATAGCTTGGGAGGATCTTTTCTGAAAAAAGAGCACAAAATCGCAAGTGAGACAAACAGGAGAATCTTGGAAGGGACCTGCATACAGAAGTTCTGAAATGTAAGCAGCCTCAAGCTTATCGGCTTCATAGGAAATCCGCCTCTGAGAGCATCTGGTGTATTAGGAGTGTGTGATCACAGGGACTGAGCACAGTGTCCGGATTGGGGGGAGGGGAAGCACTGGCAGTTACTTCTGCAGCAATGGTGGAACCAGCAGGTAGGGGGAAGAGTGCAAGCTCTCATGAGTCAGCAGAAATTTGGAGTGGGGTTTGGAGCTCCTTTCGCAGTCAAATGAAATGTGTGTACAGTGGCTAGGGTGTCACTCTTATCTACAGCTCCAACACAGAGGAGATCCCTAAAGATTATCATTTACAAAAAAATAAATTAACCAAAGAAATGGTTATGATTTCTTTTCATGCATTCTATGCTCCTTTCAAATGGAATATACATTCTTTTAAGAATGTGTGAATTAGTACATTTTTACACCTGAAAATTTCAGAAAGAATAGCAAAATGCATTACAGCAAAGTCCTAGTAGAGATGCGAAAATTATTAAGGAACTTGAATTAATGGGGACTGATTCTCAAAATAAAGCCTGGGGTATTTTTTGTGGGTAGTAATTTACTGGATCAGTCACTGTTAGGTACAAACTATCTCTACAGAAAACATTTTTAATAAAATAAAAATTATCCCTGCAAAGAGAACAGAGACCAGCTATGGGCTAGCTCAACATTCTGGAGAAGTGGCAACGTGAGATGGAAAAACCACTGCAGTCAGGAGATCTGAATTCTTAAAAAATCTCGACATCGACTAGAGATGAGCTTGGCAGCCAGAACTTCGCAGAGGCTTTTTTTGATGGAGTGACAGGGAAGTGGGAACGGGAGGTTGGGGCCTCCAAGACTGGATGTGACAAGCTCACTTTTGCAGGAACATGACTCTTGCGCCGAGGATTAAAGAGTTGATAGGCTGGCACGATCATGGGAACTATGGAAACAGGTCGTCGGGAGAATACAGCTCGGTATCAGCAGGGTGCACAACATCCTGGCAAAGGAGATGTGCACTGTGGGTAACCGGGCTACAACAATGCCTAATAGCAGTAGACATTGCCATGATGATTAAATCACTGTCCCCCAACCCATGTCCTTTTCCTCATGGGCACATGGCAAAGCTAGGTTTCCCAGCCTCTCCTGCAGTTAGATGTGATATGAATGCAAGTAATGGAAGCTAGTTAGAAGTAATGTGTACATTAAAGAGTTGCCTGTAAAACTTCCCACATGAAATCCGCCACGGTCTCTTTGGCATTGACCATATTGGAAGCTTTGTGTGGAAATGAAAGAGCCAGGAGACAGAAGGATGTTGTGTCCCCGCAGCACCATGTGCAGAGGAAGGTAGATGGGCAGCAGTCAAGAACACTTTGGATGTGTTGAGAAATAAATGCCTGTGGTATTAACCCCTTGAGGTTTGGAGTTTCTTTTTTCACAGAGACCACATTATCTTAACTCAGGATTCTACAAATGATAACCCACAGGATAAATCCAGCTTGCAGCTTATTTGTGTACAGCCTGTGTGAAGGGTTTTAATTTTTTAAATATTTTTAAAAGATTGTTTATAAAAATGTACAACAGAAACCATATGTGGCTCATGAAGTCTAAAATATTTATGATTTGGCCCTTTGCAGAAAAAGTTTGCCAACCTCTGTCTTAATCAATGCAGAAATTTCATATGATAGACATCTTGGTTTCTAGCCAGATATAAAGTCTTCTAACTATATTATAAATAATTTTCCATATGCAAATATATGTCTATGCAAATATATATGTGTATATACATATATATATATGAGAGAGATAACCACAGAATAAAAATGGAGTAATAGGGACTAGTTTTACCTTTTGATTTGAAGCAATTTTTAAAATCTTCAAGCCCCCCAAATAGATAGTTTTCAAGACATTGAATATTGAATATCGATAAAGGAAAAAAAAAAACCATGAAACAGCATTGTGATGTAGCAGGTTAACACACTGCCTGCATTGTCGGCTTCCCATATTAAAGTGCTGGTTTCAGTCCCTGCTCCTCCACTTCCAATCCAGCCTCCTGCTGATGTGCCTGGGAAGAGAGAGGATGACGGCCCAAGGACTTGGGCTCCTGCCACCCATGTGAGAGACCTGGATGTAGTTCTTGGCTCTTAGCTTTGGATGGTTTGGCCCCATCCATTGCAGCCATCTGGAGAGTGAACCAGTGGAGAGAAGCTCTCTCTCTCTCTCTCTCTCTCTGTAATTCCACTATTCAAGTAAACATATCTTAAGACAAAAGAAGCATGTGATCACTTAAGGATGGAAAATAAGTGAGGTGGGAGGAGTGATGGCCCAGCTGGTGGCCTGGAGAGACTGTGTCCCAGGGGGCCCCTGGCAGCTTCTGTGAGTTGAGAGGCAGAGCTGGGCCCTGGTGGCGGTGAGAGCAGGGCACCAGACTGACAGCCCTACACACACAGAAGACTCTGGGGAGGGGCGGGGGCCCCTCAAGTAGGCTGATGAGGACTGACTCACACAGACAGGTGAGGAAATCACGTGGTACAAGGAAAAACCATCGGTAAGGGTTAGAGAAAACAGCCCTGCAGCTAATGCAGGCAGGGCTGGGAATGGTTTCTATAACCAAAACTTTACAATACACGGGACATCTCATTGACTCAGACTGATTTGCCTGAATATGGTACACAATAGCCCCAGACTATACACTGCTTTAGTCCCACTGAACAGGGCTTAAAGATCAAGTTCCAAAAAGGATTGAGAACTCTTTTTATGTAATTTACTTGCATTCTTGGGGAAAAAAAAAAAAAACTCAAGAATATCATAGGAATACAACTAAATATCCAGTTCCCAGAAACATGAAATTAATAATATCTGGCATCTAACCAAAAATATTTGATGGTAATTATAAAAAGCAATAGGTAGAGGACTCAAACCGAGACTTTGTCAAAGAAATAGGGCTGGAAATAAAGATTTGAAAAATCCAGTTCATTAGTTGTTATGGAAATGCCAATTGACACCACAATGACATGCCACTAGGATGTCTAGATGGACAAATTCTCTATGCTAAGTTCTGGTGAGGAAATGGAGCAACTGGAACTCCCACATTCTTCTAGCAGGAATGTAAAAGCAATGCAACCACTTTAGAAAGCCGTCTGATGGCTTCTTAAAACACTTACCGTGTGTCTCAGACGTAAATACCAGGTGTTCACCTATGTGAGGAGATAGCTCACATCCACACAAATCTTTGCATGTGCCGTAAAAATGACAGCTTTATTTGTAACAGCCCTGACATGGAAATAACCCGAATGTCCATCAGTGGGGCAATAAACAAACAAGTTGCGGTACACCCGTGCATACCAGGGCTGCCAAGACAGATCCCACTAACTGGGTGGCTTAAACCACAGAGATTTATTTTCTTGCAGTTCCGGAGGCTACAGGTCTGAAATGAAGGTGTCAGCAGGTTGGGTTTCTCCTGGGGTTTCCCTCCTTGGCTTACAGAGAACTGCCTTCTGTGTTCTCATATGGTCTTTTCTCAGCGCCTGCACCCTTGAAGCTTCTGTGGTCCTGATCTCTGTTTCTTATGACACCAGTCACTTTGGCTGAGGGCCCACTCAAAAGGCTGCCTTTTAACTTAATTGTCTCTGTAGGTTCCACCTTCAAATATAGCCACATTCGGATGAGGTAAATTCTAGGGCTCCAACATAGGAATTTCGGGGGTGGAGGACACAATTCAGTCCATACACCATGTTAGGTGATTCTACTTAGCAATGAAAAAGAATAAATTATTATTTTTTAATGATTTATTTTATTTATTTGAAAGGTAGAGAGGGAGAGATGGGGTGGTGGGGGGAGACAGAGACAGAAACAGAGCGAGAGAGCAAGATCTTCCAATGATTCACTCCCCAAGTGACCACAATGGCCAGGGTGGAGCTAGGCCAAAGCCAGGAGCCAGGAACTCCATCCAGGTCTCCCATGTGGGTGGCAGGGACCTTAGTATTTGGGTCATCTTTCACTGCTTTCCCAGGCATGTTAGCAAGGAGTTGTAGCAGCCAGGACTTGAATCAGTGCTCTGAAACCATATGACAGTGTTGTAGGGAACAGCTTAAACTGCTGCTCCACAGTGCTGGCCCCAGGAATGAATTATTGACACATATTAAAACATGAGTAAATCTTTAAATATTATGCTGAATGAGATAAATCAGAACAGATATAGTATACGCTTATGCGTCCAATGATTCCATTTATACAAGGTTCTAGAAACTGTAAACTACTTTGTGGAGACCGAAGGGAGATCATTGGTTTGGTAGGAAGCTAGGAGGTACTAAAAGTGACAGCAGGAAACTTTTAAAGGTGATAAATGTGTTTATTTTCAAGATAGTGGTGATGGTTTCATGGTTTTGTATATCCAGATGTCTCATACTGTACACTTAAATATGTATAGTTTATTGCATTTCAATTATACCTTAATAAAAATGTTTTTAAAGAGCTATAAACATGTTATAGTTACTTTTATAAACTGTGGCAAGCATAAATTCACATTGCCATTTTATTATGCTAATAATAATAATAATAAAGACAACTACCAAGAAAAGTGACCTGTTTGGATGAGTCATCACTGCTTTGGTTTTTCTCTGTCTGGAGCACCTGCTATTCTCCCTGTGTTACACCACCTTTCTCCTTTCTTCTGGAAGAAGCACCTCTCGCCTTTTGGCAGTTTGCTCTCCTTGCTCAAACACTGTTGATTGGTTAATGAGTGGGCATCTGAACCTGGTTGGTCCAATCAGAGTACTTCCTTGGGGTTTACTAAAACTGTGATGAGTTATGCCATCCTGGAGGTAGAAGATGTGGGATGAAGTATTTTCAATGCGAGGGATCCATGTTTTCTTTTTTTAAAATTTTTAAATTTATTTGACAGGTAGAGTTATAGACTGAGAGACAGAGAGACAGAGAGAAAGGTCTTCCTTCCATTGGTTCACTCCCCAAATGGCTGCTACTGCCAGCGCTGCGCCAATCCAAAGCTAGGAGCCAGATGCTTCTTCCTGGTCTCCCATGTGGGTGCAGGGCCCAAGCACTTGGGCCATCCTCCACTGCCTTCCTGTGCCACAGCAGAGAGCTGGACTGGAAGAGGAGCAACCGGGACAGAATCCGGCGCCCATATGGGACGCTGGCGCCGCAGGCGGAGGATTAACCAAGTGAGCCACGCGCCTGCCCTCCATGTTTTCTAACATTTGGATGAAATCAATGTGTATATAGAGAGAATGAAGCTGAAAGAGAAGCAGGAGTGAAAGCCGAGGCAGGGGCGGGTGTGCGAGTGTGTGCAGAACTGGCTCCAGTTGCTCCTAAGAACCAGTGATACCCCTAATCTTCCCATGGTTTTCTTTCCTCCATGGTTCCTTACACGTCTGTGCTAATAATTTCCTCATTTATCAAGTTAATTTAAATTAGGTTCCTCCATACCAAATTCTGTGAACAATTTATTATATACTTAAGAAATATATTACTAATTTCTCACTCTTTCATTGTCAGAGATCTTGGCACAGCTCTGAGTAAAGAATTTGGGATGAATTTGACAAAATCAACAACAGCATTTAATTCTACCTGTGTTTATTTAATACCTACACAGCCCAAGGCATTTTGTATTTGCTCAAAGACATTCTCATCAAGAATGCATTTAAACAGCCACTCAAATTTTGAACAACTAAGTAATTTTGAGACTTCCTACTGTAAATAATTTTGTGGCAAAACTCCCAGGTGTACACTGCTGAAAAAAATAGATGGAGCCCCAAATTGAACTCATTAGAAATATGTGACCATGGGGAAATGAAAGGCATGTGGTGATAACTTTCACTTTCTTACATTCCTCTGGGTTCCAAACCAGTTGTGGCCTAGAAGCTGGTTCCTGGGCTTTTCCACTCATGGTAACTTACAAGGAATTTTACTTTTCATTTAATAAGCTATTTTATATTCAGTCATCCATTTCTCTGTATTGCCCTAAACCATTAGGAAACAAAGAAACTGAGAAAATATTCTAGTTCTTCACCACAGTGGGTTTTTTTTTTTTTGGTCTTTTATTTATTTTTGTGTTTTGTCTTTTGTATTGCATATTGCAGCTGATCAGTTGTTGTTTTAGTAGTTTAGGGGCAAAAATAGGTCCTCTATGCATTGGAGGGCCCTGTGATAAAGCTTATGTGGTGATATTTCCTAAAAGAACAGAGCTGGTAGCCTTCATCCCTCTCCTGTAGGGACCAGGAGTCCTGGGAAAGTATTCTGGGACAAGCAGACAGGTCATAGTATATAGAGTGCTAAGCAAGTAATAGCCATTTACTAAGCACCTAATGAGATATATCCAGCAAATCTGTAACTAATATTCACATATGAATCCACTTCTATCTCTAAGCTTAAGATATTATTTTTTATTTTAAAATTTATTTGAAGATATTATTTTAAAATTAATAAAATAATTAAAAGCACATGCTTTTGGAATGGTTTCAAGGTTTTTTGTCTCACTTTTGGAGAAAGCTCAAACTTGTTTCTTAACCTTTGCCTGGGTTAACTACCACTAACTCATCAGTCCAGGAGAAGAGCCCAGTGTTAATCGTACCAAAATATAATTTTTGTTGCAGTTCTCATTTTATGAGTCTGGGACTCTAAACCCCATAGGACCCTTTGGCATCATTTAAGTATCTTACTTTTGAAGCCATCTCTCCTTTCAATGTGCCAAAGAATTTAGCTCACACACAGATTATCATTTCTAATGGCAGTTTAGCATTTCATTGTGCAGTTGTACTTCAAGATAGCTTTCAGAAAGACATGAAATATTCATGAGATGAGGTATGGTTCTTGGGGCGCCTGCTCGGTCTCTTAGACTCGACTCTATCTTACATTACAGTCTCATGTTGCCCCTTATGAAGGGAATGACTCTAAATTACCCAGCACATTCCATAGGGTTGTATGTGCGATTAATTAATGCTTTTGAAGGTAATTTAGGAAGTGAAAGTTGAGGGATTGTCCTGAGGCAAAACTGCGAAATAGGAGAAAATGACTTTCAGATTCAGTTTACTCATCTGTAACATGGAATTAACGTTAATTTCAAAGGAGTATAATGAGGCTAAAAATTAGATGACAAATGAGTAAGCATCAGCCACCGAGGCTGAGATCCAAAAGGAATTCAGTGGATGCTAACCTTGTATCAGGGCACTGCCTTTCTACTCTTAAGTCTGTCCTTTCTTGGCTTTGCCAGTTCTTCCCTGTCTCCCACTCTGGTGTCTAGAACCTTGTGTTTTCTAAGCTTCTTGTCCAAGCCTCAGCATTCAGACCCTTCCTTTGTAATAAAGTGTCAGCAACTAGTAGGTGCTTAAAGAACATTTCACCAGGTAGTGTATTTCAGGCGTCTGGAATGGTAGATGTCTGCAGCTGGGTGGGGTGAGATAACCCCAGTGGGTGGCTATTCATTTACTTTGCCTACCTATTCATTTACCATGCATGAGGCTCCTGTGATGACTGCTAATAACAGGGTTGATACTTAGAATATTTAGCGACTGGCTCTTCCTCATCAGAATGGATGCTGGCAGGAAACAACTGGCTCAGCCAGACGCTGTGTACTGGCTGTGTGCTGGCCTTGGTAAACTGCTTTCACAGACTCGTGCTCTTTGCTCTGCTGGTTGGGCTATTCATCCTGGTGGCAGGAGTTACGGGGTGGTAGAGAAAAATCTGAGAGTTGGATTTTGATCCAAGCCCTGGCTCTGTCACCTTCCAGCTGTGTCATTTTGGCCTCAATTTTCTCATTTCTAAAGGAGATTTATACAAGTACAAAGCGTCTGTTTCATCAGGTGTGTTTTTGTTGAGCTCTGGAAAATTTTTATATGGAAATATTATTTAATGTAACAGAGATGCACTTTATCTGTATGTGATAAAGACAGCACCAACAATGCACCAAAGCTGTAGTTTAGAAAAGATTCCAGATTTAGCAAAAAATGGTATTTCCTATTTCAAGGAGTGGTGAAATGGGATAAAATGTACATTTCTGGGTGCTGGAGGTTCTTTCTCATCTGTGAAATAAGAATTTGTGCTAAAGCCTAACTCAGGTCCCTTCCAACTCTCCAATCTAAGCTTGCATGGCTGGGGCTTTTAATCAGACAGTTGTTCTGGGGCTTGAATCTGCTTTGTCAGGCCAGCCTGACTGTTTCAAGTGAGTGCAGCTGCTGAGAGCTAGTTCCCGTCCACTTGACGGCCAGGCTTGACCAGTGCAGGTCTGAACCCACGAGTGGCCCAGGGAAGCAGAGATGCAGACAAAAGGTTTCAGGTTTCTCTCCCCACACAGCTCTCCTGGGCCTCTTTTCCCAGCGGACTCAACTCTGACCTGTCACGCAGGGTTTGCTATTTGTATTTCTGGAAATGGTTAGCAGCATCACTAGGTAATAAGGCTGCGAATTCCAAGTCTCTCTTGTAATCCAGGTCAGATGTTGTCCTGGGAGTGGCTGGGAAGGCAGAGGAGCCAAGGATGAGGTTGCTTTGCTTCAGGGCAGATGGTGAGATCAAGCTTGCTGGGGCTTATCTCTGCTGTGGCCAAGGATCCACTGAGCTCTTCAAGATTTTTCTGGTCTCTTGAATTTTTTTCGGTTGTTGTTAGTACTTGTGTTTGATGGATTTTGCCTTTCAAACAGAGAATGTTAACATGGGAAGAGAACCAAGAGATTAAACCATCCAGCCCACATGAAGAAATCTGCATCTCGACTTGCCCAGGGCCACAGAACTGCTAAGTAGAAGAGTCAGTTCTAAAGTGCCTAGTGTCCCACTTCCAAGTTGGCCGCCACTTCCAAAATCCCTTTCCATGCTAATTCCTGCTTGCCCTTGCACTCCCCTGATGTGCTTAGTGCACGTCCTCCATCCGCTGGTTCCAAGCAATCACTATTACGTCCAGCGTGCACAGCCTCATACCAGGATGTAAACGTGCTCAGATGTGGCCGCAACCCTGGGAAGGAAGGAAAGGGCAGGACAATAAAATGAATGAGAGATTGCTGGAGGCAGCAGATTTTATACCCATACCCAGGTTCAGCAGCTAAGTCAAGCAGCAAAATATTTTACTATTTTAAGCCCTCCCTTGCAATGGTCCCGGGTAGGGGGCAGGCTGCCCGCTCTCTGTGCCCTCCCATACAGGCACCTGGAGTCAGAGAGTTTGTTAGTTTACAGGCCCTACCTCCATGCCCTGCTGGCCTTTCTGTCACTGCCAGGGACTGATCGAAATTGCCAGAGCCAGCTTCTAGTCAGCAGCACGTTCCTGACATCTGGTAATAAGGAGGAACCAGGAGTAGGAAGCCGAATAGGGAACAGCCAAGCCCCACTACAAGGAAAGTGAAACAGGGCAGGAGAAGTGGCTGGGCAGGAAGACTGAGAGACACATGCTCATTATGCCTGCCCACGTATGTCCACACTCCATCACACACAGGATGGGAAGCAGCAAGAGCCCACAAAAGCTGTGCCACTCCCAAATCAGTGCATCATTGAGCGGATAAACTGTGCGCCACAGTCTACCACTGCCTTAGAGGTCCATGCTCTGTGCAGGAGCTCAGAGTCTAAAGGGGACAGCACGGCGGGGTGGGGCAATGGTTCCCCCACATGCCAGGACACGGGGGTTCCTGTGCCTTTGGTTCTGTGTGTAGTTTCTGCATTTCCCAGGTCCTTCTGCAGAGAACCTGACCAGGCTGGGCTTCTCTATTAATCAGCCACCCAAGGGATTCTTTTTTTTTTTTGACAGGTAGAGTTATAGACAGTAAGAGAGAAACAGAGAGAAAGGTCTTCCTTCCGTTGGTTCACTCCCCAAATGGCCGCTACGGCCAGCACTGGCCGATCTGAAGCCAGGAGCCAGGTGCTTCCTCCTGGTCTCCCATCCGGGTACAGCGGCCCAAGCACTTGGGCCATCCTCCACTGCCCTCCCGGGCCACAGCAGAGAGCTGGACTGGAAGCAAGAGCAACCGGGACTAGAACCAGCGCCCATATGGGATGCTGGCGCCACAGGCAGAGGATTAACAAAGTGAACTTTGGCGCCGGCCCCCCAAGGGATTCTTCAGACAAGTGATGGTGGGGGAAACACTCATGGAGAAGAAAGAGCCTGGGATTTGGAATCCCAGGAATCTGGGTCCTTATACCAGCTCTGGCCTGTATTAGCCTGGTCATTTGAGCAAGTGTTTTATCTATCATAAACTGAAAGGCGGTACAAGAGTTAAGGGGTGCAGCATCTGGAACCAAGAGGCCTGGGTTTGAAATTCAACTATGTTTCTTATCAGCCTAGTGACATTACGTGAGTTATTTTAGTCTTCTTCCCTGAGTCTCTAACCTAGGAAACAGGGATGAAGGTTGTAGCAGTGTTCTCAGTTTCACGGAGACTAAGTTATGACTTTAATTAACTTGGAAAGGTATTTGGTTCTTTGAAAGACTATGTAAGAATTTGCTCTTACTAGTAAACAGTGGATAATGATTTTATTTTCCCATTTTCATTAAAATTTATATGAGATGATGCAGGTAATTTACCTGGCACAAAGCTGATGCTCAATGGCCAGTACCTGCTTTGTCTTTCTTACAGGCTGACTGTATAAGAACAGGCGAGTATGTTAGTACTGAGGAAGCCCCAGGCAAAGAGAGACACTAAAGTGATGAGAGTCTCCCCCCCCCCCCATACTTATTTTCTTGAAAGGCAAAAGGTTTCGGGTTTCTCTCCCCATACAGAGAGGACAGGGACAGTTCACTCCCCAAATGCCTGCAACTGCCAGGGCTGGGCCAGGAGACATGAACTCCATAGAGGTCTCCCCTGACACGGGTGGCAGGGACCCACACACTTGCTGTCACATGTTACCTCTCAAGGTGGGTGCACAGTAGCAGGAAGTGAGAATTAGGATTCAGGAATGGCACCTAGGCACTCAGATATGGGACTCCATCCAGGTCTCCCACTTGGGTGGCAGGAGTCCAAGTACTTGTGCCACCTTCTGCTGCTTGCCCAGATACAATAGCAGGGAGCTGGACAGGAAGTAGAGCAGCTGGGACTCGAACCTGTGCTTTTGTGGGATGCTGGTGTCACAGGCAGCAGCTTCACCCGCTACGCCACAATGCTGGCCCTGCAAGAAGCATCTCAACTGCCACACCAAACACTTGCCCAGTAGCTTATTTCTCTAAACCTAAGTCATGTCAGTGCCCAGCTGAAACTCCCAGGCTACCTATAGCTGCTCTAAGGGGAGGTCAAGATATTTGTTGTTTGAAGGAGAGTGCAGATGAGCAAAACCGAAGGAAATTTCTATCAGTTCAGATCAGCTCAGATCCTGGTGAAATATCAAATGGATTTAAAAAACCCAGCTCATTTGAAAACTGCCAAGATGCAGGAGAACAGCTCCGGAAATCCCATCTGTTTCATGTTTACAGAACTCCTTGTTCCTTCGGTCTGGGCACAAGTGACTCACTTCTCATTGTGTTCCTGTGGCACAGTGTCTTGTCATTTCCAAAGAAACCAGACAGCAGGTTTTGTGTGCGTGAGAAATGTGCACGTTGCATTTGCAATTGGTAAGGCTGTCTAAGGATTGGATGACTTGTGATTCACAAGGAAAAGACATTATATAATTCAGCATATTCACAAATGTATTTTTTTGTAAATGCAAAGCAATGATGTCTGGACCATCCACTTCCCCCTTTCTTTTGCTCACGACTGCACTGTGTGACCCAGGATAGCGAGAGTTCTTAAGTCAGACTGCTGGGCTCCATTCTAGTTTTACCACTTAGTAGATATGTGATCTTGGGTAAGTTAATTGACTTCTCTTTGTCCCATTTTTCTAATCCACAATTTTCTCACCAGGATTATTTAGGGTAATTAGTACTATCTGCTCTCAAATCTTAGAGCAATAAGAGTCTATTTCTTGCTCACATCACAGTCAGATGGTCATCGCAGGCTCTTCTGGGCGGCTCCCTTCCAAGCAGTGGTTGGAGCTGAACCTCTTCCAACGTAGAATTTCATCATCCCCTAGAATTCTACTCTCCAGTATGGCCACTAGGCATGATTGGTTTTTAAAATGTAACTTAATTAAAATGAAATAATATTAAAATCCACCAGTACTAGCTATACCTCAGATGCTTGTGAACCACAACGACCTGGTGGTCATTGTGTTAAAACAACACAAACACAAAATGTGCACATCTGTTCAAGAAAAACTATTCAGTGGTATGTAATAAAGCACAGGCCCTTCCTAGCAGGTGTAGGGACCGTGGCAATGGGATTCTGCGGTGGAGCAGAGACGTGGGTTCCATTCCAAATACAGCACAGACAAATGGGAGTTTATAGGCAAGGAGTGGGTTGGGGGTCTGAGGACAGAATGTGACTAAGAACCCTCGGGGGCAAGAAGGAGGGATTCTGGCTAAACCTACCTGAAAGGATTCTTGCAGAAGACAGGCCAGGGTGGTCTGACATCACCTGGGGGGTGGGGAGCTGCTCAGACCTGGAGGGGATCAGATATCCAGGTTGGAGGTTTCTTGCTAAACTGACTTAGAGTTGTTTCTAGAACTGGATTTTTCAAGAAAATACACAGATGGGCCTGCAAGAAGACTTGAGAGCTTTGTCAAATCATTGCAGAAGCTTCTACTGGACACCACGGCCTTAGGGCTTGCAGTTGCCTACTGTGTGGCTTCCCTTTAACCAGCAAGGGAGAGGGGAGACTTCTTAGATCTTGCAGGACACTTGGAAAGGTTTTCAGGTTCTCTCTTCCTTTATGCCACAATAAGCTCAGGGTCTACTTACCCATAGGTCAAAGAACTATAGTTTATAACAGGGATGGGGAACCATTTTTCTGCCACGGGCCATTTGGATATTTATAACATAATTCGCGGACCATACAAAATTATCAACTTAAAAATTAACCTCACTAACCGATGGAATAAATAAAGGGGAGAGTGATCCAACATGGGAAGTGAGATACTCAGCAGACTCATAGAATGGCAGATGTCCTAAATAGCACTCTGGCCTCAGAATCAGCCCTAAAGGCATTCGGATCTGGCTGAAAAGCCCATAAGAGTATTTCAGGCATGGAAAGCCAAGACACTCTGGCAAAAGATCTCTGTGAATGAGATCCCAGTGGAGAGAACAGGTCTTCAAAGAAGGAGATACCTTTCTCTGAAGGGAGGAGAGAACCTCCACTTTGACTATGACCTTGTCCAAACAAGATAAGAGTCGGAGAACTCAAGGGGCTTCCATAGCCTTGGAAACTCATGACTGGAGCATAGGGAGATTACTGATGCCATAGACAGGAGCGTCAATTGGTAAAGTCAACAACAGGAGTCACTGTGCACTTACTCCTCATGTAGGATCTCTATCCTTAATGTGCTGTGCAATGAGATTTAATGCTATAACGAGTACTCAAACAATATATTTCACTTTGTGTTTCTATGGGGGTGCAAATTGTTGAAATCTTTACTTAATGTATACTAAACTGATCCTCTGTAAAAAAAAAAAAAAAAAAAAAAAAGAAATTATCAACTCCCAACTTGACTCTCACTGGGATTAAACATGACAATAGGTCTGATCTGATTTCATCATCATTTAAAAAAATCATCTATTATTTTTCACTTTATGTTTCTGTGTGGGAGCAAACTGTTGAAATCCTTACTTAATGTATACTAAGCTGATCTTCTGTATATTAAGAGAATCGAAAATGAATCTTGATGTGAATGGAAGGGGAGAGGGAGTGGGAAAGGGGAGGGTTGTGGGTGGGAGGGACGGTATGGGGGGGACGCCATTGTAATCCATAAGTTGTACTTTGGAAATTTATATTCATTAAATAAAAGTTAAAAAAAAATTAACCTCCTATAGACTTAGTGAATTTATAGTCCCACCCGTGATTACCTTGGCAGCACCAGACTCAATGATTTCGTGGGCTTTATGCTGCCCATGGCCTGGGGCTGGACGTTCCCACTGCTGCTAGAAGGCATTTAGATCTGACCTCTTGAGGCTTGCTTTTTGATATTCTAAAAAATTATAGAATAGGCTCTGTATCTTGACATAGCTTGTTTTCAGGCCTATTGCTTTGCTGAAAAGTCCTATTTTGAATATTGGAATTTGAATGTTATTTGGTTGTTTCTCCCTGCTTTCCCACTGTAACTGTCACCCTTCTGATGCCAGGGAAGGCAGCCTCAGCCTAGGGAGAAAGCACATTAGTGTTTTACATGCTGTTAGCCCTGTTAACACATCTTGCTCTTATTGACGAATCCCTGCTTCTTTCCTAGGGGTCAATTGTGTGACTAAATGTGGTACAGTGTACCTACATGGTGGCTGTACACAGAATTGTCTTAACCAACCAATTAGTGACAAGGGAACACACACATGGTTTCCTTGGCAGTATGTCTTCAGATGAATGACTACTATTTTATTTGGACTGTTTTTATTTTTGAAGGACATTGCATCCTGACCTCAGGAAAATAATCTTTTGGTTTTTTCCAACATCATTTTCTGCGTTTTCAAAGTCATGACTCGAGAGTGTCTTAGGAATTTTCCATATAAATCCTAATTTTGTTTCTTAACAATAATATAACAATGTTTTGTTCATTTTTTATACATCATTCGACTCTTCCACCCTCATTATTTTGTTCTAATTTGATTGTGTGTTTGGCTCAGAACCCAGAGTGAGAGAGACATACAATTGTCATTTTGAGGATAACCAGCAGGCCAAAGTGAGTTCACACTTGGTGCATTCCCAACTGCAGAAGAGTTGGTGACCCTGACATTGTGTTTTTTATTTTGAAGTATTAGGCACATTTGTGTTGTCACATGTGTAATTCCTTTGAACTGAGCACTTGCTATGCACAGAGAGTTGCAGAGAATGAAAAAAGACAAAAAAAGGCCTGTCACATCATTTATTTCCTTCATGGCACTTATCACATTATCTAATTATCTTGCTTATTTACTTGTTTACTCACACATTGCCCATCTTGCCCACTAGAAATGCAGAGACTTTGCCTCTCTTTTTTACTGCTATAAATCTAGCACCTGGCACTGTGCCTGAAATGCAAAAAGGCTCAGCATACAGCATGATGCTTGACAGAAAAAAAAAGATGCTTCTCTTCTCTGGTGAGAGTGTTCTCCCTCTTTCAAAGCTCCTTTGTCCAAGTACACATTCCATTCCCAGCCATTCTAGTCTTCAGCAAACCTCTCCTCCTCTGATATGCCAGTGATGACTGTGAGTTCCATTCCTTTGACGTGTGATTACACACCGACTTGTCTTCTCACTTAGGCTGTGCTCCTCTTATCTCTTCATGGGTACGTATAGCTGTGCTTTGCCTCACTGAAAAGTCCTCGGCAAGCTTTGCTTATGATGATGATTGTTGAAAGCTCCTCAAGGGCATTAGAGTACAGCTTCTCCCACCCAACCTTTGTTATTGACCCTGAATTGTATGCAATGAATAATTGGATGAGAAATGTCTACATCTGGAAAGATGAAAAGACAAAGACCAATCATGACTCCAGCCCCAATGTGAAATTCATTTCTTAAAGATTTATTTGTATATGTTTTTACTTATTTTTTTATTTATTCAAAAGGCAGAACAACAGAGAGAGACTGAGAGGAGGAGAGGGAAATATCTTCCATCTGCTGATTCACTTCCCAAATGGCCAGGGCCATCAGGTCAGGGTTGGGCCAAGCTGAAGCCAGGAAGCAGGAACTCCATCTGAGTCTCCCACATGGATGGCAGGGGCTCAGGTACTTGGGCCATCTTCTGCTGCTTCCCCAGGAGCATTAGTAGAGAGCTGGATCAGAAGTCGAACAGGTGGGACTTGAACTAGTACTCAGATATAGGATCCATCCCAGGGTTTCCTCCTCTACTGGCCCTCCTCTTGGCTGATAAGTCAACATGAATTTTCAGCTAGATATAGGAAAGACTTGCTATCCAAGGTCAATAACAAGATTGAGGAAGGGGTGGGAGAAATTCATTTGTTGAAGGAGACCACAGCAAAGTCCTCCAGGACCTCTGGGGACCTGGTCACCTACACAGGCCACCAGCTCTAAGACCTTGGCCCCATCATGGAGACTTTGTCTAGTGTGTGAACTGCTGGAGGCTTTCCAGGGGAAGAACATTCTCCTTTTGTCTTGAACTCATGATTGCTCCAACACATTCCTGACTGCCCCAACCTTGTTAAAGAGGAGAGTCTGAATTTGAATACACATTCATTAAGCATTGGTGCTTGGTATACATATGTCCACAGAGAAAGGTGCCAAGCCATGAAGAGCTGCCAGACCCCAGAGCCCTGGAATTGCATTGGATTTCCATGGCAAAGACATCATGGAACACCCTCTGCTGGAGCTTTCCTGCAGAGTCATAGGGAAATCCCCCCTAACATTTGGCACCCAGAATTTTGTACCAACCTGTGAAGCACAGTGCCAAGTTCTGTTACCTAGAATTTCTCTTAAGGCTTGTTCAGATGTTGGCAGAAGTGTCCAAGGTGTGTTTTCTGTTGTTTCTTCTTTTGATGTTTTTTTTTTTCTTTTTGCAAATGAGAACCAGAGGTGTAAATGTTGCATAGCAGAAGAGCAAGATTGTATCAAAAGCCACCCCCCCACCCCCCCCCCACCCCCGCCTCCGCACATCATTAGCTTTAATCACATAGACACCCCATACTGGGAGCTATTCCAGAGCACGGCTGTTCTGTGTGTTGGTGTCACTTCAGGGCACATCGCGGACTGGAACTGGATGGACTCACCTGGCTGGGTAATTCAGACCATTGAAGGTTTGCAATGTTCCAGAGTGCTCCAAGCTATCCCCGTTTAAGGGCTTCTTCCCGGGAAGTGGGAGAGGACTATCCAGAGTGTTCCGACAGGAAACGTCAGGACCATCGCTAAGCAGTTTTCCAGCATTTGGAGTAGAGGGTTACCATCTAGCAGGATTCCTCACTGCCTAAGCAAATTCGAATTTCTACTCTGGCTCACCCAGGTCTTTAAAATTCCAGCAGCCTGGGGGAAAATGACCCCTGTGAAAAGCGATGCAGTGGCTTCCTCCGCCTTTCCTGCAGCTGGCGTCCAGCAATGCCCGAGACGTTGCTTAACGCTCCTGCTAGAATCTCACCGCTCAGACCCGGGCACATCCAGACAGGCCTGCCCTGACTCACCGCGTTGATTTCTGTTTAGAAGCTGCAAGGCTGGACTGATGACCCCGAAATGCGGTTTCGTTTTCCCCTTAATTATCTATCTGGCTTCACAGGAAATGGATGTTTGGTTGCTGAAGACAAAAAAGCTGTTCTTCAACTCCTGCCTCATGACTGGAACCTTGCCACGTTAGGCTTGTGAGGAGTCCATTAAAAACACACAGCGGCAGGCAGACTTGGGCTGGGACATGTGTATCTACAGGTCTTTTAAACACAGGCGGCCCAGTGTGCGTCTTTGCTTTATGGGGTTGAAGGAGGCACCATCTTTGCTCCGATTTTGTGACCCAGTGTTGACAAGAGGCTCTGGGACCTCGTCTAGGCTCTTAGCACTTCCTCTACAGAGAACGTTCCGCCTTTCCTGGGGTCACATTTAGGGCACCTTTAACTCTCAAGATGACCTTCAATAACCCACAGTCCATTTCCTGTTGACCTGAGTGTCCTCTGCTTCCTTAAAAGTGTTCTTTTCTTCCCTTGCCATTCATTGTTAGCGTGATGCTCTCCAGGGCTCCCCCAGCACTGCCCGATTCTTTGCTAGGCTGTGGAATGTTCTTGTTTTTTTCCTGCATTGTTTTCCCTAGGTTCTCATCCTTACCCTGTACACAATGGAGAGGGAGCTGCATTCTGCCTCTGCTCTCTCTCAGGGAATGGTCCTCATACTTAATACTCTGCTTTCCTACTGATTTGGAAAAATTATGTTGGAATCTTTGTTCTGGCACACTTCAATTGCATTTCGGCTGGAAATGTTTTACACATTAAAACGATGAAGGATGACTTTATTTGCCAGAGTAGGCAAAAGATCTTTAAACATGGGGAAGAAAAAGAGGTGAAAAAAAAAAAAAAGACAAAAAGGTCTTTCTGGAGCTATGTCTTAAAAAGACTCTTGAATATGTAAAAGCTGTTAGAACCCAGCAGGGTGGGGCCCTGCTCTTGGCAAAGTGAGCCCCTGAGAAGCCTCTTTTCTGGCCACCCCCTTTCCTGGCTTTAAGAGGCCTTAATCTTCTCCCAGGACCTCTCTTGACCCTGGGCCCTTGTGGCGCAAACTCTTAGCCTCCATCCTAGGAGGCAGGGGGCATTTCAAATGCTCCCAGCAGGAAATTGAGCTAATGGAGTTACCCCAACTTCACACACATTTTTTTCAATAGGTTCTTAGTCTCCTACCTTACCAGTCAGCCCAGGTTCACAGCCTCCCTCTGTCCTGAAACAGGTTTTGGGGAACTGAGATGCCTTCTGGACTTCTCTAGGCATGAGGTGCAAACCTGGCCCTTCTAACCCTGCACGGGGACGATGTTGGCACACCAGAGTTGGGGTTCCTTTCATTTATGCCTTGTTTCACTTTGCAGTCGCTTTAGCAAAGGATAGATTTGTGGTCGCTGTCACAGACTGGAGATTTTTGAGAGCAGCTCTCTCCAGAACGCCTGTCGCCAGAGATAGGGTGACTTCCTTCCCCCTGGGTAGGGGTGACTGCCAAGTCTCAGGAGGCTTCCCACCCAACTGTGGAGAGGGCTGGCTCCTTGAGCTTTGCACAAATGCTTTCCGGTCCCTGCAGCAGTCTGTTTACAGTGAGGCACCCAGCACGCAGTGGGTTTTGAAGCTGCCTGCTAATTTGGGGCCCAGTTTTTAACAACCCAACAGCCTCATAAGGTTGGTGATATACTTGAATTTCTGTTTCAGTTCAACTACCTTTTAAATGCAGATGTCATTTATGCATTCCACACACCAGCCTTGTGTCAGGACCAGGTCAGTGGGGGAAAAATGGTTTCTACCTCCATGGAGTTTATGGCCTAGCCTCTTCTGGTTTGAAATTTGACTTGGATGAAGAAAGACACCATCCCATAGCTCTGCAGATGGCATTCCGTTCATCTAGAATAATGCAGTTGTAGAACGTGAGCACTGCAACACAGACTGAAGCCTATGTGTTCTACAAGTGTATGTGTAAAAGAATTCACATCATGGGGAGTATCAGAAACAGGATTGAGCAAGTGGATTATAGGAACACTTGCTGCCAATCCCATGTGAGAGGCTTTTCCCCGATTGTCAGGAGCAGAGGAGAAGGAAGGGAACAGGAAAGCACTAAATGCAAAAGCAAAGAGCACTTGCGCACTTGCTGTGGTTATTACACACAGGCTATAAACAAAATACTGGGGCCTCTTTGGTTTTAGAAACCATGGTTGGAGAAGGCATTTAAGTCAGCCTCCAACTTTTTTCTATCCTGACTCCCAGAACAGAGTGAGGCTGGAAACTATTCTGCTGATTCAGGTTTTTTCAAACCACTCCCTTGTCTGTGGGAAGAGATGTATTTCATGCATACAAGTCTGTTCTTGTTCGTTTTATGGTTTAGACTGTAGGCTCTTACAAGTCTTTAAAATGACACAATGAATCCTTACCTAGATTCCTTGACGAGTGAAGTTATGATAGAAACAAAGGGAAGAAATACTGGGGTGGTGGTTCAGAAGGGAGACGGAGGGAGGCAGGGTACGAGGTGAAGGGCAGGGGTGTGCTCTGTGTGTTTGCCCTGAGAGTCTGCACATTAGGAAGACTTTGAAAACAAACATCACACAACATGTGGGTAAAGCTTGCAATAATCATTACTGTATTTACTCTCTGCACCTGCCTGCCGGCCCATCCTGTGTCTGCTCTACCTACCACTCTTCAAGATCTCCACACCCCTGACACTTGATGATCCTGTAACAAAATCCTGACATTTGACCTGTTTCTATTTCTCTCTCAAATGGGTGTTTCAGAAATGTTGAGTTTAAGTAAACCTCACAAAAAAAGCAATGTTGAAAAGTCTATTAGGAGACTAATATTTTAGCACAGCAAGATATACCACAAGCTGCCTAGCTGGCGAGGCAGTTCAGAGCACCAGTTCAAGTCCTGGCTTCTCCCTTTCCAATACAGTTCCCCACGATTGTGCCTGGGAAAGCAGTGGAGGATGGTCCAACTACTTGAGCCTGCCATCCAAATGGGAGAGACCTGAATGGAGCTCCAGGCTCCCGGCTACCGCCTGGACCAGCACAACTGTTGCAGCCATTTGGGGGAATAGACCAGCAGATGGAAGATCTCTCTCCATCACTCTCCCCTTCAAATACATAAGTAAATCTTAAAGAAAAAAAAAAAGCTACAATGGTGCCTTAGAAAAATCTATTACAGTTTAGCTGTAGTTTGTCCTGGGGTGAGAAGGGTGTATAGATTGTGTCATTCTTCAGAATCTTCTAGAATAGCTATCTTCAAGAATGATCTGGATGGTGGGCTCCTCTGATGATTTTCAAGAGACCTGGTGAAGGGTGGCTCAGGATGGTCCTTCTATCACTCATTTATGTGATGATTCTTGGTCTTCAGTGCCATTTCCTATTGCATTTATTATCTAACATGATGTCATTCTCAAAACACACACAATATACTTTCTTCCTAATTATAGAAATTATGCTTTCTTGTATTGGTTGTTTGAAAAATTCAGAAAAGCCAAACCAAAAAGCAAACTCACCCATACTTTTGTCTTCCAGAGACACCCACTGTAAAAATGTGGTGTTATCTTACCAATCCATGACTGTATTTCACTTTCCCCACCCAATTTATTTTGAAGATATTTTTGTACATAGGCTAGTGTGACTAGAGTTTAGCTCAACCAATGAGCTCTAAGTAACTAAAAATGTTTATGAAATACTTGCTGAGCAGATTTTTTAGTGGAATTGACTAATTTTTTTAGGAAACCAAGCAAATGTCTAGAAACTCACAGTCATTATTTAATTCAGTCAGCTTAACCTTAATATCACAAGTAGGGAATTATATGCAAATGCCACACAACATGCATTGCTTTTTTTTTTTTTTTTTGGAAGTTGATACATTTTTATGCTCTGAGGCAGTAAGATGAAAAAGGGAACCTGAAGGAAAAAAAGTCTGAAATTAGAAATTAGTACTAGTTAGTATTTTTGACGTCAGGGAGCCAAATGAACCACCGTTATCTGAGCTTTCAGATTTTGCATCTGTAAACCGTGGCTACTAATGCCCCTCTCACAGTGTTGCTGGGTTGGAAGTGAGGCAGAGGGGGAGCAAATGAGAAGACGTATTTGGGTCTCCTGCAAACTGAAAAGTGCTGTACCAATGAAAAGGTTTTTCTTCATACCCACCTACAAAAATTTGAGCACATTTTTCATACTGGAGTCTTTCTAGGAAATAGCAGCCTGTTTGGTGTATGAGAATTTCTCAAGATTTTCTGTCCTAGTGAGAATAACTCTGCAGTCCAACAGGCAGAACTGGCTCAAGAGGCTGAAGCTACTGCCAAGGTAAGTAGTCAGGCAAGCTTTTAGTACTAACGAACTTGTGATGTCTTGTTATTGGGTCCTCTTCTTCATTAATGATCACTGTTCTCTACTGCAGCCTGCACACACACCTGTCAGCATGCTGCTCTTCACAACGAACCTGCCCAGATGACAGGAATGTGTGAGAAAACATTTCCACACAGTGCCGAAGCCTAACCACCCCCAGGGAGATGGGGAAATCCATCATGATGTCTAAAATGCATGCTGTCTGATAGAATTCTTGGATAGTGGCCCTTGGGAGTATTGTTTTGATGTCTCTGAATCAAAGAAGTAAAGACTCTTCCATCCTCCTCATCACCTCCCAAACTTCCTCCCCGACTCTCCAGAGTAGCTAAATATTTCCAAGCATTTTCTGGGCTTTCCTGATAATATCATCCACAGCAGAAATTACAGAAATCGCTTGAAGCATTGGCATCACCCTGAGCCATCTGAATTGATACTGTTAGTCTGTGCCTATGGTTTTATAGATGCTGAAGCCAAGACACAAAGAGAGATTATGTGACTTGCTGCTGATACATCAATGGAGAGCCAACTCAAGAGGAAGAATCCTTGATATCTTTTTTTTTTAAAAAAGAGATTTTACTTATTTGTTTGAAAAGCAGATTGACAGAGAGAGAGGTAGACACACACACACACAAACACACACACACACATGGCGGGGAGGAGGTTGATTTTATGTCTTTTGATTCATGTCCCAAATGGCTACCACAGCAAGGTCTGGGCAGTCTGAAGCCAGAAACGCACAACTCCATGAGGGTCTTCCACATGGGTGACAGGGACCAAAGCATATGGACTGTCATCCACTGCCCTCCCAGGCACATTAGTAGGGAGCTGGATCAGAAGTGCAGCAGCTGGGATTCAAACTGGCACCCTGATGTGGCATGCCAGCATTGCAAACAGCAGCTTAACCTGCTGTGCTGCAATGTCAGGCCCTGAGACCTCCTTTTTCGTTGGGTTCCACATTGACTATCTAGAAATTATGAAAGCTATCTCCACCTCTGTCCCTTTTAAGATTTTATTTTTCTTTTCATTATCTCATCTGTTTTTTCATCTTGTCCTTTAATATCTTCCATTCTATATTCAGATCTCTCCTCTATTTAGTTTCCTTGTCAAGTTGTCTTATTACTCATCTATGTTTCTCTGCTTCTTCTTATTTGCCTCCCAAAATTTAAAGATATTTCAGCTGGACATTTCAGGCTTTCATTTCTGGTACTGTAAGTACTACTTGCCTGGTACTCCAGTGAGGTGAAGAAAAGTGTGTGTGTATGCATGCACAGGCACGGGTGTGTATGTTGGAGGTGGGTACCAAATACAACACGCTTTCTGTATTCGCCTATCAATGTGCACTTAACAGAATACAGAAAAACAGAGTAGGGAACATTGGAAGAGCAAAGAATTAATTGTTCTTTAATAAAAGGTTATGAGTCATGGGCAAAAGGGAAGAGATAGCTCTAGAGAATGTGGAAATAATTAGGTCCAGGGAGGCAGAAAGTCAGATCCAGATGGTGGGAGCTTCAGGGGAGGGTAAATCATGCATCAGAGAGAGATAAGGGAGGAGAAAGGAAACAGGCTAGTGTCCAAAAATTGCATGCCAGTATGGCAGGAATGTCAAAGGAATTACGTCCACAAAGCTCTGAAGCCTAACCACTCCCAGGTGAGTGGAGGAAATCCTTAGTAAAAATGGGTATGGTGTTGGAGGATCTGGAGCACTGACCCTATTCAGAGCATTTTCTGATCTGTATTCCTACAGATTCCTGTATCTTTGCTAGATCTATTTCATTGCCTTGGTCTTATTCCAGCAAACTGTTCTGTGTGTTCTGTGAGGTCAGGGATCATGTTTTATTGTCTTCCAAAGCCCCCAGCCCAGTTGAGATCATGACAAGAGTTCATTAAATACTTGCTAACAGATTTGACGATTAATAGTACTTATTAATGAAGGAGGGAAAAAGACAGAATTGCCTTTGGATTAAGCACAAATCATGATACTGCCTAGGGGTTCCAGAGAGCCTTGTTACCCCTGGAAATAATGAGAAAATCAGCAAAGCAGGTCCTGAAGCTCCTAGCAATGGAGAGAGACCCACGTTATATATGCAGAATGATGTACCCCCTGCTAGAGCCCCTTTTTCCCCGCCCCCATGCACAGGCACAGAGGCAATGAGATGGCAAAATGGTCCCACTACTTGGGATGAAGTCAACTGGCTTGTTTTTCAGGCAGAACCTCAACTTCACATAGTCCAATACAGATACCAGTTGACAGAATGGTTTCCAATGACTGATCCTCATCAAACTGATTGTCAAGGAATTGTTTTTGCATGACAGAACTTTTAGGGAATCTCAAAATGGCCAATTCAATTATACCATTCCACGATTTCTTTCCCCACCCTCCCCTTGGTAAATGTTGAGCCATATGTTTTGGAACATACAGCTGTCCTTGTTCAGAATAGCCCAAAATAGCTAGATTCCCCTGCACCTCACTGGGTGTTAAGTGTATTTACATTTCAGACTGCATGCAGGGAAGTGGCTGATTTTACAGAATTTTTTTCCAGGCTGTCAGCAACTTTTCTCTTCCATAACCTTAATTAAGTTCAACTAACCTAAACTTTCAGTTTGGTTCTATTTATCACTACTACATTTCAGGTGCTCAGTTTTCCTGTCATTGTCTTATCATTTCAATGATAAAAAAAAAAAAAAGTTTTCCATGAGGGATATGATAAGCCCTCCTTGAAGCAATGTGTAGGGCTGGATAAGGTTATTTTAATCCACAGGAATAGTCTAAACAACGTTTGAAGCGAACAGAGACAAGAATATCACACTCTCGTGCCAGCGACCCTCTTTAAATTTGACTCTCCTAAAACAAACATTGTGAAGCATCAGCAAGAATGAAGGCGCCTATCTTTTCTGACTCTTAATTGGCTCAATGAACCAAGAGATTTTGAATGAATACCTCTCCTTCCCCCAAATGGTTTCCTAGTGAAGTGCAGGCTCCAAGGACTAAACTGATTAAGTGGAAAATAAATGATTGTCTAAGGCTCTTTGAAACAGAAGGAGTGCTGCTGCAAAGTTTCAATTCTGACAGATTTTCTGAGATGACGTCACGTCATGGAAATTCCAAGGGGGAGCTTCAGATGGGAGGGATTTTCCTTTTTTGGAGGGTGGAAATGCTTATGGAGAAGGGCAAGTCATTCCCATAAAATGAATTCTTTGGAATAATTGACTTGGAGCAGTCACATGGCAACCAGTGGGTGCTAGATTGCTGGAGAATGGGAAGCTAATGAACAGGAAGGGAACGTAAATAAACTGATATTTGATGAACGTCAAAGGAACACCTGCCGGCCTATGGATCTCCTGGCTCTATGTCACTTCCTGCCTCCACTCCTCTGGGCACTCTGAATGTCTCCCCTGAGAAATGGTCTCTTTTCTTATTCTCCTGGTCTAAGCGTTACGCAGACTTAAATGCCAGCTCAAGTCCTACCTCCTATAAAACCTTCTTCTGCCATGTCCCCAGATATGATTCTTTTCCTCCAAACACACTTTTATGATCCCTGGCACTCACCTGGCATTTAGTCTACATGGCGTCATCTCATTCAATTGAAGACCTATGCATACTGCAATGAGCACAAATCCTAAGTATGTGGGGTTAGCACCTGAATCAAGATATGGAATATTTTCATTCCCTATAAAGACATCCATTCTATATTCCTGTTATTTGTTCCTTAACATAAATTGTAAAAGCTCTACGTGATGACAGCACGTATAACTAAGGGATTTGTAGCAGAAGACAGATGACATACCAGAGGGATTTCTATTGAACTAACATGCTAAAGAGGGGCATAGCTACAGAAGTTAGGTTGGGTTACGGGAGTCCAGTGAGGAGTCGTGAGGCACTTCTCCCCAGATCTGAAGAAGGGGACTTGTGGGAAGGCCTGGTAAGATCCTGAGTCTTTTTTTTTTTAAAGATTGATTTATTTATTTGAGAGGCAGAATTACAGACAGAGAGTGGGAGAGACAGAGAGAGAGAGAGAGGTCTTCTATCCACTGGTTACTCTCCAAATGGCCACAATGGCTGGAGCTGGGCCGATCTCAAGCCAGGAGACAGGAAATTTCTCTGGGTTTCCCACATGGGTGCAGGGACCCAAGCACTTGGGTCATCTTCCACTGCTTTTCCAGGCCATAGCAGAGAGCTGGATCAGAAGAGGCGCAGTGGGACTAGAACTGACGCCCATATGGGATGCCTGGTACCACAGGTGGAGGCTTAACATACTACATATGCCACAGTGCCAGCCCCGAGAACTTGAGTCTTACAGAAGAGAAACAGGCCCCTGCAAGGAACTGTAGCCACAAGGATCACCATAACCGCCTGAACACAGGCCAGGCAAGAAGGGACTGGGATGTTCAGGGCCTGACTTCTGCTCATTCAACCTTTCAGCCTCTTGCTGGTGTCCTCCCCCGGCCACAGTCAACCTTAAGCTACAGGGCAAGCTTACCAAGCAATTGTGTCTTTAGAGGCCAGCCTGTCCAGGCAGAAAAAGGTGGAGAATGGATTTGGGGGTAGAAGAACAAACAGAAAATAACCAACAAAGAATACCTGATGCTTGTGGAGCCACCGTAGGACTTGGCATGTTGTGTTATCCAAAGGCAATGATAAATTTGCTATTTATTGCTGGAACTACTCATTAACTTATTATAGTTACTTTTTTAAGAAAATAATTTATTTATTTTATTTGGAGTTATAGAGAAAGGTGGAGAGAGAGAGAGAGAGAGAGAGAGAGAGAGAGAGAGGTCATTCATCTGCTGGTTCACTACCCAAATGGCAGCGATGGCTGGGGCTGTCCCATCTGAAGCCAGGAGCCAGGAGCTTCTTCCAGGTCTCCCATGTGTGTGCAGGGGCCCAAGGACCTGGGCCATCCTCCACCGCCTTCCCAGGCACACTAGCAGGGGCCTGGACTGGAAGTGGGACTTGCAACGTCGCCCATACAGGATGTGGGTACTGCAGACTGGGGCTTTAACCCACTGTGCCACAATGCTAGCCTCTACTCATTAATTTAAAGACAGGGGATTCAGGATTGCACTGGTGCTTTGATTAAAAATTGTGGCTCAGCAGTAGTACTATGGTCTGAATGCTTGTGTCTCCTCACTCCTTAAAGTCGTATGTTGAAACTTAATCCCTAAGGCAGTTGTTTTAGGAAGTGGGACATCAGGATGGTTATTAGGTCCTGAGAGGAGAGTCCTCCTGAATGGGATTCTTGACCTTCTCAACAGGCCTGAGGGAGCTTCCTTTGTGCCCACTGTGGGTGCAGCCTTCAGGTGCCATCTGTAACGAACAGGTCATCACAGGACACTGAATCTGCTGGCACCTGCAACTTGGATTTCCCAGCCTCCGGAATTGCAGGAAATAAATTTTGGTTGCTTATGAATTACCCAGTCTAAGGTATTTTGTTACAACAGCCCAAATGGACTAAGACAAATAGCAACTGCCCAATTCCTTAAAGGAAGAGGGAAATGCCAGATGTGAATTCCAAATTTTGTCTGGATGGCTCTTCTTCAAAACTGTGCAGCCCATTCAGAGTGTGAAGGACACGTAATAACTTAGAGCTTCAACATAGCTTTTGTACCACCATTGTTTAGGTCATTCAAGCCCTTCACAGCTCATCAAATACCTGTTAATATAGTTGTATTATCCTTTTTTTAGGGCAATTAAAGAAAAAGTTGACGATATTTTCTGTGTAATGTTTAGTAGGGAAATTTCATGACTGGATGTCTTTGTGTTGTTGAGTTAGCAGTGTCTCAATATTGCATTAGTAAAAGCATCGCTCTTGGATTACTGTGGGGTTTTGTTGAGGAAGTTGAAGTTTTCTGGTTATCCACAAAGTGAAGACCTTAATGTGATTTAATAGAAAATATTTCTTGTGGAATTCGTGTTCATCTTCAGAAGACATTTTTCCTTGGTATTATACAAACGCAAATCTCTGGAGCATATCTTTAATTAGTATTTACTAAAGAACATTAATTTAAGTGATACCATTTTGTCCAAAATATAAATTAACTCTTGGCAAACTTCAACATGTTTTGGGAACAGCCTCCTCTCTGCTGGAGGCTTCCATTTAGTTTCAAAGGGAAGCAGGACGCGGCAGAACGCTGCAAGATTATACCAGGAGTCCTGCCAACCCAAGGTGAAGCTTTTGTAAATCCTGAGCTTCTTTATATTGTATTTCCTATTCACTCATTCCCAGGAAATCTAACTCGTCAGGAGGCTTGGAGATAATGACTATCCCTGGAGCATCTTGAGCTGATTTTCATGATGTCTCAATGGAGGCTGCTGGTTGAGAAAGGAGCCAGACAGCATCTTTACTTTAGCTCCGTGGAGGTCAAGCCACTAGTGCTTCCTGTGGACACCTGGGCCACACGGTGATGCCTTGCCTGACCTTTTGCTGCCCTGGTGCAGCTTTCATGAAATGCTTCCCGTTTCCTGTCCTGAACTCCAGCTTAGCTCTGTTCACAACATCTTAGCGTTCTTACAAAGACTGCTTCATGAGCTGTTGGCTGCCTGCCTGTGGAAAGCTTCCTGTCCCCTCTTCGCCTGCTCAGGCCCTTAGTCCGTGCTCCAGCTTCTGTCCAGTGGCACACACTGAGTTCTGCCCCTTGGCTCCAGGGCTCTGATGACCTGCATGCTTCTCCAGCTCTACTTAGGCCTTGGCCTTGGACACAACCCTCAGGCTTGCCACTTTGTACTACTTACAGTGACTTTGATATCTTACTTCATTTGGTCCTTCCCAAGGGCAAGAGCACAGGGTGAGCCTTTTCTCTTCTTTTTTAAAAAATCACTGTGCAAATGATGTCATTAGCATAACTTAGGAGAAAATTTGGGGTCTTGACAACAGAGATGGAACGTTCTGTTGTGGTAACTGATATGCTGAAGAAGAATTGTTAGACTCTTAGCTTTCAATGGGATTCACCAAGAGAGAAGGAGAGGACGTCGGGGATTGGGTATCAGGCGGAGGGGATGGTAGTGATGATGAAATTTTTGGTCAAGCATCAAGTAGGGAATACAATTTTCTTTGTAGCTCAACATATTTCTGGACTCCAGTGTCTGTTTCATTGAAGGAACACACAATCAAATAATAATCTAAAAAAAAAGCACAAGATGGTAAATATCCTTAGAAAACATCATGCATGCATTTGAACAGCTGCTCGAGGTGGCTTGAGCCCTGGCTGCACCAATGAGCCCAATGTGAACTCCATGGTCAGTGACTGGTAGCTGAGCATTCCCAGCCAGGCTCAGATGCAAAGCCTGGGCAAGGTCTCCCTCTCTTTCAAATGCAAATTAGAAATGCTCCATTATATTACAGTCAGTCACAGAAGGAATGGTTTGTAGAATCATTAGTAGTAAGATAATTTTCCAGTCCTCAAAAGGCATAAAGATTCTAAAAAGAATACATCCGAGAGGGGAAATGATTGGACTGCACCAAAATATGAAGGTTATTAATTGTATTTACCTTTTTTTTAAGGAATGGTCTCACTTTCTGAGGGCTTTCCCTTTGCATATTGGAAACTGATGAACAGCAACTGGGCCGAGGGGACCTTAAGGTTAGCTGTAGACACAGATATCTTTAGCGTGGAGAAGGGAAATTGTTCTGGCTGCCATGGCATGATAACATCCACCTCCTTTGTTCTATTTCTAAAATCACCAGGAAGCCTTCTGATCTGTGATTTGATTTCCTGTGTAGCTCTACCTACCAGAAGGGAATGTGCAGACACTTGGCCTTGCTCCTGGACCAAGCCATGTCTCCAATTCTAAATGAATAAATTGGCATTCTGCTTTAGTAAACGAGATTCTGGATTTGCTTTGCACGAATTTGGCTCCAGAGCACATCCTTCCTGAAAAAGCTGAAAAGTTAGGCAGTGGGGACCAAGAAAGTGCTTTTTGAGTGGGACATAGACATATGTGTATTTACATAGTATGAAAACTCTTCATGGCCCCTTTTCAATTCTGCAAGAGGATCTGACCTTGAAAGTTGAAGACCCACTGACATTGTACAATGTATATTGAAGCTGCGACCACAGCCAGGGAGGGGTGACGCTTTCCAGCTTATGACATAGAAAGGTCTCTGCCCAAAGTCATCAGTGACTCTTTTTGCATCTTTTAGCTGAGGTTGATTGTACCCTTCTGGGAGTGGAGAGGGTTTGCCTCAGAGTGTTGCCCCATAGAGATATATTGAGAACTGCCCTACAATTCAATGACTTGTGTGTTAGGATCAGTAACACCAAGGCTCTCCTTTGCATGTGGCCAACACAAAGTGCTTACTTTATTAATAAAATTTTTATAGAAAGCTTTTATTTAATAAATATAAATTTCATAAGTACAACTCTTGGATTATAGCATTTCTTCCCCCCATACCCGCCCTCCCACCCCCAAGCCATCCCACCTCCTACTCCCTCTCCCATCCCATTCTTCATTAAGATTCATTTTTAATTATCTTTATACACAGAAGATCAACTGTATACTAAGTAAAGATTTCAACAGTTTGCACCCACCCAGACACACAAAGTATGAAGTACTGGTAAATACACATTAAGGACATACGTCCTACATAGGGACAAGTGCACAGTGACTCCTGTTGTTGATTTAACAATTGACACTCTTATTTATGACATCAGTGATCACTGAGGCTCTTGTAATGAGCTTCCAAGGCTATGGAAGCCTCTTGAGTCCACAAACTCTCACATTATTTAGACAGGGCCATAATCAAAGTGGAAGTTCTCTCCTTCCTTAAGAGAAAGGTACCTCCTTCTTTGATGGCCCCTTCTTTCCACCTGAATATCACTCACAGAGATCTTTCATTTAGGTTATTTTTTGTCACAGTGTCTTGGCTTTGCATGCCTGAAATGCTCTCATGGGCTTTTTAGCCAATTTGAATGCCTTAAGGGCTGATTCTGAGGCCAGAGTGCTGCTTAGGGCTTTTGTCATTCTATGAGTCTGCTGTGTGGCCTGCCTCCCATGTTGGATTTTCTCTCCTTTTTAATTCTATTATTATTAGCAGACACTTGGTCTTATTTATGTGATCCCTTTGACACTTAATTCTATATTTATGATCAGTTATGAACTTAAACTGATCACTTTAACTAGTAAGATGGCATTGGTACCTGCCAACTTAATGGGATTTGGATCCCCATGGTAAGTTTTTAGCTTTACTCTTAGGGGTAAGTCAAGGGAATGTGTGCCAAACTGTACATCTTCTCCCTTTCTAATAAAATTTTTTAAAGGAACTCCAAAGCTTGAGAGAAGAGACAGAAAGAGACTGGAGAGAACAGGGAAAACACAACCATCTACTCCAGACAAGGAAAAAAAAGGAATTCGATCCATTTCACCTCCACTCTGGGTGGCATTACCTAGCTCCATGGTTTTAAAAAAACTTATGGTGACATTGGTATTTCAATGTATCATTTTATTTTCTTCACATCATAAGACATGAAAAGCTCTCTGTTTCTGGAAAAAACCACTATGGGCCAGATACATATAGCTTATTGTATAACATTATAGCACAATTGGGAAATCTTCAAATGTAAGTTCTGAGGGCTAATAACAACAAAAGAACAGTGATACTTGGAAAAGAGGGAAAAGAGGAAACCTAAAATTCTTCTTTTGGGGGGCAGGTATTATGGCACAGCAGATTAAGCCGCCACTCGGGATACCTGCATCCCGTGTTGGAGTGCTGGTTCGAGCTCTGGCTGCTCTGCTTCTGATCCTGCTCACTGCTAATGCGCCTGGGAAAGTAGCAAATGGTGGCCCAAGCATTTGGGCCCCTATCACTCATGTGGGAGACACAGATAGAGTTCTTGGCTCTTGGCTTTGGGCCTGACCTTAGCCCTGGCTGTTGTCATTTGGGGAGTGAAGCAGCAGATGGAAGATCTCTCTCTCTCTCTCTGAGATAATGAGGTAATAAGGTAGTCAAGAATTTCATTGAATACTTTGCACTCTGAGCCCACAAGGACAAATGGTAAGCAAAAAACACTTTTAAAATCTTGAGGCTGGGCCGGCGCCGCGGCTCACTAGGCTAATCCTCTGCCTAGCGGCGCCGGCACACCAGGTTCTAGTCCCGGTCGGGGCACCGGATTCTGTCCCGGTTGCCCCCCTTCCAGGCCAGCCCTCTGCTGTGGCCAGGGAGTGCAGTGGAGGATGGCCCAGGTGCTTGGGCCCTGCACCCCATGGGAGACCAGGAAAAGCACCTGGCTCCTGGCTCCTGCCACCGGATTGGCGCGGTGCGCCGGCCGCAGCGCGCCGGCCGCGGCGGCCATTGGAGGGTGAACCAACGGCAAAGGAAGACCTTTCTCTCTGTCTCTCTCTCTCACTGTCCACTCTGCCTGTCAAAAAAAAAAAAAAAAAAAAAAATCTTGAGGCTGACACACAGCGATTATAAAACGGGTTGAGTAAGAAATGCAGTGATTAGCTCAGGCAATTCTAGAGCACATTCTGGCTGAGAGGAGGTGGGAGCTCAGAGGTGAAGGGGTGTGCTAAGTGTTCTGGAATGCAGAGTGGAGACAGCCCTGTTTTGGGATCAACAGCACAGCATACAAGGGTACAGTGATTTGTTTTTTCAAACACAGACCCGAAGGCCTTGCAGGGTAAAAGACCAACACATTTTACTGGAAAAATATAAAAATGCCCCAGCTTTACAAAAAAGCAACTCATCCAGTGATCCCAAATATTTACCTTTTTTGGGAAGCAATTCAAATTTGGGGTAGCAATATGGATTTCTGAATGGATACATTTTAAAGACAGATGAATGAGGAAATGTCCGCCTGAATTAAATACATCTGAGGCATTAGTCATTTTTATAATTGGATGGTAATGTTGTATTGGGAGAGTTTCAGACACAAGTGTCCACAAACCTTTTAACCCTGTCAAGCCCAAGGCAGTTTCCATGGAACCGTAGAAAGTGCGGGGGAACAAAGAAGCCTGTGAAATTGGGTCATTTGGATCTAGTTTTGTAGATCTTTCCTGAGGACCAGGGGTCACTTCCCCCATATTGTTTCTTCGGGTTTAGATTACTGCTTCGCTTCTGAAACAGTGATCTGTGGAAGAATGAATCTTTTCAATGCAAAAGCAAACGATTCCACCTTAAAAAAGCTGAGCTCACCTTAAGCCAGCTTTTGGCAGTGTGCCAGGGAGGGCCATGAAAGCTGCACTTTAATCAAAAAGATGTGTATGCTTTCTGCAGGCTGTGGAAAAAACAGCTGGGAAGAGAATTTTTATTGATTCTTTTATTTCCCTCTCCTCGTCACTCTCCCCCACTCTCCCTCACCCACACATTTAAAACTTACTGGCAGATGCACCCCACCCCACTTTCCTTTTTCTGAACCGTGGTGGAATAAAAACTTTGCCTTTTCCAAGTGCCCTATAATTTGCAAGTGTCCTGTGGGGCTACCAACTGCATCCTGATATTGCTTTTACCTTGGCTGAAATTAAGCCCGGGCTGCATTAGTTGCACAAACGGAAAGGAAAGCGTGAAATGCTCTGAGCAGAATGAGGCACAAACTGACTGGAGGCTGGTGCAGGCAGCCTGGTTTCGGTCCAGGGGTTTTAACGGCGCTGGTTATAAGGGATGAAGGCAGTGAGAATCACACACTGCTCTACCCGTAGTGCTGGCAGGTACTGACAGGAGCTATAAAGGGTGGCTGTCATTGCACATGGTCTTTACTGCTGAACCAAGCGAGGGAACTCTGGGTAGGCACCACACTGGGGTGTGTCAGCACACACTGGCAGTCATCAGTCACGTCAGCGATTGTCCTGGAAGACAGAGGCCCGGGCGGCTGTGCAGATATCACAACATCATGAGTATTAAAAATCATTTTTGCAAACTTCAGGGACCAAAATGTACATGAGAAGCAGTTTGTCACTTTGACAGATGTAACAAATCTCTATTTTCCATGCTAAAGCAAGGGTGTAAATTGGGAGCCCAGGTGCCAACTCCAACTTTCAGGCCTGTTTAGTTTGGCCTTAATAGTATCTGTTGATGAATTAGGGATAACATTTGAAATTTAGAGCTTACCATGTAGATCCAGCTTTTCCCTCCTTTTAGAAAACTGGTGATCTGGCACACTGGGTGTGCCTCTCTAAGCGGAAATGGTTGACCAGATCTGGGCAGTAGGTGTCTGTTAGATGAGGCAAGTGCTAGCAGGATGAGCAAAGCTCATCGCACTGTGTATGAAGCGTGCCTGGCCTTTGGAGGCGTGTGGGGTCACAGCCTCTGTGGCAAGTGTGCAATGGCTCACTTAGCCAGAAGCCCCTGAGTGTCCTCTACCCACGTGCAGAAGTTGTAGTGGTACTTGCCAGGTGTAAGCTTTCATAGCTCTCTCCTTCCCACACAACAAAGTCCAAACTCTTCGGCGTGGAATGAAGTCTGAGCATTTTACTCTCATTCCTTAATGCTGGGGTCTCTTCTCAGGGACACTCATACCCATTTCTTCCAAGGTTACTGTTCTAATTTGTTCTCTGGATTCCTTTAGAGCTGATGCTGCTGAGTCTCCTTCCCCCGTTCTCTTCCACACAGTTAACTCTGAACGTCCTATGCCCTTGCGAGGCCCAGGGCAAGTCTGCTTCAGGGTAGACAGAGCTTTTCAATTTCTTGGTGATGAAGGACCAATTTCCATCTCTTCCTTTCATTTCTTAAAAAGAGTTCAATCCGTTCACTGATATACAAATCACATTTTTTATTATTAGACTCAGCAGGCATAATTTCTACTTTGTCTATTGCTATAACAGTTTCTAAATGTCTACTTTCTCATAGGGAGTGGCAGGGGGCAATGGTCCTTGGGCCACACTGTGGGATTAGATTTTCCTCAGATGCTCTAAGACAAGTACATTTGCCTGCTGCCTGCGTTCACAGTGAACTGTGTGTACACCTTCACCACGGCAGATCGTATTGACGCTTTTTTCGTGTCTCTGGCTATTCCAATTTAAACTTTAGGAGCATAAGAGCTCCATTGAGCTGCCTCCCTCAACCTGGCCCCCTACACGTATTTGCACATAGAAGGGGCTCAGTCCTGGAGTTTTCAGTACTGTTCCCAGGAGATCTGAGAAGTAGGAGGCTTCACGGTTTCTGAGCCACATTTTCAGCCTTCAGGGACGTTACAGAAAGACTGAAGACAAGGCTGATGTTAAAAGGTGAACTTGGGCACACGAAAATCTTAAAGCATTTATTTGGCACACAGTGGCTCAATAATTGAGCACCTCCAAACTGCAAGTGGCTCAAGGCTTCTCCGGAAATAGTGGAAGGAAGTGGAAGCAGAGCAAAGACATTATTTGATTGGTTGAAGTTTGGGAATTGCCTTCATTGGACTCTTCTCTGGTGGGAAGTTTAAGAAAATATGGCTAATACCTTGTTTGCCACCTGTGATTTGTAAAGCTTATATTTCATTTTTAATTAGCCACTTATAGGAAGCGAGTCTGAATTAAGCTTCTGTTCAGTTATGCAAGAGCCTAAGCTATTAGAGCCACCCTACTCTATGGCGTCTCATTTAATCATTTCAGTGCTTTACCCGTATAAAGTCATAGTAAATAACACACAATGCGTAAGTGCTGAAGCTTTGAATACAGTTTAAGACAATGTGATAGGTAAGTAGAGAGCAGGGCCAATCTTAGATTTCAAACTAGAGACCTTCCTATTGCAGATGGCAGCCCTAAGTGGTGACCGATCTTGAACAAGGTGCTCTGGGCTTCTGGTTGCTCCACTTTCAATCGTAAGGCTGGAAAATTGCCCTTATCTATCACAGGGGTCATGGCTTACACTCCTATAATGAAAGACAGGTCTGTGTGTTCAGATTCTCCTTTATCTCTCCCAGGTATGGAGCAAGAATGCTCTGGAACAGGGTCTTGTAAGACCTGCTGTCAGATGAAACAGGTCAGAGAATTTCTTTATGGTCAGCTCTTACGCAAGGATTGGGGAAGCCTTGGTGGTATTTCTGGGTTTTGTGACTGTCCTCCAGGAGAGGGGGTCTAATTTCTGTTATCTACCTTAGGGAAGAGGGATTCTGGTTTCTATGACTCCCTTTGGGAAAGGTGACTGCAGGAAAAGGTCAGAGAGAGACTCTGATTCTGAGGCTGCACTGGAGTCCTCCCAGTCTCCTTTAGTTCAAAGTTCTCAGCATGCCAGAGGGTCCTATTTCAAGGTATCTTTTCTTGAGGCCCAACACCAATAAGCAGTTTGATCAGGGGGTTGTCTTAATTTCTATGGCTGTCTAATTCTTTCTTTCTTTCTTTCTTGCTTTCTTTCTTTCTTTCTTTCTTTTTTTTTTGATAGGCAGAGTGGACAGTGAGAGAGAGACAGAAAGAAAGGTCTTCCTTTGCCGTTGGTTCACCCTCCAATGGCCGTTGCGGCCGGCGCGCTGTGGT
The DNA here is from genome assembly GCF_964237555.1 of Oryctolagus cuniculus. Taxonomy (NCBI): domain Eukaryota; kingdom Metazoa; phylum Chordata; class Mammalia; order Lagomorpha; family Leporidae; genus Oryctolagus; species Oryctolagus cuniculus. The sequence continues at coordinate 102,322,945 of NC_091435.1, read as the reverse complement.
CAGCGCACCGTGCTGATCCGATGGCAGGAGCCAGGAGCCAGGTACTTCTCATGGTCTCCCATGGGGTGCAGGGCCCAAGCACTTGGGCCATCCTCCACTGCACTCCCTGGCCACAGCAGAGAGCTGGCCTGGAAGAGGGGCAACCAGGACAGAATCCGGTGCCCCGACCGGGACTAGAACCCAGTGTGCCGGCGCCGCAAGGCCGAGGATTAGCCTAGTGAGCCGCCGTGCCGGCCTATGGCTGTCTAATTCTAAAGCAGAATTGTCAACAACAGAATAATCTACTATGTATATAATCTGTCAACAGTAGCTAGAATGCACATTTTTAAAATTTTCTCCCCCATATGCCATTAAGTGAAAATCTAACTTTGACTGATTTCTTTATAACAAAATCTTATAACACCAAGGACAATTCAGATCCTGTTTATCACAAACTCATGTTAGCCATCATTGATTCTAACTAAGTGTATTGAAAATGTTAGAGGAATTAAACAGGTTCCTGGCTCTGTGTGTGTGTGTGTGTGTGTGTGATATTTCTCCTTCATTTTTGAGAGGGAGGCAGGTGGAGGAGAGAGAGGAGAGAGAGACGTTGTTGTAGTATAAGCCTGAAGCCTGCTTGCAGGATCTGTACAAAACCAACCCAAAGAGTCTTTGTGTATCTCCTTCCACCTCCTTCCAGCTGTGGCGAGCCCCTTCCCTTGTGATGGCTGAGCTCACTCTTTCCTAGTCGGCCCACTTCATTATCATATTTTTGATGCTATTGGCTGGGGGAAAGGCCAGGCCAGTGAGCAGGCTGGAAAGTTAGAAGTGTGTGTTTATTTTCCCTACCCTGCTCGTGGAGCCATTGGAACGGTGTAGAAAGGGAATAGTAACACACAGCTGTCCCTTTTTGGAGGAAACAGAGCCTGGGAAGGGTGAGGTTCAGAGGAAACACTGTTTGCATAGGCATTTGACAATCATAATAAAGAGACTGTTAGGAGCTCTTTGATTAAACAGTCACTGCAGATTTCAATTACAACTTAAATACTTAGATACTTTGGAAAGGGTAGACAGAATGGGTGAATATATTAAGTGCTTGTCATTTATGATTGGCATTGGAGATGAATTACATAGTGTGAAAGAAAAATCAAATTAATTTTCTCCTTGTAAATGTGTTTTGTAAAATTATAAAGTGCTATGTAAATAAGTTGCTATTGTTTTCAATGCATAAAGCTGTGTCTTAGATGCAATGGATGTTTAACTCATAAGGTGCTATTGTAACTGATTTTATGATAGGGCTCACATACCCTAGGATGTATAAACAATGACCTATCTGTTAAGCTAGGTATATATTTCATTCAATGATTCTATATCCGTGACCTAGTAGGTGATAATAACTGGTGGGCCAATAGTAATAATGAATAATCTTACAAAGCCATGGTCCGCATGCTGTCCTGACATGGTATTAATTTTACTTTTCTATAAACTATTATATCTCCTACAGATGAAGACACTAAGGCACAGGTTAGTGGTGTCATAGCCTTGGTTATAGCAATGGACTTAAAGATCCCAACAACACAGGGGGAGGGGACAGAGGGAAATCTATGAGAACTTCACCGGAGTGGCAATATTTAAACTGTAAAAGAGTTTGCTAGTCAGAGATGTAAGACAGTACCTTGAAATGATGTCACTGTCACTAAAAACATTTCCACATTTCCAGATACATTTCTAATATGTATGTTTGAAAATTACTTTCAAATTCTAGCACATTTTCCAGTATCCTGAGCTGTGGTAAACCTTTGGATTTAAAAGTAGATCTGGTTGTTTGAAAAAGGGAACACTCAGATCCAAGTTTGATAAATTAAACTAGTCATTTTATTAATATTTGGCAAATGGCTTAAAAACTAGTACTAATAGTTTGTGTGTGATTTGTATATAAATAGGCTACAAAGCCAATTCCAAAAAAAGTTGAGAACACTGTTAGTAGCTTACAGTTAGATTTCTAAACAACAGGGATAGGAATATACATGTATAAATAGAAACCAGTGTCATTTTTTTTTTGACAGGCAGAGTGGACAGTGAGAGACAGAGACAGAGAGAAAGGTCTTCCTTTGCCGTTGGTTCACCCTCCAATGGCCGCCGCGGCCAGCGCGCTGCGGCCGGCGCATCGCGCTGATCCGATGGCAGGAGCCAGGAGCCAGGTGCTTTTCCTGGTCTCCCATGGGGTGCAGGGCCCAAGCACCTGGGCCATCCTCCACTGCACTCCCTGGGCACAGCAGAGAGCTGGCCTGGAAGAGGGGCAACCGGGACAGAATCCGGTGCCCTGACCGGGACTAGAACCTGGTGTGCCGGCGCCGCAAACCGGAGGATTAGCCTAGTGAGCCGCGGCGCCGGCCGAAACCAGTGTCATTTTAAAAAAATAAAATGTGGGGCTGGTGCTGTAGCGCAGTAGGTTAATCCTTCGCCTGCGGTGCCAGCATCCCATATGGGCGCTGGTTCTAGTCCCGGCTGCTCCTCTTCCAATCCAGCTCTCTGCTGTGGCCTGGGAAAGCAGTGGAGGATGGCCCAAGTCCTTGGGCCCCTGCACCTGCACAGGAGACCCAGAAGAAGCTCCTGGCTCCTGGCTTCGGACTGAACAGCTCCAGCCATTGCGGCCAGTTGGGAAGTGAACCATCGGATGGATGATCTCTCTCTCTGCCTCTCCTCTCTCTGTGTAACTCTGACTTTCAAATAAATACATAAATCTTTAAAAAAAGTGTAAGCATGTGACATACTTGTCCATTGAGCCTCCACAAATCTATGTCTACAGCTCTAGTATCTCACCCTGCATTAGAGGGGGCTGTGTATCCCCTTCCCCAGGCTATGAGATCCCTGCAGGCAGCCAAGCTGTGTCCCAAGAACCTGGCACAGGGCCTTCGGAGTAGGGACTTCTTGGTAAATGGTGATTCAAATGAGTGGAATTGGGTAACTGAATTTTGATCTTTCCGTTGATCGACACAGTGGAATGGTGGCAAAGACATGATTTCTCATTGTATGCATCCTTCCCAGGCAAAGTGGGAGTGTGTTTATGAGGCTAGATAATCCAGGCTCTTGTGCTCACGGTGGTCATCATTAGAGGATGGCTCCACTCCACTGCTGGTTTCACCTGTTCCTGGTAAAGTTAACTTAAGGAGAGGGCGCCCTGAAACAATTCAGAAGCAAAAAATAAATTACAGCCCATGAAGTAAACTGTGATTGTATAGAATGAGACATTATTTCCCATTTGATTTTACTGTGTGGGTGGGGAATATGTGTTCTCATGTAATCAGTTCTGGTGAAAGTGTGTAAATGAATTTAAGTAGGATGCAGACTAGAAATGAGCAGATCGAGCGTTTTGGACAAGGCACCTAATGAAATGCCGCAATGCTCCAAGCCCTTCTCCACTTGTCAATCCCACATCTACTTCAAGAGGTAGCTCTCATTTGGCCTCCTTTTTGAAATCTGTCCTGACCTCTAAATTCTCATTAACATTTCTTGTCCCTGGACACCCAGAGTGCCTTATCTTAGCTTTCCTTTCTCTCTTGTTTAACCCTTAGCTTGTATGTCTCCTCCTACCGACCATTAGATCTTACACCCCAGCAGAGCAAGGTCTGTGTACCTTCATCTTTGCTGGTGCAGTGCCTTCATAGTGGGCTCTCAGTGCAAGGTCATTCTGTTTGAAATTTATTTTAAAAAGTATTTTGAGAGATAAGGGGGTTCTCACTCACTGGTTCAGTCCCCCATTGCCTGCAACGTCTCCTGGCTGACCCAGCTGAACCTGGGAGCTGGGAACTGAGGCCAGGTTTCTCACACAGGTAGCAAGAATCCAGTTACTTGAGCCATCACCTGCTCCCTCCCAGGGTCTACGTTAGCAGAAAGCTGGAATCAGCAGCCAGGACCCCTTACTCCCAAGGCACTCTGGACACGGACATCCTAATCGGCCAAATGCCCACCCCCTCAATATATAATTATTGAAAAATGAGTGATACAGCCATGACAGAGAAAAGGGGTAGCAAATAGCTGCTTCCGAAGCGATGAGAAGCAGACAAATGTTTGCTTCATGAACACTCAGTCATGCAGGTCTAGAGAGAAATGAAATGTAGGCTGATTTTTGTTGCTCATTTTTTTCTGAGTCAGGGCATCTAATCCACTGCGCTGTTTCCTTATGCAGCGATGGAAACTAATCATGCATGGGAGTCTCTGAAGGAAATCATTTTTGTTTAAACTTTGCCTTAGAAACTTCAAGGGAATTCAGAACAGGATTTCTTTAATGATCCGGCCATATTATATTACCTATTGCCAAGCTGAAAAATGTTTGGCAGAACTTTTGGCTTCTGAGGTTTTGGATGGCTTCCAGGTAATCTGCCTGAGAATTTTGAAATATAAATAAACGAGTTCCAGTTCAAACTGCTTTGAGCTGCCAGGCCTTTATTTCCCTCCCATCTCAACATTTTGGTCCAGAAATACCAACCAAGCAGAACGAAGATAATCAGGTGACATTTTCCAAGGTTATTAATGGCTGTGGTGTAGAAGAACCAAATGAGAGCGAATTGCTGAAAACTTCGTGTTGCTTACTAGTAACTGACTTCTGGCTGTTGACATGTATTTTCCAGAACGTTTCCCCTGATGTTTACTGAGCAGCGAGGATGAGGTGGTTCTTTGCTGCTTTGATTCTGCCACAAGGAAGAGTCTGAATGTTCCTTTGTTAACCATTACACACTTAGCTTTGTTTTCTTTTCTTGTCTGGGAGCCAAGTATTTCTCAAGATTCCACTGAGGCACGCTGGTCCACTGAACAGCCTTGGAAAGCGACATTTAATATGCCCGCAAAAGAGGCCTGACTGGGCACTGAGACTGTGGTGAGCAGCGGCCAAGGAAGACTCTCAAGGATTTGCATGAACGTTCCTTCCAGCATTCCTACACATCTCAGGGCCAGCTCCCCGTGAGAGCTGAGAGAACAACTTCTATTTTTCTACTAAAGAACAATAAAGAACAATAGCACCTACCCCACTTCCTAAACACACACGCATACATGCACATGTGGATGGAGTACGGGTGTACATGGTCAGTATGACATGTGGTCTCTGATTCTGTGGCTACAACACCAATGTTGGTGTCCTGAAAGGCTGGTGTAAAAATTATTTTTCAGTTATGTTTGTTTTGGAAGGTCTTTATTTCACCTTCATTTATAAATGAGAGCTTTGCTAGGTACAGTATTCTGAGGTGACCTGAAGGCTAGAAGCCAGGTGCAAGGCACAACAGCTCTAAATTATATATATATATATAATATATATATATGTATATAATATATATATATATATAAAGGACAAAAAGACAAAAAAAGCCTCTTATCAAGCCTATTATTATTTTTTCTTTTTTTTTGATAATTACTTACATTTACAATAGACATATACCCCTAGCATAAAAAGTTCATTAAAGAAAAATAGTATTAATGTTAAAATTTTTCCTTCAAAGTTTCAGATACAATGAGGTTTATTTGTTCTTAACTTTGGTTTGGGGGAAGAAAACCCATACTTCACAGTATAATTCAAAGAAATGTGATTAAAATAAACTTTTTCACTTCAGTAAAATTTTGAATCACGTTTTTTTCTTAAAAAAGCCACGGTGCCGGGCTCATTTGGTTAGTCCTCCGCCTGTGGTGCTGGCATCCCATATGGGCGCTGGGTTCTAGTCCCAGTTGCCCCTCTTCCAGTCCAGCTCTCTGCTGTGGCCCGGGAGGGCAGTGGAGGATGGCCCAGGTCCTTGGGCCCTGCACCCACATGGGAGATCAGGAGGAAGCACCTGGCTCCTGGCTTCAGATTGGCACAGCGCTGGCTGTGGCGGCCATTTGATGGGTGAACCAATGGAAGGAAGACCTTTCTGTCTGTCTCTCTCTCTCTCACTGTCTATGACTCTACCTGTCAAATAAAAAAAGAAAGAAAGAAAGAAACATTTCAGCCTCTATGGGAGATTCTGATGGAAAAATACAACCTTTTGTGCTTCATTGATATTTGTCCTTGGAAGCTGACATTGAACTTGTCTCCTCACTTGTTACTCTGCTTACAGACTTGTGTGAACCAAGCAGCTTAGTCTAACAAGCACACACCCAACCTAGGCATGTGCTGTTGGAGTAGCTGGGCAAGTCAGCTGACACCCAGAATGGCTTGACCTCTCACCTCTGACAGCACTGCCACTCACTCTGTTTCACCTGCTCAGAGCTGGTTTCATCAGCATTTTCTCTGACATCTTAGAAAAGTAGGCCCTGAGAAAACCATAAAGCAAATCTAACAGACGACTCTTTACTGAGGAATGGTCATCCTCTTTCCTGCCTTTGTCCCTCCACCGGGTCCTAGTTCCTTACCTGGTCCCGGCTCTCGGACATGCTCCACTGTGTGACTGTGGATGAGAACCTCCTCTCTAGGGCCTTCTCTCATGACTCCTGCTCTTCTCCACCTTTTCCCCAGGCCCAGGCTCCTTCCCTCGTGTAGACTTAGCATTGGATGGTGATGGCATTTGCACGGAAGTAGGAGTAGTGAAGACTTACCATATTCTTTCTGTGTGTCATATTGTTTGCTAGGTTTGGTCATTCAACGCCAACAACCTTATAAGCTATATACAATTCTATATTCCAATTTCACTCTTGAAGGGATGAAGCCATGGAGGGGCATGGGTCATCCATCCACTATGTGGAGACCTAGATTTAAACCTAGGTACCAATCCAGTTTCAGCAGCCTTAGAGCTGAGATTATATAGTGACCATTTAGAGATATGACTATAAATGTATAAAACTTCATCCATTTTTAATTATACTTCAAAAAAGAGAAAGTCTTTAAAACAAAACTCATTTGTCACCACTGGACATGATTGCTGCATCTACTTCTTAACATGAGAGTTGATAATTAAAAATAATTACACATTTATCATGCCTTTCCAGAAGTAATTACATGTCAGCCATAACCAAGTAGTTCCAGCTGATGAAGGAAAGCTTTTCTGTAGGAGAATACCAGCTCTGAATGAGGGTTGGAATAAAATGGTTGGAAGTCACCATTTTGCAGTCCTTGATAGGATGGTACTTCAGTAAGAATCTCAGTGGATGCTGAAACCAGGATGAAAGGCTGATAGGAACCAGCCCCCCCCACTGCCCGGATGATTTCTGTTTGAAGGGGAAGGAACACGGCTCTACAGTAGAGGATTGTGGCTGTCAACAGCTGGACTCTATGGCTGACACTGCTGTTAATGGAATGAACGGTCAGATATGAAAACACAGATGGAGTGCAACATGATGCTGCCCTACTACCTGTGGAACATTCTTGTTACAAGCGAATCTGAGACTGTAGATCTAACTACTACTCATGAAATGCAGAAGCTAGAGGAACAATTTAGCGGGTATCATGGGAAAGAATCAGCCAAATCAAGAAGGCAGATCATCCTACAGATAACTGATCTGAACTTTTCAGCCATTAATGTCACAGCACAGAAAAGGAGTGGGGAGGAGGTGTTTTGAGTTACATAATTAGCAAATGTTATCCATGATCTTTCAAACCAGCTGTAAGAAAAGATTTTTGAAGGGATAATTCAGGAATTTTGAACATGGTATTAAGGGATTACTAATGAATTTGTTAACTGTGATAACAATAGAAGAAAATATCTGTATGTAGAAATGGATGCTAAAGTTTTAAGGATTGAAATATCATGATGACTATAATTTTAAAATATTTCAAAAAATTTGAGAAACATGATCAGGTGTTAATTGTTAAATCTAAGTGAAAATCTGGAAATACAAATTTCTGGAAAATTTCACAATAAAGTGTATAACAATGTTAAGAAGAGTAAATGGGTTTTGAGACAAAGAGCTCAGAGTCCTGATTCTGGCAAAAAGCACCTACTTCTTGCAGGTTCTGGCAATTTCATTCACTTTCAGTGTCTTCATTTGCAAAACAGATAATAATAGCAGTGTCCCACTCATAGGAGTGTTGTGGGCATAACATTAGTTGACAAAACCAAAGGGCTTAGAACAATGACTGGCACATAGCAAGCGTCCAACAAATGTTAACTATAATTGCTTCGTGTAGGAGGAGTCAGATGGAATTAAGTTTGAATCCTGGCTCTGTCTTTTATTAGCTATGCTGCCTTGGGCTGTTTGCCTAACCTCGGTAAAACTCAGTTTTCCATGGAAGTAATAATTCTGCTAGCACTGTGGTGGGATTAGTGACATAACGTATATAAAGTTGCCAGCACATACTAACCACTTAATAGATAGTGATTTTGACTATTAGTGTTGTCTGATCACAGCTAAACTTTTAATGAGGCCTCCAATGTCTTTCCCAAGGCAGGGCTAATACTGGCATGTCTGGCACTGTAGCTATATAGTGGAAGCTGATAGTTTTGCAAGGGGTGTGTGTGGGGAAATCTTTTTGGTCTCCAAGTGTTTCAAGACAAACATCTGGCCACGTGGGTGGTTGCCTGCTCTGTGTGTTTGGCAGGGGCCTTGCTTCAGGTGAGACTCTGCTGGGGCAGGGTTGGAGAGGGCAGGTAGAACAAGTGCAGAAGAAGATCCGGGATTTTGATTGGAACAGAGGAAAGGAAAGGAGGTGGTGAGATGGGGAGTCTGACTCAGTCTTATTTCCACCTTAACTCCTCTTAGCTGTTTGAAATTGTCTGTGAAAGTGAGTGTGCTTTTCATCCCAGCCAACCTTTGCTACAGGCTTTTGCAGCCTACACTGATTTCACTCCATGTTCTTTGAGGCTCTGGCTGGCACTGTTGTGTCTCAATATGGAACTTAGAAAGCTGAGAGGATTTAGGGACTAATGGACTTTACAAGATAATGTCACTCCAGAAGAAAGCATTTTTAATACTTGAGTCATGGTTGTGTAGACTTTATATGATCTCAAAAGGACAATGAGAAAATCTATCATTTTGTATCCTGAACCAATTGATTTTTCCTGGCTCCTTTTACCAGCTATCTTTCTTGAACTTTGTACATCAAGGGACTTCTGGTCCACCTATTTCTCTATTATTAAATTCTTCTAAGAAGAAAATGTGTGTTCCTAGGAATTTATGTAAAATGCAAAGGCCTGGGATCTAGTGCTGAGACGTAGCAAGTAAGGCTGCCATCTGCGGCTGCAGCATCCTATATGGGCGCTGGTTTGAGTCCTGGCTTCTCCACTTCTGATCCAGTTCCCTGCTAATGGCCTGGGAAAAGCAGCAGAAGATGGATCAAGTGATTGGGCCCCTGCACCCATGTGGGACCTGGCTTCCGACTGGCCCAGCTCCAGCTGTTGTGCATTTGGGGAGTGAAGCAGCAGCAGCAGATCTCTCTCTTTCTCTCTGTCCCTCTCTCTATCTCTGTAATTTTGCCTTTCAAATAAATAATCTTTTTATAAAAAAATGCAAAGTCCTAAAAACAGATCAAAGCATGTGCATAAGCAACAGAAAACAAGAATTAAGGAAAAAGCAAATGTGGAAAAAAATGGATCTAATAGGCTTTTATGGCTCCTGAGACAGAAATGTGTGCCCACGTTCCACAACATTTGGTTTTTATCCCCTTAGATCATGGCAACACTGCATTTTCCATGTGAAGTCTTGTGATAGAGTTCTGGCCAATTGGATGTGAACTGGAATGTCACGTAGTACTCCAGGAGCGATCCACGAGAGCATTTCCTATGTTCTATCACTCCCTCTTCTCCTTTTTTTTTTTTTTAAAAAAAAGATTTTATTTATTATTTGACAGGTAGAGTTACAGAGAGTGAGAAAGAAAGACAGAGAGAAAGGTCTTCCTTCTGTTGGCCGCAAAGGAGCTGCGCTGGTCCGAAGCCAGGAGCCATGTGCTTCTTCCTGGTCTCCCATGTGGGTGCAAGGCCCAAGCACTTGGGCCATCCTCCACTGCTTTCCCAGGCCACAGCAGAGAGCTGGATTGGAAGACAAGCAACAGAGACTAGAACCAGCGCCCATATGGGATGCTGACACCACAGGCGAAGGATTAACCTACTGCACCACGGCGCCGGCCCCACTCCCTCTTCTTTTTCTTTCTTGTCAACTGGCTTAAAAGCAAGAGTTAAGGGCCAATATGAAAGTGGCGATATGAAACAGAAGATGCCTGTGTCCACAAATGACTGAAATAATCTCCTCCCCATTACTCCACATCGGGTTGCAATGTGGGCAGTAAGTAAAATTGTATTGTTTAAGTTGCTGCAATTTGAGGGTTGTTTGTTACAGAAGTTAGGCACCTTGAATAATACAGTCCCTTGATTTTATTCCGAGCTGCAGAGAAACTGTTTACTTCCTGAATTACATGTTTCTTGATATTTTTATTATCAGAGACCTTTCAAATGAGGAAATGAAGAAGCTACATAAGGATACAAATTTTCTAGAGGTCAGTGTTGTGGCAGGTTAAACTGCGACCTGAGAAGCCTGCATTCCATATCAGAAGGCATGGGATTGAGTCCCTCCTCTGTTTCCAATCCAGCTTCCTGCTAATGTGCCTGGGAGGCAGCAGATGACAGCCCAAGTACTTGGGATCCTGCTACCTACTTGTGAGACCAGGGTGGAGTTCCTGGCTCCTGCTTTCTACATAATCAGTATGGGCGAGATGCTCGTTCCCTCACCTATAAGCATCTGCAGTGGCTCTGCCAGGATCCTGGGAGGTAAGGAAAGCGAGGCTCAGACCTGCACAAAACACCTGGGCTGGGTCACACAGATAGTGGTTGCTTCAGGTCCACAACTTAAATTCACGTCTTTTGAAAATCAGAGACCAGACCACTTTTACCACATGTATTCCTTTCTAAGAAAAGAACAGGCAAGGAAGGGAGGGTATATATGGGGAGTATGTCAGGAATTTCTGAAGAGGTCACACAATCTTGACAAAAGGTAGTAGCTGGATACCGGTTACTAGTTCAGAAACTCTCTAATGTGTTAGCCCATAAATCAGAAAGAAAGGGGAGAATCCGGATGAAGATCACCCAGATTACAATATGTGCTTCCTGGGATCCTAGAATCAAAACTTAATTTGAAAATGTTTAGTGTTCCTCTGATCAGTTAATAGGCTTAATTTAAATTGTTCAATAAAAAGTTATTGTTTGTACAGAATCTCTGAGGTTATTATACTCAAAGAAATTCTCCTTTATTTCAAGTTCTGGCCCTAGATCTTACGTGGGTATGAAGCAGTCGGGCTTTTAGAGCAACAGAACCCATTGTGTGTGTGCGCAGGGGGCAGGGAGAGGGAAGGATTTATTTTAAGACTTGGTTCACACGAATGTGGGCGCTGGTAAGACTGAAATTTGCAGGCGAAGCCGCAGGCTGAAGACTCAGGAAGAGCTGAGGCCACAGCTTGAGTCTAAACATGCCCAGGAGGCGGAATTCCCTGTTCTCGGATCTCAGCCTTTGTCTTTTCCTCTTGAGCCTTACCCCTGTCTGTAACGCCCGCCCCCCAACTTTGTGGAGGGCAGTCTGCAGTTGACGGTTCATCTACCAGTTTAAGTGTGAATCATCTCTAAAAAAAAACCCTTCACAGCAATAGCCAGTCTGGGTATTGATCAAATATCTGGGCACCGTGGTTTAGCCAAGTTGACACATGAAAAACAACAGAGGGTATTAATTACAAACACGTCCAAACCTCAATAGGCCCCATGAGCACCTTCTGCTGTCACATTGGAGGTACGCTTCCTGAGCGAGGCTACGTCTCTCATATCTGACTATGTAGAGCAAGAGAGACTGCATCTGCATTATTGAAATCTACAAATATTTGCTTATCCAAGCATGGAAGCAGTGCCCTCAACATTAAAATCAAAGACATTTCAAACATTCAGTAAAGTGAACAACAAATATCTTGGGCCACATTGCACGGCCTATCCCACCTGTGCTGCCTGGTGCTCCTCACCAGTGCCTGTCATGCTCCCTTCTGCCCAAGCAAACTTCCCTACACCTGTTGAACACAAAGCTGCTACCACTGGTTTAATCCTGAATTTTTCTCTATGGATGCCTATGTCTCATCTCCTTGTAGCTCAGCTAGAATGTATTTCTTTTCTAATCAAACGTGTCCTATCATGTCATATCCCATTCTACTATTCTTTCACATACAAGTCTTTCTGTCATTTTCACTCCTTCAGCAGTAATATTTCTGTGTCACTTGCATCCATGTATACAACCAAAAGATAATTATTTTTATGAGAAATTCTCAGGTGGCTGTTTTTCTTTTGTATTAGTCTTAGAATATAAAAATATACCACAATCATATTTTGGCAAAATTGTAATAAAAATTTGAATTAACAGGAGATACTATTTAACACATATGTCCTGCACAAACTGGCTGTATCACACAGTGATGGGCGGAAGTGTCTGGAAAAAACAACAAAATAGTGAAGTGCCACTCTGTGATCCAGGAATCACGGTTCCACAGCTGACACTGGACAAGATTGGAGTGGCGATCGAAGGCCCCTGGCACCTCTGCCCCCGTGTCTACTCCACACCTTTCTCCATCCATCACGTGCATCAAACGCTGGAAGGCTTTCAGCAAACCCTCTCTGAGGTACCCCCCCCCCCGCCCCCGCTTTCTTGCTTCCTTCAGATTCACAGAACCCACTACCTGGGACTTGCCCTAGGGTGTGCCGCAAGTACCCCTGCGTGTCACCTTTGCGGCATAACGTTATCACTGGGGCCTTACCTGCCTTTTTCCACATGCGGGACAATTTGCCTTTGCCAATTCTGGAGGGCAGTGAAGGGAATCTTATTTATTTCCCAGAGGTCAGAACATCCTTTTCGCCTCCTTATTTTATTGTCTGGAGAGTGAATTATTTCCTGTTTCCATCTTTAAAGTGATAGGTTTGCATTATGTTCTCATTCTAAAATCCAACGTGCATTATCTCCCTCAGCAGGTTGTAAAGTTTTAAAATCAGAAACTTTTGTTTTATATTTGCTGAGTTATGTTCACATAACAACATTAGGCACTCTGTAAATAACTGGTGAGTGCTGGGGGATCAGTTTCTGTTTGCCCTGAGTAAAGTTCTATCAAATTAGTACAGTAATTGGACAACAGCTACCCAAAGCATATTTAAAAATGTCTTCTTACAGAATGTTAAATACGGTCAAATCGGATAGAAGGATAGAATTTATGTAAAGGAAAAAGTACCTGTGTGAGAAAAAATGTGATCATGTTTTAAAAAGGGAAGTATTGACTGCACTGTCTCTCAAAGCCAGTGAATTCCACGTACCTGAGCTACTAGCAGGTGTCTGTGAAGAAGCTGTTGAGTGAAGGGCGTATCTCTGGAAACACAGGTTTGGCCAGATAATGATCAATGTGGTTGGTCATGGACACAACTGGCTATTGGCTTCACAGAGCAGCTTTTGGAGTCCAGAATCAAGGTAATCAAATTGTGTGTGTGTGTGTGTGTGTGTGTGTGTGAGTGAGAGAGAGAGAGAGAGAGAGAGGGACTTTTCTATTGTAACTGTAAAGATCTCAAGAGATGGACTTCAGCCAGTTGTCATTACCTCTGTCTTTCACAAAATGAAAACAATACCTCAAGGCTTTTAACGTTTGCCCATAATTTCACACAAGTGAGCAGCAGCACAGGCCTAGTCCCGCTCCTCTTTTTCCTGGGGCAATGTTTTCCCTCACCATGGACTAACTCAATAACGACTCCACTGCTTCCGTTCTCCCGAGCACATTATCTGTGCCCCAGTGTTTATGAGGTTTTCAGTGGCAAACACGGTGTTCTCTGCAGAGTCTGCAGTACAAAGAAAGTAATCTCAGAGAAGGAAAAGGAAAGCAAATGAGCGAGCAGGAGGAGCCAAGAGGGAGAGGGACAAGATACACTGATGAAATATCTTCATCTAAAATGTTTGGACATGTTCCTTTTGGTTCACTGAAAACTCTCCTTCATGTCATTCATAGTCAAAAAAAAATCTCAAAGATAGGTAACACTAAAAATCAGCTGGACATGATTTTATTTATTTTGTATGATATTCAAACAGTTATGATTTTCAAATCTAATTATTACTATTGTGAATCTTTCAAAACTTTGGTTCTAATGTGTCTGGAAAGACGGATTTTACAAGTCCCTAGTATATTATGGACAGTTATTTCAGATGCCATTTGTTGTCACAAGTTATCATGCCTACCCTGCCTCACGGATTCCAATGCAGAATTTCAACAAAATATAGTATTGTAGTGAAAGAGGAAGCAGAGCATTCCAAAGGACCAGCAACAGTTGGCCTGCTAACCTGTCACTGGGATGGAAAAAACGCTGTTGTTGACACATCTTTTCCTTGTTCTTGACACAAATTAGGAAACTCCCTGACTTACTGTTTCTTCTCAAAATTGGTGCGATGTGATAAATGTCTACGCAGTATATAGAGATATCCATAACAAAGAGTTATGCAATGAAAAATGTTCTCTTCTCATGATGCAAAGAATAACTCATGTTCTACATAATTTGCACCTGTATAGCTTGTTGTTGTAAATCCTGCTTTACTCAATAAGCTACAGTTCATGTCTTCACCTTGTATCTTGAGCTCCAAACACTGGTGAATGAAATGGATCAAATATTTGGCTCCTGCATTCTATGTATGTCAGATATGGATCCCACCTTAGTAGGTGGATACCAAAGCAACCACTTTAACAAAATGGATTGTTTTTTCCTCTTAAGCAGAAGTTTTCCTCTTACACACAACTTTGGAATTCTGATACATTGGTGTGTAAGAATCAAAGGGACTCTTTCTTCCTGTGTGTTTTGTTTGGTGGAAAAAAAGAGAAATCTATGGACAGTAATCCTGATTGATAGACAAGAATCCATTAAAAATATTTACTGACTTCTGGTTTTAATTGTTTAGTGTGGTGATGCAAAAATGTAAAAGTTAGTGGAATCTAGGTGAAGAGCATGAGAAAATGAAAAACATTTATTGACCTATTACTGTGGACCAGGGATCGTGTGAGGCAGTTAGTATACAGTGGTGATTAAGCAGGCAGAATTCATATTTTCTTCATTTCCTAACTTAGTTATGAAGTTGCTATTTAGTCCAACCAGTCTTTTTCACCATAATCGAAACCTGTTTCTGTGTTCTCCTTTTGGAGAAAATCTTAATTATACTACTTACTGAGCTCTAATACTGAGTTAAGCACTTATTTCTAGCTATTTTCCACATCTAGTTGCTTAATTCTTACAATACATTGGCTAAACCAGTGTTATGCTCACAATTTGCAGATGAGAAAGCTGGAGTGTGTGATTTTAGTGAGTTGCCCCGTCGCATAGAGTGCACAAACCGAGACCCCGCTTGCCTTCATGTAAATCAGATTTCCGTCCTTTCCCATTCAATTCCAGGATAAGGCCTGTAAGACCCTTTCTTACAGCAACTTCATAATGTTTATTGTGGACACACATTTCCTTTTAGATTTTTATTTTATCTGAGAGGCAAGGGAGAGAGAATGAGAGAGAGGGACTCTATCAGCTGGTTCACTCCCCAAATGCCCACAGTGGTCAAGGCTGGGCCTGGCATGGGCCGGGTGGAAGCTGGTGGCAGGAACTCAATCCAGGCCTTCCACGTGTGTGATGGTAACCCAGCCACCTATTGTGTCACGTGCTGCCTCCCAGGATGCTTATTAGCACACGACTGGAATCAGTGGAGTTGAGACACAGGCATTCTTACGTGGGATGTAGGCATCCCAACCGGTGTCCTATGTGATAAGCTGAGCTCCTGCCCCTCGACATGTTTCTTTCCTTCTCACTTTTTTTTAAAAAAAATTTATTTACTGATTTATAAATCAGAATTACAGAAGGAGATGGAGAGATAGAGATCTTCCACCTGTTGTTTCACTCCCAAATGGCTGCAATGGCTTGCGCAGGGCAAGGCTGAAGCCAGGAGCCGGGAGCCAGGAGCTTTTTCTGGGTCTCCCATGTGGGTGCAGGGGCCCGAGCACTTGGGCCGTCTTCCACTGCTTTCCCAGGTGCACTAGCAGGCAGCTGAATTGGAAGTGGAGCAGCCAGAACTCATATGGGTTGCATCCATGTGGGGTGTGGTGTTGCTGACAGCGGCTTAACCTGTTGTTTGACAGCACTGCCCCGCCCCGCTACCCCCCCCCCCCCCCCACGGATATGTTGCTTAGTCATGGTTTGGTTAATGTAGAAAGAGGTATTTGAGAAGGTACAGATCCAACATCAAGGAGGAAGCAATGCCTTCTGATTGGAATCCCATGTGGATGACAAAGGGCATGTGTGCTGAAGGCTGGGATGGGCTTGCCACATCTCCCTTTCTTAAATGCCCCTTCCATCACCCCAGGAAAACTTATTCTTAGACAAGTCTTTTATTTCCAGTGATCATTTAAAGTCAGAAAACATGGCTGGCGTCATGACTCACTAGGCTAATCCTCCGCCTGCAGCTCCAGCACCCCGGGTTCTAGTCCCCGTTGGGGCGCCGGATTCTGTCCTGGCTGCTCCTCTTCCAGTCCAGCTCTCTGCTGTGGCCCGGGAGGGCAGTGGAGGATGGCCCAGGTGCTTGGGCCTTGCACTCGCTTGGGAGACCAGGAGGAAGCACCTGGCTCCTGGCTTCGGGTTGGTGCAGCGCGCCGGCCGTAGTGGCCATTTAGGGGGTGAACCAAGGGCAAAGGAAGACCAATATCTCTGTCTCTCTCTCTAAAAAAATTTAAAAAAAATAAATAAAATCAGAAAACAAATAAGTTCTTGAACAATGTTCCTCATCTGTTCTATATTTGACTTCTCACCTTTAAAATGCGGAGGGCTGACCTACAGCTGTCTGTCGAGGTTGTCAGGGCTGGAGAGTACACGGCTTCTTTTCACCTCAATGAGACGGAAGTTTTAGAACAGCAAAGGGGCAGAGAGAAGACAAAGCATTTTATTTCCCAATGAACACAAAGCTTGGACATGACTTGCCACCTCTTAGCCTTTCATGGACACTTTCAAGGCTTTGGTTTTTGCTGCTTAACAGGTGGGATAGATACTGCAGAGAAAGTACTTACTGTGGTAGGGTTCAGTCTCTGGTCCTGCCAGGATCACAGGCAAGTCTCTGTCAAGATGTGGTGTTAGGCAAGGCCGCTGCTCTTCCAGCAGATGGACTGCTTCTCTCTAACACATTGTGAATATCCTTTTTCTCTCTCTGTCTCATTCTTTCTGGCTGTTGGGAAGCTCAGTTACAAGTTCAAATGTCAACTTGGTTCTGGTTTCATTGTATTTCCCTATTTCCATTTTTAATTGATCATAATTTCTTCATTTTAAAAAATGCCTTTATACTTTATATCTCTGAAAACAACCTCAATGCTTTTGAGAAGGAAGCTGGTATAAATAATCAATACTACTAATTTGTTACTCACAAACAATATTTAAAAAGCTTTATTCTAATCCACTGAATGAAGTAACCTACCATCCCTACTTCCCTCTCAATAATTACACTCTGACAATTCAAGGAAAGGGTCTACCATCCCAGGGGCAGAGCCACAGTAAGGTTGGACTGCTGCGATCCTTATAAAAATTTTACAAGCTAATTTTACAGTTGAGAAACAGAACATACAACTGCATTGGTCATTTTTAGGGTTCTTGATATCCAATGTCTATTTCCAAAGAACTCGATCAATTATAATTGCCACCAACAAAGAATGAAATTGCAGAATCTTTGCATGTTTGCCAGAATTAGTATTTACAGTTTTCCTTTCTTAGAATTTTACATTAACAGTACATGTCAGCCATTTCTAAGGCTAGTTTCTCTAATTCGGGACTATGAATTTCTGAGACACTTCATAGATCCAACATTCTTGGTTTCAAAAAATGATTTCGCTCACAAAGAGGAATCAGATCACTCTCATGGAATCAGTTTTTAGCCATACAATTTAAATATAGGAGTCTTGATTAATAAATAAAAGAAGCATTGAAAAAAATAGAAATGGAGGCTAACAAGAAAGATTAATTTGTCTTTTCTAGTTAGAGGAGAAGACTATGGTATAACATATGAATAACTTTATGTAAAGCATTTGACCCAGGCTCGCCGGATGAATTGATGGGTATAATAATTATGTTACTAAAGATAAAAAAAATCTTAGATTAAAATAGATAAGGCTAAGTGAATCTTACTGTGCATAGGACATTTTAACATCTTTATATCTGGCCATCTTGTTTTCAATGGGAAAGTCATAGTACAATAATAAAAGACAATACCACTTCAAATTCTTATGCATTTTTAAAGGGAAAATTAATCCATACTTACTAGATTGATTTGTACTTTAACCATTGCAATGTTGTATAGTAAAGATCGCTTGATATCTAAAGAAGCTACTAGAATTTTTAAGCCATAATTTCAGTTTGTGCCAACTATAAAATTAATTAGAAAGCCAGAAAGTTTTACAAAGTAGAGCCAAGTCTTTTGACTAGATTCTACACTTGGAGTAGTAATTCCTTCCATTTTACCAGGACACATCTCTGAAAATGAAAATAGAGGCTATTGAAAACATGGACAATACAACCAATGTTTTCATCATGTCATCACTTATTAATAAAAACAACAAATCTCTTCATTCTTTCTTCTCCACTTTCCCACAGATTGTATTTGAGAAAAGGCCAATTCAGTTCTGTTGGATATGAATAAGAAGAGGTCCCAGCTGCCAAAGGGAGCTTACGTCTAAAGAAGGAAACAGACCAGGGTTGAAGGAAGGCTAGTAGGTGGTTAAGTGCTACAAGAACTTCAACGTGCTATGGAACACAGATAGAGAAAAGGTCAGTTTGGCAGAGAGCAACCGACTGGGGAAAGTTTGATGGACGAGGTGAGGCAGTAGGATCTTATCAATTTTAACACCTTAGCTAAAATAACTAAATACATGGTTTTATTGTTTACCAAGTGAACCAGGAACATGAGATAGGACAATCTGTGTGAAGTCTGGGCTTTTCCTGCCTAGAACGGGCCAACGAATCAAGACATATGCTTCTGGTTGGTGACATGAATGATGGATTGAGGACAAGTACAAGTGGGGAGAAAGAGGAGTTAACAGAATGGTTAAGGCAGGTTTCTTTATACTTTGTGATTTTATTTATTTAATAAAGAATATAACTGTGCTTTTGTTCCAGCCTTTTTACCTACAGTAGTTATTTCCTCTACAGCCTATTTCTGGTCCTCTCCAACCCATTCCTTCAAGGCTCAGTACAAAGATTACCCACTCTGAAGGCTTTCCTAATCTTCTGGTAGAAATGTTGGGGCTCTCCTTGGGGTTTTAACGGCACTCTATATTTCAAATCAAGAAGATTAAATAATCCAAGCCTTAGAATTATTCTGAGAGAATTAAAAAAATTGCCATATGATATTTTTTCAAATATGGCATTTTCATAACTGAAGACTTACTGTGCTAGGATTTTGTGTGCTGCCACAGTTTCTCAGTATTGGGATTGCAAATCCATCAGCAGAGGATGTGGGGGGTGGACTCCTCAGCAAGGCTTGGCCAAGTCTCTCTTGATAAATGAGTTAGGAATGTTCTTAGCTGTTCCAATCATTGACTTTGGAATTAGAGATCTAAGCTCATTAGTGCAGAGCAAGTTAACTCCTGGTTACACCAATTATGTCCTTTTCTACAATATTTTGGTTCAGATTCTATCATACCACTTGCCACATTGTTTAAAGTCAAGTCTGAAATAGTTGTGCATTTAACTCATGGGACTTGATCTATAAGCCAACAAACAGCAAAGTGGGGCAGCAGTTGAGAAGAAAGCAGAGAGGGTCAGATTCAAAGACCCAGGAGGGGGGCCAAGAACAAAGGAGACAAAAGCAAGTGAAATTCTATCAAAAAAAAAAAAAAAAAAAGAGGAGTGGGTTTGGTAGGAACACATTACCCTCATGCGAGGTTAGCTGATCTCAGCTCTCAGGCTTCTGTGCTAGGTATTTCTTCATGCTGAAGAAGAGCTTAGTGCTTCAATATTTCACTCTTTCACATAACATGAACCTGAATGCAAGCCTACTAACTGCTTACCCAGGGCCCCAAGAAGGATCACTGCTGACACTAGAGGAAAACCCAGCCCCTTCCTGAAGGATTTTTCAAAGGAAAATTTGCATAGAATTTGTTACCATTTTGTCACAAGAACTTCTAGCACCCAGACGTGCTTCATAAACACTGGCTGAATGAACAGCATCTTCCTTTCTGTAGCTTCAGAATCACCTTTCTCTGGGGGCCGGCACTGTGGCTTAGCGGGGCAAAGCTGCTGCCTGCACTGCCGCCATCTCATATGGGCGCCGGTTCTAGTCCTGGCTGCTCCTCTTCCAGCTCTCTGCTGTGGCCTGGAAAAGCAGTAGAAGATGGCCCAAGTCCTTGGGCCCCTGCACTGGCATGGGAAACCCGGAAGAAGCTCCTGGCTCCTGGTTTCGGATCTGGCACAGCTCCAGCCATTGCGGCCAACTGGGAAGTGAACCAGTGGATGGAAGACCTCTCTCTCTCTCTCTCTCTCTCTCTCTCTCTGCCTCTGCCTCTCTATAACGCTGCCTTTCAAATAAAATAAATAATCTTTTTTAAAAAAATAATAACCTTTCTCCTGCCCACCCTCCACCTAGGCTTATTGTGGTGTTGACCCCAATCACCTGTTTGCATGTTGTATCCTGGGCTTTCTAAGCACGCAGCTTGCTGTCTTTGGGCCCATCCACAAGAAATACAGAATCTCCTTTCAGCCAGTGTCTTAAAACGTGAGGTTGCACATGCTGCTTGTCCTGACATCTTCTGCTCCTCTCTTCTTGAATTCCTGAGAATCACCAGGTGCTCTAGAGAGAAGGGTTCGAGATTTCCCTTCCCTGTGGCCTGGGAGGGCCAGCGAACAGGGAGGAGGGGCCGTTTGGAACAGCTGGAAAGCCGGCACGTCTTCTGGCTGACCCTGGGTCTCAGCTGAGATAAGGCTGTTATCTGGGGCATGGAAGAGGTTAACTGATTTCTCCCCATAGTGCCTTGTGCTCTCCTACCGCGGGGTGATAGCTACTGTGGGTGCAGTTCTGCCTGGGAAAGCTGCGTGCTCCTGCTTAATTGTTTGGTAGCTAAAAACAGAGCTGGAACAGCGAGAAGCAGATTGTTTCCTGGGTGCATGTTCAGTGGGGCCCTGCTTAAAGCTTTCCAAGCCTCCCCCAGTCGGTTTGAAATGAGGCGGGGCTGCAGTAATCAAGTAAATAAATGAAATCACAGAACACTGAGATGAGAGCGAACTGCTTCTCATCAGTCAAATTTGTTTCAGACAGCTCCCTCACCAAACGCAGTGGCCATTCCTTTTCAGCTTCCTTCCTCCTTCCTAGCCCAGCCCCTTGGCTACTGTGTGCTGGGTGCTGGGTCCTAGGCAGTGCCATGGGGCTGATTCTGACTGAGCAGTTGGCAGAACCCAGCCTCCCACACCCACAGTCACGGCCGCCAAGTGCAATGCCTGTGCCTGGCAACGAGGAGTGTGGGTGCTGTCACAGGGACTCAGACAACTGCTAGAGGGGAACACACTTCCACCCTGGGTTTGTCTAGGGCTGTAGCTGTGGGAGGCTCTTTGGTCTTGCAGCATCTGTCAGAGAGATTATCAGAACCCAGTCTAATACAAAAGACTCACGCTGCAGTAGTAATGGTCGTTGCAGTACATCCCATGTTTGAGATCTGTACTTTGTACCGTAATGTACCTTGATGACGGCTGCTCGAGTTGTCAGGTCCCGTGAAAGCCAGAAAGAGAACAGCACAATGCTTCCTGGCTGAAGGGTTTTGAAACAGGAAATGCTGCTGGCATAAAAGGAGATGAAATTTATGATAACAACCAAAAGAATCTTTTATTTTGAAAGCCAATATTGTATTTAAAAGAAACTGTGCAAACCCAGCTAAGAGTCTTTAAGAAGACCATGCAATTCTAAATGGCATTAGATAAAATAAGCAATTTACCTGTGAATTAGCATAGCGGTAATGAACCAGGGCTGCTCATTTCCTCCCTGTACCTTTTTATGGGGGTAGAGGATACAATCTCTTTTACGAGCAGGGGAGAAAGCAACAGTCCCCAGTGTATGAAGAATTCCATTTTGAGGAGCTGGATACTATGGCTTTCACTGGAAAGCATAACAAATCACCATAGGGTACAAAGCAAAAGCTTTGGGTTTCTTCAGGTATTAATTAGGTTGTTCTAAAATTTTCCCTTATTCAGTCTTTTATTTTTCTTACTGGGTTTCATGTATCTGTAAAAAAAAAAAAACCATCACCACAAGAAGAGTTGTATGGCAGAACCTAACACCAGGATCCACCACCTTGATTGTGTGGCATAAGGAGACTTCCAGGGATAAGGACATGGCGAGGTGGACAGGAAGCCACCCCAGAGCCCAACACCCTGACAAAGCAGTGAGGCCACTCTGACTTGCTTTCAGATACATATCTCATTTGTTCAAGTAGACATGAATTCACTACCTGGAAGATATTTTACCTATGTGTGTGTGTGTGTGTGTGTATTTTAAAATTCATTAACTATTATTATTTTTGTCCTGGAAGAATTTGCAGTGAAAATGTAGGAGGAACAAGATTGGAAGGAAAAATGTGCATCTACTTTTCTTCAGTCCTGGCTATGACTGTCATCTCCTGTTTGTTGCTGTTTCCTAAGATGCCAGAAATAAGAATACCCTGGGCTGCCAAGCTCTCCTCCACTTGATACTGACATTGAAAAACAAAGGATCAGAGGCTGGTGTTGAGTGCAATGGATAAGCCGCCCTTGGAATGCATGCATCCCATTTGGCAGCGCTTGGGTTCCAGTTCCAACTCTAGCTCCCACTTGGAGACAGCAGGTCATGGCTCCAGTAATAAGATCCCTGCCACCCACACAGGAGGCCTGGACTGGGTTCCTGCTTCTGGGCTTTTTGCTTTAGCCAGCAGATGGGAGATTTCTGTCTAATTCGCTGTCTGCCTGTCTTTCAAACAAATGAAAAATTTTATAAAAGGAAAATAAAAACAAAGGAAGAAAAGAGAGGAAAGACACACTATGGGAGAAAAATTATCCCTGAGCATTTAGACTTTCAAATCCAGCCACAGGACAGAACCCAGTGAAGAATAACACTAAATTATTTATTACTAAAGATGTCAAAGCATAATTTTCAAAAAGCTGAAGCAGGACCAGTACAAATATAGAATGAAAGAAGGTCAAAGATATTATGTGATTCCTTAATTAATGAGAGAAATAGTAAGATCATAAAGCTTATTCAGAGAGCATTGGAAGCATTGGATATTTATACACAATTTAAGAAGGGAATGTTAAATTCAATTGCTAGCCTGGAAATAAACTAGTTAATTTCCAGCAATAGAATAAACCTTGAAATCTGGGGTTATTTTCTCCTCTTGGACAGAAAACATTGCTTCTGTAAAATAACATGTAGCTTCACAGAGCCAGAACTCTTAGCATATTTATAGTAGAAAATTTATATTAAAGTATCAATCAATGATGGATAGTTCTAGAAAATTAAGTACCCCCTGTGCTGGCATGAAACATTGCTTCTGTGTGACAAGAAGTGACTGCTCCCATCCCCGCCCGCCTTGTAGTCCTTGGTCCTCCTTGGTCCTCCTTGTTTACAAGTCATGCGTAAGTTCTCTTAACAAGTGTCATAAAGAATTCTGAATTTACTACCTAATCATCTGTTACATTTTTTGACAGCATGATGCTTGATAAAAATGAAATTTTAATCAAATCTCTGTCAAACTTTTGTCACTTCGTTGATTCTTTCAGCACTGGTATTTGGCATTTGTGTGCTTTGCAGTTTGTGAGCTGGGCTCACAGATTGTCTCCATTTCTAGCAGCCTGGCTTGCTGAGCAGGCAGAGGGGAGCTACAGAGATAGGCAGGCGAGGGGGCAACAGGGATAGGGACTGTGTTGTAGCTATTACCTTCCCCTCCCCCACACCCCCAAATGGGAGTGGTGAAACCAGACAATTGCACGAAGAAAGGGAAATTGCAAATACCACTGGAGAAGATCATCTTCTTTTGGGTTACTTGATTAGCTAAGCATGAGAAACATAGTCTTTGCCTGGGATAGATAGGGCCTTAGCAATCAACTATTCCCAAGTCTCTGTCAATGCAGGAATCTACAGGTTAGTCTTTGTCTGTGATCTTTGTAAAATGCAAGTCTGATCGAGTCACTCGGTTGTTTAACATCAGTCAGTGGCTCCCCATTGTCCTCAGGATAGAGTACAAATTCTCTAACATGACTTACAAGGTCTGGTCCCTCTTACCTGTCTCCAGCATGAAGCCTCTTCACTCTCTTCCCTTGCCTTTTTTCCTCCCAGAATATGGATTTATTCCAGTGTTTTAAATGTGTCTGTTCTAAGTAGCCTCTGCCCACAAGCTGTGTCTTCTCCCTGGGCAGTTCAGAGGTAGTCTGAAGAAGGTCCTGTGAATTCTACCCGATGGTCCTGTTTTCCCTGAGAGTAACATTCAATGCCTTTTCCTTGAGCTGAAACAATACACGAGGGAGCACAATAGGGCAGGTGGATGAAGGGTGCTGGGGAGTGACAGAAATGTAGTACACTGAGATTTCGGCCAGGATTCGACACAATTGCTCATGGTATCTTTGAGAACAATAAGGAGGACTGCAGGTTGGCTCTTAGAACGGAAAGAGATTTGTGACTGCATGAACATAGAACCCAAGTGAGAACAAGGAGGGGGTCAACAGCATGCTTGAGGGAGGTCTCTGCGTTCTCCTTGACAAGTCATTATTTTCATAAACATTTTGAATGTGGACCTAAATGGCACGCTGATAGAATTTTCACATGGACTCAAATTGTGAGAAGTTAATATTTTAGATGAAGATCAGTTAGAAAAATGCTCCTGACAAATTGAAAGAATGGATTATAGCTAAGCAGCCAAATTATAAGTGGATAATCATCATGAAACAGTGAAATGATAGGTTAGTGTGGGAGAGGGGTAGTATTTGCTGTCTATGAGAGTAAGCTCTGTAGTCCCCAGTGTGCTGCGACTTCCAAGAAAGGTTAGATTCCCTGGATGAATATTAATGAAAACACAGTAGTTATATCAAAGAGGACTGCAGTCTTGTTTTCTGGTTTTCTTAACTCAGGGAGGGGAAGCTGTGTCTGGATTCAGGTGTTGTATTTCAAGATGCTGGGAAACTGGAGTGAGTCCAGAGGAAGGTACTCAGGGTAGACAGGGAACTGAAAGTTTCGTGATGGGAAGGCTTGGTTGAAGCTGTGTGTATTGTTCAGCTTGGAGACAAGCAGGGACTGTTTTCAAATATTTTGAAGGCTGTAACATGGATGATTTCTTTAACTTGATGTGGCTCCACAGGCAGATCTAGGCCCAATAAGGGGAAGTGGTGAGTAGGAAACATGTCCCTTTTTGCTAGAGTGTCACAAAAGGAAGCTGTGAGTTCCTCATCACTGCATCACTTAAAATATTCAGCATCAGACAACCAAGAAATGCTGAAAGCATAGAATGGGTCCTGGTGTCACGGGAGGAGAGGTTGACTTTCACCCTTTAACATTCTTTCAATTTGCCCATAATCATTAATATCTATACTGTGTATCCCATATGAAGCTAAATAAAGAAATGGGTGTAAGTCGCAGCTTCTCCACAGCTCCTTGCATTACTTGTGTAGTACAGTGGAGTCTGAAAGCAAATTGGATGGCACAGACTGGCTGTATGAGCAGGGCAAGTCAGATAACTTTCCTGAATCTTATTTTGTAAATCAGAAGAAATGGAAGTAGTTGTCATTTTTAGTTGCCATAAGGCAACAGAAAAACATAGATATTAAAATAAAATGGGTGAGTGTGTAGCCTGGTGGTTAAGATGTCACATCTCGGGTCCAGCGCCATGGCTCACTTGGTTAATCCTCCGCCTGTGGTGCCGGCATCCCATGTGGGTGCCGGGTTCTAGTCCTGGTTGCTCCTCTTCCAGTCCAGCTCTCTGCTGTGGCCCGGGAAGGCAGTGGAGGATGGCCCAAGTGCTTGGGCCCCTGCACCTGCGTGGGAGACCAGGAGGAAGCACCTGGCTCCTGGCTTCGGATTGGTGCAGCGCCGGCCATAGTGGCCATTTGGGGAGTGAACCAACAGAACTAAGACCTTTCTCTCTGTCTATGACTCTACCTGTCAAATAAAAAAAAAGATGTCACATCTCTTGAGGAGTACAAGAAGTACAAGTTCCCAGCTTTGGCTCCTGACTCCAGCTTCTTGCTTGTGTGTACCCTGAGAAGCAATGCTCAGCTTGGTACATTCTGCCACCCACATGGCAGACCAGGATTGAGTTCCTGGCTCCTGGTTTCAACCTTTGCCTAATGCTAGCTTATGTAGGGTTTTTTAAATTTTTATTTATTTTTTATTTTTTTGACAGGTAGAGTGGACAGTGAGAGAGAAAGACAGAGAGAAAGGTCTTCCTTTGCCGTTGGTTCACCCTCCAATGGCCACCGCTGCCAGCGCGCTGTGGCCAGCGCACTGCGCTGATCTGATGGCAGGAGCCAGGTGCTTCTCCTGGTCTCCCATGGGGTGCAGGGCCCAAGAACTTGGGCCATTCTCCACTGCACTCCCGGGCCACAGCAGAGAGTTGGCCTGGAAGAGGGGCAACAGGGACAGAATCCGGCGCCCCGACTGGGACTAGAACCCAGTGTGCGGGCGCCGCAAGGTGGAGGATTAGCCTAGTGAGCCATGGCGCCGGCCAGCTTATGTAGGTATTTGAAGAGCGAACCAGAGGTTATGAATTCTCTCTCTGTTTCTCTGGCTCTCAAAGAAAAAAAATTTGAAGTTGAATAATATTTTGGAATAAAGAAGTGGAAAGGAAAGGTCAGACGATGAGTGTCACAGGAATATAAATGAGTGCCTGATTTTTTGAGCCAAGTTATACAAAAGTTCACAACTCACATAGCTCACCTCATCGCAGGCACTGTTCTATGTACTTCTACATCCATTAGTTCATGTTATCCTGGACAGAACCCCACAGGGAAACTTAGGTACAGAGGAGGTGAGTGAGTTCAAGATCCATGGCTGCTGCCAAGCCAGGAAATAAACCCAGGTGGTCTGGCTCCAGACACTAATTCTCTTTACTGCTTATGAATACGTCATCAATGGGCAGTGTTTGACCCACAATATGGTTGCAGTTAAAGCCAAAACCAATGCCACAGGGAGTTCTGAAGCTAGGTCAGCTGTACAGAGTTGTCCCAGATTTTAGTCTTTTATCCTCATATCAACCCAAGGTTACACCCCTTCCTGGGGACCCCAGAGAGCTAGTGGAGCACAGTTGCTAGAAAGGAAAGCAGTTGAACGGGTGTAACAGCCAGTCATTCTAGCCTTTTGGGGAAGGTGCACGGGTGAAGAGGGGACCTGGGCACCATGCCACAGGCCAGGTGTGAGGAGGATGAAGACAATGATGAAGATAATGGCTATTACTGAGGACTCACAAGGTGGCAGCCTCAGTTCTGTGTCCCTCCTTCATACTCATTTAGTCATCATTATAATCTTATGACAAATATACTTTTATTTATCTTTTTTTAAAATATTCATTTTATTTATTTGAAAGACAGGGTTATAGAGAGAGGAGAGGCAGAGAGAGAGAGAGAGAGAGAGAGAGAGAAAGAGAGAGGTCTTCCACCCACTGGTTCACTCCCCAAATGGCCACAATGGCCAGAGCTGAGCTGATCTGAAACCAGGTGCCAAGAGCTTCTTCCAGGTCTTCCACGTGGGTGCAGGGACCCAAGGACTTGAGCCTTCTTCTACTGTTTTCCCAGACCACAGCTGGATCGGAAGTGGAGCAACCCGAACTTGAACAGGTGCCCATATGAGATGCCCACACTGGGGCTTTAACCTGCTGCTCCACAGTGCTGGCCCCTCATTTATCTTTGGAGTTAAAGAAACTGAAGCACAAAGAGATTTAGTTATGAGGGCAAGATCATTCAGTTATTAAGTGGAAAATGGGGCTTAAAATCACTTACTGTTTTATTTATATCCGTTCATAAAATTTGCTCTTTTTGGTATATGTTTCCATGAGTGCCGACAGAAAACTGTCAAGATACAGACAAGTTCCATCACCTATGCCTGCAAATTCCTCGGCCTCCTCTTATCAAGCTGCAGCCCTGCCACCAGGTCCAGCGACCACAGCTGTGTTTATAGCTATAATCGGGCCCTTTCCAGAATGTCATAGATGCAGAGTCATGTGGTAGGTAGTCTTTTGGCTTCAGCCTCTTTGACTTCTCCTTTTTTGTGCATCTGAGACTCACGCATGCTGTTGCGTGTGTCGGTGCAGAATTAGAATTAAATTGGAATTGAGCTCCCTGATGCCCGGACCCATGCTCTAACCACTGACCTCTACAAACTCCCTGTGGAATGTCAAGTGGGCTTCCATGTGATAGTGCCTCATCTGGTGTGGATACAACCATTATGCAGCGTCTAGCCCTCCTATTAGCAACTCTATTAGAATTCTGCTAAGGATTATTCATTTGTGGCAAAAACGCACAATGAGAAAAATCCCTCCACTAGACTTTGACTGAATTAATTAATCAGTGTGGTTTCTCATTAGGAAAGGCTTGAGTAGGTCATCCATGACTATGTATAGAGGTTCACTGCAATTTTTTTTCTCACAGAAGTGTTGAGAGAAAAGATAAAGTGGATTTATGGTCTGTCTTAGAACTGGGTGTGATCCTGCCATACATTATGTATATGCTTGTTTGGGGGAGTATCTGTTCTGAAATGCCAGTGAAACAGTAGGAGTTTCCCATGTAATAATAGTGCACAAGTTTGGATGTGCACAGCTGAAATTGTATAACTGAACTTAATGTTCTAGTCCCTGTTTCCAATAGAACAACATTCACTTCCAGTTCAAATCTAAAGTAAAATCCAAAATCGGTCTTAATTTTGGTCTAATCATAATGTTCCTCTCCTTCCTTTCTGCTTTCCCAAAGCTCCCGGCAGGTTAGCCTGGCACAAGGAGAGGGAAAATGGCCACCCTGTGTGTCTCTGCTCTCTCTGGCTCCCCTACAAGGGATCCTCCTTCCATTTGCTCTTTGGTGTACAATCTGTCTCCTTTGCCCGAGCCACCAGGGATCACCTCTCTCCCCAGCCCCTCCCATGACTGTTTTCTGGACAGATGGACCTCCTCAGAAACTCTTGGCTGATTTCCATGTACAACACAGGAGAAGCCACTGCTTCGGGGAGCACATTTATGTCCCTTCTTCAGCCCTTTGAACCTACAGCTTGACATTGCGCTGCTGTGCAGTATCCGAACCACCTTGTGGGAAGATAGGAGACATTCTCTTCCCTGAAATCTCCCTCTCACCTGTGCCTTTCACTGCAGACACACGGGGGCCTGCATTTCCAGCCCAGAATGGGAGAGGCGGGTGCCCAGCCCCCGTCAGGTCTTCCCTGGGTGGGAGATCTTCATACTGTATCTTTTATCCAAATCATAGGAAAACTGCTCTTTGGACAGCTGATTTCCTCTAAAACCTTGCTTCATCCCAAGTTGTCCAGGATTTCACGTTCATAATTCAAAGCCAAATCTTCAGAATCTCTAAAAGCTTTTTTTCTTCTCCTCGTGTGCCTGTTTCTGCTGATGTCACAAATCAATGATGGAAGTGCAAAGCCAAAAATGCTTTTCTCTCTTTCTCTCTCCCCCAGCTTCACTTATTCCCTGCAGATTGCAGGGGGAGAAAAGGGATTGCTGAGAAGGAAAACACAAAGATTACCTTTATCTTGGGCAGGCAAGGAGGAGGTAAGGCTCACCCCGGACTTGCAGTAGGACTCAGAGGCAGTTAGGGAGAGGAGTGAGTGCTATTGTTGGGCTTGTGAAGCTTTGAAAATCTCCTCGTATGGTCCTGACATAATGATTTTCTTTTAAAAAAATGTTTATTTGAAAGACAGAGAGAGAGAGAGAGAGAAAAGAGAGAGAGAGAGAGAGATCTTTCTTCTATCCACTAGTTCATTCCTCAAATGGCCACAATAGCCAGGGCTGGGCGAGGCAAAATCAGGAGCCTGGAACTCCACTCAAGTCTCCCATGTGAGTAGCAGGGACTCAAGTCTTGAGCCATTATCTGCTATTTTATATTATATTATATTTTATATTAACAGGAAGCTGAATTGGAAGCAGGGTAGCCAGGAATTGAATTGTCACTGTGGTATGGGTTGTAGATGTCCCAAACGGCAGCTTACCACACTGCACCACAACATCCACCCCTCCCCTGCCTAGAACCCCACTTTGCGTCAGCACTGCCTATGTCTTTTATTGTGTGATAGGTTTGTAAATATGCCATCTTTATCAAGATGTTGACTGAGAGTCATCATTCCCTATACTTCAGGGTGATCACCCTTTCCTTCTACCCTTAGTAAGTACAAGGACCAAAGCTGTCTTGTTCAGTACTCTGTGTTTCAAACCCAGCACAGTGAGTCATGTGGTAGGTGTCAGGAAATGTTCGTCATTGAGGATGATGAGAATGATGGGTAGGATGGGCTTTAGGGGAGAGAAAATGTTCAAGATAGCCATGGAAGTGAGGCAAACATGGCAATTCTGGACTAGGACAGAAGAGGAGAATGGGGAAAATAATTTCCAGTCCATGAGGCTCACCTGTTGCAAACCATGATGGCTCAGAGAGCAATACATTTTTACTTAGCCTCTCTGCAATGAGATATGCAGTCCTGATTTATCTCCAGGTCACTGAGCAGAAGCCTTCTGAGTGACCCTGTCCTGAGCACCAGCAGTGTTCCTGTCTTGTCACATTGAAGATGAGATGCGCCTCTGAAGAACAGCCTTCTCTTGGTCCAGAGCCAGAGCCCCCAAGCCACGGGTGAGTCTTCTGCATATTGGCCCACAACCCACCAGGGTAGTTCAGCCAGAGTCCCTCAGGGGGAGAGGCACAGAAGGACAAAGCAATTCCAGATAAGGTGTTTGTTTCCCAAAAATGCCTCTCTCACTGATTTTCCCATTTATTTTCCACTCTTACAAGCAATGATAACCTTGGAGCTGAAATGTCTGCTGGTCAATTTCAAATCAGTTACATGACTTTGTAGGCTACTTTCTGCATTAGAGGAATGGGAGAAATTCAGAGGAAATCATTGTAAATTCTATACTCCTCCTATCCTGCATTGGCTTTATACTTGCTGGTTTTTTAAAAGCAGTGTGGTAGTGAATCATCAGCTACAATAGCCTAACAATCTCAGAGTTTCTGGTACGCCTTACAGAAAATATCAGATCTAACGAATTTTTCAATCAGGAAATAACAAGGCATGAGCCATTGGTCTTTGCCAGATTGGGCAAAAATGGAATTCAGCCCATTTTAAACATTCTGTCTGTTTGAAATGCTTAAATATTTTATCCTTTATTATGTTTTGATAACATAAACAAAGGTACTTTGCAATCTTCCAGTTTTCCTTGTGTACAGCAAAATTTTTGGAACTGATCTTCCTCTATTTATGGTTGTATGGGAAAATGTGTTACTCTTTAAGATCATGGAAGTTTAGAATATGAGCATCCAATTTTATGTGTTGTTTAATTGCAATATTATGTCAAAAAACTTTGTGAGCTGCCGGAAATTTGGGAAACCATGATTAAAATCTATTGCCTCACTGTAATACAATAGAGATGTGTGAAGTCACTGATATAAGATGGAATTTCATTGGAGGAGAGGCATACACAGCTTTTCAGCAGATATCCATTAACCACTAACTTTGAGCAAGGCGAGGCTC
The DNA here is from genome assembly GCF_964237555.1 of Oryctolagus cuniculus. NCBI lineage: Eukaryota > Metazoa > Chordata > Mammalia > Lagomorpha > Leporidae > Oryctolagus > Oryctolagus cuniculus. The sequence goes on along the minus strand of NC_091435.1, from coordinate 102,291,328 downwards.
GTAGAGAATAAAATAATGAACTGCATCGTTTGCTGCCCTCCATGAATGTATAAGATTGAGGAAACGGAGGGTGTCAAAGAAACCCATGAAAAGCAAGGTGCAAAAGTGCAAATACCACAAGGAATTTGGGAACTTCCAACAAATGATGAAGGAGGAATCTGGGAGGAGCTGGTGATCTTTGAGTTATGTCTGGAAGGATAACATATGAAGAGAAATCCTTTGGGGGTAAAACACAACAGTATATGAAGTGCGTATAGTGTGGAGACTGCTTGAACATCACATTTTGAGACTTGGCTTAGGGACTTAACCAAAGATAAATCTGATGTAGCCACAGAATCCCCTTGGACGCTTTATTGCACTCTGGCCCTAGGATCTTTATGCCCGAGATTCCCTCTGCCAGGAGTGCTTTCCCCTAAATGTCTGCATGGCTTGCTTCCTCACGTCTATTAGTTTCAGTGACACTGGTGACCATAGTATTTGAAGCTTCAGCTGTCACTCCTGCCTGTCTCCCTATTTTGTCTCCATTACACTTCGCTTCTCTTCTCTCCTCTCTTCTCCCTTTCTTTCCTCTCCTTCCCCTCCCCTCCTCTCCCCTTCCTTTCCCTTCCCTACCTCTCTTCTCCTCACCTCACCTCACCTCATCTCATCTCACCTCATCTCATCTCACCTCATCTCATCTCATCTCATCTCTGCTATTCTTATTTCATTTCTTGCACCTCACTAGAATGTATGCTTCAGGAAGCCAAGAATGTTTGAATATTTTGTATTCCCAAATCCTATAACAGTGCATGGTGCATAGCATGCATTCCATATACAAGTGTAGAATTGTTGGGTAAGAGAATGAATATAGACAAACACAGTGGTTCCAAATGGTTATTTTAATGATTTTAGATTATAGCACAGTTAAGGATGAATATGCAAGGTCCTTCCTGATTTCATGTAGCTTGTGTGTCATGTGAATCATTTTATATGGTCAAGAGCTCACCTATTACCTATGCAACCTTGGGCAAGCCACTTGCTCTCTTTATACCTCAGTTTCCCCACCTGTAAAATAGGGAGAATAAGGTCCCTCCCACATAAGACCATTGTGAACATTAAGCAAGTTAATATATTTACATTTGCTTGGCATATGGCAAATGGTATGTATGTGTTTACTACAATTATTTACTTTCTTTTTGTAGACATTAGTTTAGTTTTACCCTGAAATCCCTGCAAATACTCTGAGGGCAGATCAGACACTCTGGGTTTTTCTTCTAACTTGTACGCATCAGGTTTCACTCTCTCCTGCATTGAGTAGTTCCCTGCCTCTTTGTCAGCCCCTTCCCAGTGCTTGTCACCAGTTTCCCTACATTTAGCAACTCATGCCAGTCATCTCCCCTCAGTAAGCTTTTCTCACCTTGAAAACTTCCCGCTTCTATCCTTTGTGCCCACAGTTGTGGACATGGTGTGGGTTCAGGCAACATAACTGTTAATCAATAACTTGATTCCTTTTGGTATTGCCCCAGCATTCTCATTCCTAGGCATAATCTATTCTTGCTATTTTTTAATGCAGCACACAGAATTGTGTTATCTGAATCCCATCACTCCAAAATATCCACTCATGGGCATATCCTTTTCAATTCCTGACCATGAAATCCGTACTTTATGTACCCTGCAAGTAACAACAAAGAGGGGAACAGAAGTCTTGCTTAAACACTATTAATTGCCATTCCGCTCCTATACGCAGAGATCAGAAACATGTCTTCCTGGTCACTTTGGCCTCCATACTTCCATTTTCTCAATTCAGACCCAGGAACTGGATGGAACCATAAGAGTTTCTTTTAGATGTTGTAACAAACTCTTTTCTTGAAATCAGTTTTTTGAGTCCCAGTGTGTACAATGGCCCTAAAACAACAGTTCAAGTTTAGTCTCTTTCTTGTTCAGATCTTTGAGGTCTAGCAGAACAGGTCCATAGAGGTTCTGCTTCTGGGGCAGGTGCTTCTGGTGTGTTGAGCTAGATGCAACCATCTCTATGGCATATCATCCCCAGCGCCCATTGGGCAGCTAACGGCAACTGTGCCCTGTTTCTGTGCTTAGGCCGGGACAAATGAGCTGTCACCAGCTAAAAAAATCGTCTCTGTTTTGACTCACTTTGGGCATTTAAAAATTGGATAAAAATGCTAAGCCAGCCACTGTTACTTTTAAATAAAAGATCCTACTTTTTCCTTCTCCCTGTAACACATTCCCGGATTCAGCCATCAAAAGCAGAAGAGTGAAGAATGGACTCTTTTTCCCTCCCAGACTCCACGTTCACTCCAGAGCTGACAGTGAGTTAAAAATACTTGGCTGGTGAGAAAGGTGAGAAACGGATGATTCAGTCCCTCCAAATTAAGACTCTGCGGCTGCAGCTGGAGGCTGGTCAGCCCGAGCACCGGGAGGTGTTGTTTTAGGTGCTCTCCAGCTAGGCACAGTTCAAGGAGGGGAGGAGCAGGGGCTGGCTGCCTGTATCTCCAGACAACCACCTTTGTGAGAGTGACAAAAGTGTCAACGTGAGGATTTTTGAGGAACTAAAACCCAGTGCTTACTCCTGATTAGAAACAGCAGGCAGCCGTGACAAAGGCGCTCCTGTCACAAACCTGCCCTCTGTTTACCTCCGCGTTCCTCCTTGGGAGCCTTCCCTCATTCAGATGTCATCGCGGGGCCTCTTTATGACCCTGGCCTGCTCACTCCTCCACAGCCAGCTTATTTTTGGCTCCCAGTCAGTCAAGGTGCTAATTGTGCTTGTGAATACCTTTCAGCTGTTCCTAACACATTGTTCCAAACAGTTCTTGGCATGTAGAGACGAATTTTGACTTTTTCCGCTGCTGACATTCTAGGCTCTGCTGAGCTGAGAGTGCCTACTTTTAACTGTTGACTTCTTTCTCCTTTAAATAACTACTTCTTCTACTCTATTTTTTTTGCCACTTTCCTTTTTATGTTTTTAAAATAAAATTTTATCGTAGTGGTTTTGGAAAACGATGCGGCAACAATGGAAAGGTGGCACAGTTAGTTCGTATAAACCCATCACCCAGTTTTCTCTATCCCCGATTAGCATCTTATCTTAGTACAGTGTGTTTGTCCCAATAAGTGAGCTAATATGGATCAATTACTTTTAAGAAGGTTCATTTTCTTTAAAAAATATTTATTTATTTATTTTGAAAGTTGCAGTTGCAGAGAGAGAGAGAGAGAGAGAGAGAGATCTTCCATCAGCTGTTTCACTCTTCAAATGGCCATAGTGGCCAGTGCTGGGCTAGGCTGAAGCCGGGAGCCAGGAGCTTCATCTGGGTCCCCTACCATGGGTGGTATCTTTGGCCATCGTCCATTGCTTTTCCCAGGCCATTATCCGGGACCTGGATCAGAAGTGAAGCAGCCATGACATAAACCAATGCCCGTATGTGATGCTGGCATTACAGACAGTGGCCTTTACCTGTCACGCCACCATGTTGGCCCCGGAAATCTCATTCTTTATTCAGGTTTCCTTAGTTTCTACTTAATGTCCTTTCTGTCCTCTGGACTCCCATCTAAGACATCACATTACGTTCAGTGGTCATGTCTCCATGGATTCCTCTTGTCTGGGATGTAGTTCCTTGTTTTTGACACTTTAGGGGAACACAGGTCTGGTATTTTGTAGAATGTTCCTAACTGGGACATGTCTGATGTTTTCTTCATGGTTAGCTTGAGGATGTGGACTGTGGGAGGAAGATCATAGAGATAAAGTGCTATGCTTAGATCATCGTGTCCACTGCTGCCAGTGGAAATGTCTATGTTTGCCTTGATAGTCTGGCTGAGCCAGTGTTCACCTGATGTCCCCACAATAGTGTTACCCTCTCTCTCCCTTTGCCTCCTGTGCTCTTTGGAAAGAAGTGACTATACTCAGCCCACATTTAAAGATCAAGAAAGTAAGGTTTGCCTCCTTAGTGGCAAAGTATCTATGCAAATTATTTAGAATTCTTGTGCACATGAGACTTGTCTAGTCTCCATGTATTTATTCATGTAATCACTTAAAAATATCAACGTGTACTCTTGGTTATTTATTTTATACTTTGAGTTATATAAGTACCCAACCTAATGTTACTGATTTTGTTACTGAAATTGAGAACAAACTTCACTTTTTTAAAAGAGTTATTTTTTCATTTGAAAGGCAGAATTACAGAGAGGCAGAGAGTGAGAGAGAGAGAGGTCTTCCACCCACTGGTTCACTCCCCAGATGACTGCAATGGCCAGAGCTACAGCAATCCAAAGCCAGGAACCAGGAGCTCCTGGTTTATGGGTCTCACACATGGGTGCAGGGGCCTAAGAGCTTGGGTCATGTTCTACTGCTTTTCCAGGCCATAGCAAAGAGCTGGATCACAAATGGAACAGCTGGGACTTGAACCGGTGCCCATATGGGTTGCCAGCACTGCAGGCGGTGGCTTTACTTGCTATGCCACAGCGCCAGCCCTCCAACTTTAAGGAGCCGCTTGTTACTTCTGGCACACCTACCCTTGACATTCTTGACTATTATAAGTTCAATAGTATGGTTTAGAGTTTAAGCCATATCCATTCAACTCTAGACAGCTGATTCCAAATGTTTCTTTTATATCCTCCTTTTTTTTCCTTTTTCCTAATCCCAAGACATTTGTAAAAATAATCTTTTCTTAGAATTCTACTGATAGAAATGCTCCCTCTTATAGGTATTGCTCACTCACTGCAGTATTCTTGGCTCCACTTTGTTGATTTAGTTTTCATTATATCTTCTGTGTGGTGTCTTGAGCCCAAGTCGCTCAATAAATGTGAAATGATGACCAACACAAGGCACTAGGTATTCCCAGTTGAGAAAATATTGAATAGAAACACAAAGTTATCAAGGTATAATAAAATTATATTTTCTTTCATAGCTGGCTAGTCCAGTTTGAACTTTCTAGATATAGGAGATAGAAAAACATCATGCTGTCTAAAATGCAGTGAAAATCTATTCCCAGAAGGCTTTTTAGGGCAAATGGAGCTATACATTAAGCCCATAAATCTGTTGTTCATTGCAGATATTTCTTTGTTATATTTTTCAAGTTCATCTTGCATCATAAATCCCTGTGTGACCCAGTGCCACTGAGGTTCTGAATTTTTAGTTTTCTACCACATTCAGTCAGCTGATTCCTTTTGCCTGAAGAATGAATGGCTTGTTATTATTTAACTAAAATGCTCCATCTGTTACAACAGCCTTCACCTATTTGTCTCTATCGAGTTACCAACCACGTGGGCAACTCCTGTTCCCAGAAATCAAGTTTAGGAAATCTGTAATTACTCCCTAGATGAATATCTTTGGAAATGCCGGTCCATAGGTTGACCTGAATCTAGTGCTCTCTCTGGGTGATGTCTGCCTTGTTTAATGACTGTCACTGGGATGCTTTCTGGAAGAGTGGCGTCAGGCAGTCAGTAAGCACTGCTTGTAGGTTACTCTTCTGTTTCATCCTGGTTGCCTTGTGGTGCCCATCCTCAGTATAGCTCATCTATGATGTTTACTCTGCCAGACCACTCTTCTCTGACTCTGTGGGGGTGGGGGTGGGGGTGGGGGTAGGGTTCTGGTTGATGGCTGCTTGCTTTAATTTTCTTAGTGTTAAGTCTGCTGTCTGAAGTATTTATCTGCTCTGTAATCTTGCAGAAATAGTTTATTTATTTTATTCCATGGCTCATTTCCCAAAGAATTTGAAAGTGGTATCTAGTGGATATTTTCTCTGGGGCACATATATGTAGATTATACAGAATTGATACCTGGTTACCCATTTATAAGTCTAGAAATGTGCAGTGGAGGAAAAGAATATATACTTGACTAGGGGATATAAGGGATAGCACTAGAGAAATGGGAGTGGGGTTGGTGTTGTGGCACATTGGGTGAAGCTACTGCCTTCAATGATGGCATCTCTTATGGTGCTGGTTTGAGTCCCAGCTGCTCCACTTTGAATTCACCTCCCTGCTAATGCACCTGAGAAAGCAGCAGAAGATGGCCCAAGTGCTTGGGCTCCTGCAACCCATGTGAGAGATCCAGATGACTCTCCAGGCTCCTGGCTTTGACCTGGCCCAGCCCCTGCCTTTGTGGGCATCTAGGTAGATGGAAGATCTACCTCTCTCTCTGTCTCTCCCTCTCTCTCTGTAACTCTGCCTTTCAAGTAAATAAATAAATCTTAAAGAAAAGGAGAGACTGTTAAGCTGAAAAAAAAAGGGAGAAATGGAAATGGCACTTGCAATGGGGCCACAAATATAATCTGAGAATGCTGGTATGTAGGAGGCTGTCAGCACCTAAGATAGGGGAAAAGCCTATGCTAGAGGTACAGCATCTGCTCTGTAAGTCACAGAAGCACTGATGAAAGTCTCTGGGCTTGGGGTGGGAAGGCTCAGCTCTACCCTGGCTTTGTCTCCAACTTGTTGTGTGGCCTTCAGGTCACTGGGACTCCCTGGACCTCTGCTGTTTCATTTGCACATAAGTGGGTTTGACTAAGACTCTCTTAACTCTAAAATCTGGTAACATTTAATAGCTTTTGAAAATTTTTCACAAAGGAACCTCATTTGTTAAGTTAATGTAGTGTTGAATTCTGTGGACATAAAAAGACAGATTTTAATCATCTCTCTTTTATTGAAGGCAAGAAAGGCTGAAAAAATGAAATGGATTTAAATGCATTCCTACCACACATATTGAGTGCATGGTATTAAGAATCCAAAAGTGAATCAGACACGACCCCTGCACTCAAACATGGAAACATTTCTAGACATAAAACACAGCAGCTTCTTCTTTTCTGTGCCTTCCTATCCTATCTGTTTTTATGGAATCTCACACTGGGAACAAATCTCTGGTGGATTTCTTTGTTTTTTCCTCCAAAGATGTATTTATCTATTTATTTATTTGAAAGTCAGAGTGAGCAAGGGACACACACACACACACACACACAGAGAGAGAGAGAGAGAGAGAGAGAGAAATCTTCCATCCACTGGTTCACTTCCCAAATGCCTACAGTAAGAGCCAGAACTCCATCTGAATCTCCCACATGGGTGGCAGAAACCCAAGTACTTGGGCCATCACCTTTTGCCTCCCAGGTACATCAGGAGGGAGTTGGATTGGAAGTGGAGGTGGAACTCGGTCTCAGGATATGGATATGGATTGTATGTACTTCAAGTTGTGGTTTAACCCACTGTGCCACTGTACCTACTCCTCTGGTAGACTTTTTTGCATAAGCTCCAATAGTCCAGTCTGTGACAGAAACCCTTTAGGTGGCCAAAATGAGTTCAAGTTGCTTCCTCCTTGTCTCAGCATTGTCTGATTTTTGGACAATAACCAGTTACCCGGTCTGTTTATTACCCAGGTACCAAACTGTTTACATATGTGGTACCTTTTCACAGCCAAGCAAATGCACCCTTCCAGAGAAATGGCATAAATCTGTGCTGTTACCAGCTAGGGAAATGGCTCCCAGGGTACCCTGGGCCATGAGCACGCATATATTGGGCTCTCAGCCCCTCTCCTGCCCCTCAGTGGGTGCCCTAGACAGCCACACATGGCTACCAAGCCAGAAAATCCATGGGGCCTTCCTCAGAGCAGTGTTGCTCCCTGGACACTCGCCAGGAAGGCAGGCTCTCTGGGAGTCTCTCTCCTAACAGAACCAGGCTGTTAAGACAGAGTCTATTTTCTTCATGTTTTAAAATACAGCGCCGTGTGTGAGCTGCCTCAGGGTTTGGGTGACAAGGCATCCTATTTTTGTCAGATTGCCCTGGATTTTATTTTATTTTTTCCTCCAGTGTCCTGAGAAGTCCTTCTGAGTGGTAACGTGTCCCCTTTAATAAGTCAAAGCACCCATGCATGCTCACACCTCTTGAAATAAGATGACATTGAAGATCTAGAAGCCGAGTTGCTGATGGCATTGCCAAAGCTAAATGAGGAGATTCTCTACCACCTACGCTCCTATTTAATTGGCCTAATGAGTTTGGGCTGATGTGACCAAGTGATCAGTCAAGTCAGAGTTATGAAATGTGGAGAAATGGCATTTAGTAAAGTGATTGCAGGATGGGGAGCTGAGAAGTCTTGATTTAACAACTGAATACTTTTAATTTTTCCTCCCATCCTTTGAATGCTGATAAGTCATAAGAAAACCCATTTGGCTATGCTAGCTTACGCATGTTTCATTGGAATTCATTTTGCTGTCTCTCCTCTGTTTTGATTCAAAACTGTTTTTTTTTCCTCTCCAACACAATAAGCTAGAAGTTCTGCTTTTGTGAAATGTTCAAGAATCAGTGGATGTCCACTATCTAGAAAAGTGAAATGTCCTGATTCAATTCTTGCCAGCTGTAGACATTGTTAAGAGATTCTCTGAAAAAAAAAAATACAAAAGAAAACATTGACCTGTAATGTGTGCTCCATTTCAACATTAGCTGCTTTGTTCCAGTTTCTATAGTGAAATGGTTGATTGGCCAGGGAAAGGATTTTGGTATGTGAGCTCCCCTCCCCGCTGATTCAAATGGCTATTAAAGGGAGGAAGGCCTGGGTCACCTCAGGCCAGTAACCAAAACTGCTTGAGAGAGACATTCTTCCAGCTCTGGGAGGGTTAGAAGTCGGTGAATTTTATCAAGCGTATCTGGTTTTCCAGTTGACCTGCTCTGTGTTAGGTAAATATGGGTACCCTGCAGCATGTGGAGTTCTGCTGTTCATTTACGAAGATCTCAGGGCTTGATTTTATTTTTTAAAAGGAAAATTTGAACTTTGGTCAAACTTGTAAAATGGTTCTGAATTTATTTCTTAATTTGGGGAGCTAGAAGGGATATTTCTTCCTGTTCAAATGAATCTGGCTCTGTTCCTTCCTCTCTCTTGCCAGGTTGGGAGACAATTTAGTCTCAATTTTTGCCCTGCAACTTCCTTGGCCATTCTAGGGAACTGAAGGTCTTACACCTTCCAGAAAATATAAAGAAGGGCCTCTGGACTTGCTGCTGAAGTGGCTCCTTGGAAAGAGGTGGATCTGGGCCACACCCTACATGTCCAACTTGACCATGGGGATATGAACTTCTTCTGGACTACAGGGGATAGCGTTTAGACCAATTTTCTGTCATCTCATTGGTATTTCTGCATAGGATAGAGTCTTAGGATCCACTGGGATAGGGGTCATGTCTTCTAGAAATTTCTGATACCTCTGAGCTTTCCTCTTGAGCAATTCAGCTGTCTCCTCTGGGAGACAATGCTTCTGAAAATTCTCTTCCTTGGGGTGAGTCAAGCTTCAGGCATCCGGGTCACAAAGTCTTGCTCTTGCTTTGAGATGGAGTTAGATATGGAGCTAGGTGCAGTTGCTTCTCTCACATAAACCTACAGACATACTGTAGTTAAATTCACAATTCATGTTCCCTGACATATTTGATGTCTTAAGTTTTTTCTTCCTCTTGAACTGTTGAATAAACTACTAGCATTTAAAATAAGTTCAGGGTTATGTTGCCAGGAAATATTGTTTGATGTTTGTGATAATTTGGTGGTTGCTATTTCTTTCTTTCTCTTTAATAGGGGAAAGCGTGAAGCTATCTCTCCCATTGACTTTTTCTCTATGTCCAAGATCAGAGTTCTTTTGAAGGGCAGCCTTTGTGGTTTGCATGGAATGTAAATAGCTCAAATGGCCCCACTTCCAAGAAACCTTCTTTGACCTTAAGACTCAATGAAGTAAGTGCTTTCTTCCGTTCTCTACTGTCTTCCCAGCAATACTCTGAGCATACGAGTAGAATAAAAGTATTGCACATGCTCTCATATCCAGAGAGAGCTCTGACTCCTCTTTTCACTCACCCCAAGGGGAAGGGTCAAAGCCAAGGAAATATTGAGCATGGTCCTTTCACCATGAAAATGGTGAAAATCTCAATACTAAGAAAGAAGATAGCAAAAAAAAAAATCTTTTCATGTTTTGTGGCTTTTGGTCTATGTTTGTTGTTTCATCTTTAGATTCATTGCTCTAGGTCATTTCCTGGTTCATTTACCTTCATTCACTTAAATTTTCTTGAGGTCTCCCTATGTGCCAGACATTGTCTAGGCCCTGTGGATAATACACAAATAATTCAGACAATGCTCCATTGTCTGAGCTGATGTTACAGTGGATCTTCTTTCTTGAAACTCGGATGATACAACGGTTCATACTTGGGTCTGCCTGCCTCCTGGGAGAGGCTTCATTACTCTGAGGCGGCCAACTGTGAAGCAAGATGAATCTTCTAGAAAAGCAGATGCCAACTCTATGTATGCTTCTGTAGACTACCTAGTCAAAGAGCTTATAGCTCAAAAGTTGTCTGTCCCAATCGACTTATCCCTGTAGAGCAAATATGGAGCACTTGACACATGCATGGGAATCAGTGTTGAGATTGAGAGACAGGATCCCTGTACCATGAAGAGCAAATACATGTCTAGCCTCATCTCTGTGATTATATTTCTAGTGGGAATCCAAAGAAATGGTCTTTTAACTTACAGGAGGAGGCCAATTGATGACTCTTGGAGTCATGTGATCACCCTTTGTCTAACTTGTTCTAGACATAAAATTGCCTGTTTGACATTGCTGCAATAATTTTCTCACTTTGTTGTATCGTTAACTGGACTCTTGTGGGTAGAGTCCATGTTGCCTTTGCCTTTGCATCCTGTGGAAACTGAGCGAAGTGCCTTATATCTACTCTTGCAGAATGAATAAGTACAAGATACATTCAGGGGAAAGCAGAATGATGCTGAAGCTAGTCTCTTCTGCATTTCAAATGGTTGTCATTGTGTTCTTAAGTATATATCAGTTTTAGACTCATGAAAATGCATATTATAGTGTGAATAGATGATAAATGCTGGAATGTTTCATTTGTTCAAGATGCTGTACTAGGATCTGTGAATGATGAAGCTGTGAATTGACCTGTAATTGGTGCTTAGGGTGTACGGTGTATAGCAAGGGAATGAGACATGTACAAATAACTCTAATAAAGAATCAGAAGTTGATCTGATTTCATCATCATTTAAAAAAAATCATCTATTATTTTTCACTTTATGTTTCTGTGTGGGAGCAAACTGTTGAAATCCTTACTTAATGTATACTAAGCTGATCTTCTGTATATTAAGATAATCGAAAATGAATCTTGATGTGAATGGAAGGGGAGAGGGAGTGGGAAAGGGGAGGGTTGTGGGTGGGAGGGACGGTATGGGGGGGAAGCCATTGTAATCCATAAATCGTACTTTGGAAATTTATATTCATTAAATAAAAGTTAAAAAAGGGCCAGCGCCGCGGCTCAATAGGCTAATCCTCCACCTAGTGGCGCCGGCACACCGGGTTCTAGTCCCGGTCGGGGCGCCGGATTCTGTCCCGGTTGCCCCTCTTCCAGGCCAGCCCTCTGCTGTGGCCAGGGAGTGCAGTGGAGGATGGCCCAGGTGCTTGGGCCCTGCACCCCATGGGAGACCAGGAAAAGCACCTGGCTCCTGGCTCCTGCCATTGGATCAGCGCGGTGCGCCGGCTGCAGAGCGCCGGCCGAGGCGGCCATTGGAGGGTGAACCAATGGCAAAGGAAGACCTTTCTCTCTGTCTTTCTCTCTCACTGTCCACTCTGCCTGTCAAAAAAAAAAAAGTTTAAAAAAAATTAAAAAAAAAAAAGAATCAGAAGTTGTGAGAACCAATAAAGAGCTTCAAAGAGGAGGGGGGATTTGATTAACATTATTCATATACTTCTTTTTGCATTTCTTTCAAAAGAAAAAAAATCTCAGTAGTGGCAACTAATTGACTTATGGGGATGGATGAAGATGAGATTCAAGGATTGCAGTGGTTTACCAAGAGGCACACATGTCCAACCCTTTATGAGTATCAAGCAGTTCATCAGATGCAGGGAGCATAATGTTAGGTGAGAATCAAAGGACAGAGTTAAAGCTGCGCCCTGGATTCCTCTGGGTTCCACGTCCGGAGGATAGAGTCCCACCTGCTATGCTCAGCTGCTCAGCTAGGGAATCCTTACAACTCAGAGGACCCAATGAGAACATTCTTAATGCGCTTTCCATCATGGCTTTCTTTCTCCACTTTGCTCTTAACCTCAAAAGAATAGATTTTATGTATTCATAGCTTTAAGACACCTGTACATTGTGTTGTTTCTGTATACATTTGCATTCTGATTTCAGTCACTTAATTCTGATATTTGACCTACACTCTGCATAATGTCCTCCATTATTCTTGAGCTTACATACATAATAATAGACTCGCTGATTTGTACAAATTCCCATTTATTCTACATGTTAGATGGCTGCCTTGAGTTTCATCAGCTAGAAATTGTCCCTGCTAAATTTATGTTGGGTCAGAAACACTGGGCTCCATGATGTTCTGTTAAAATGGAAAACCGGCAGGGGTGATTGTCTACTGGTCAGACTCTGGGACTCAGATCTCTCAGAGGACCGGAGCTGCCTTAGGAAAAGGAGAAGGTTTTTGGAAACAGTGTCACTTGATGCTGGTGTGGTAATCAGTGCCCAAATTGGGAAACCTAAACGAGCATGGCTGCCTTCTTACCATCACCTTTTAATTTGGTCAAAAAACTCATTACAGCCAGTGAATTCTCTATGCATTTATAATTTTTCAACTATGAAGCTGTAAGAAAGAGGAGAGCTCACTGCTGCCCCAGAAGCCATGGTGAACACTCAGAAACAGCTCCTCTGTCCCTGGAGTTCATTTGGAAGAGATAGAAGAACTGAGGGAAGGGCTGTGACCCAAGTTCATTGAAAGCTATGACTCGGCACATTTTTTCCCTGCACAGGCTTGTGCATCAATTTCTGCTCATGTTTTTCAGGGTCAGTGTTCAAAGTGACATTGGGAGATATGCCAGACTTCTGCCTGGCTCTCAACAAATCTGGAATCTTTTACTCACAGGCCCATAGCAAATGCTGGCAAAAATTTTTGCAGACACGGGCCAAATTTTAGTTTCATTATAAAATGTAAAGTCAGAGCTGGCTTTGAATTTTGCACTAACATTTCACACAAAACTAATTTGCAGTTCTTCCAGATGGGTTCAGTGTCTATGGCATGCTGCCTGCTACTCTAAAATGCATGTGGTGTAGAGGATGGTGGCGGGGAATTCAGGAGGGGGTGGCAGTGGCTGTAGAGAGAGGATGGTAGGGAAAAAGTTTTTTCCTATGTGGGAAATATGAAGGTTTTTGTATTTAAGGCAGAAGATTAAAAAATTATCCCCATAACAGCATACTGTATAAATGGTTGTAGTATTGGTTAGGGAAAATGGCAGAGAGGCCATATTTTACTGAACGATTGGTGTGAGGCGTTGTGTTTGACAGGTATTGTCTCATTCAATCATTGAATACATCACAAGGTAGCCATCCATTCTCCTCTTAACTAGGGAAACAATTCACTTATGAAGAAATCATTTCTGCCTCTCTGCTATATATCAGGCATGTGTGTATGTGTACTTATCAAGCAAAGTGCACCTTGTTAACAAGGAATCAAAAATGTCCTCTCGGTCGCGGAAGATGCAACTTGACTGTGTTTCCATTTCATGAGCAGGACTGTAGCATGCAGTTGTGGGGGTTGCTGACTGAGTGAGGGTTATTGGCCAGCCGCGTGAGTGCATGATGCAACATTCACTTCACCAAGCTACACACTTAGGTGCACAACCGCATCTGCTGGGGGTAAGGAACATCTTTTTTTTTTTTTTTTTTTTTTTTTTTTAATTAGATTTTCTATGCAGGCACTGAGTCTGCTCATGCAAGTCTCTTACAATGAGCGAGCAGCCCACCAAAGCCATTTTGAAACTTTGGGGAAATTTCCCTTCCATCTTGGAACATGGGGTGTTGCAGCTACCATCCTTCTGCTATCCACCATGCATCTTGGCATTGTCTCTTGGAGCTCCATTGTCCTGCTGCTGATCTCCCTCTGGGACTAGACTGGGAAGAATGACTGAATTAGAAGGTACTTGCCTTCCTCTTCCCTCTCTGTTCTGTACACACAGCCTAGAGCATTAGATTAAGTCAGTCCCTGTTGTCCATTTCTAGGCACAGATCTATACCAACTGCTTAAATGAATACTTAATGTGTTATTATCTTATACCTGCTTCCCTAAAACTGCATGAATGACTAGGAAAGTATATATATAAATCTCCAACATTTCAGCTTTGGAAATAATTTAAAAGAAAATTTGATTGAAATAATATCTTTCAATTCTTTAGTAGGTGTGATTAGCAACAAAGATAAATAAGTGCTAAAAACACAAAGAGGAAATAATTGATGCAAGATGATTAATGAATCTTTTTAAAAACATCATCATGATTCTTAACACTGCCTTACATGCTGGAACAAAACACAAAATGTTAAGACATGAAAATGGATTTTTAGCTTAGTTTAAAAATATGTGAAAACTATCAGTGTAATATAATCCATATGGAATCTAAACATTAGGAGATAGGGGACCTCAGGACCTGGGATGTGTTCTCTTTTCTTTGAATCTTGTGTTCCTTCCATCTAGCAAAGCTGGCTGAACTCTGGCTTTCATTTTCCTTATCTGTGAGACTCCCCTCTCTGGAATACCTTCCTCCCAGGCTATTGTGTGTCTGGAACAAGATAATGGGTGTGCAATACTTTTAAATGTGTGAGGTTTTTTTTTTATATATCTTAGGTTTAATTGTCTTTACAAAGAAAAATTAGAAGAGCACGGGTAGCTTCTTTAAAATATATGTTTTTATTTTAAATTTGCAAATTTTTTTTTAACTTTTATTTAATGAATATAAATTTCCAAAGTTCAGCTTATGGATTACAGTGGCTTCACCCCCCCAACTTCCCTCCCACCAGCAACCCTCCCATCTCCCGCTCCCTCTCCCCTTCCATTCACATCAAGATTCATTTTCAATTCTCTTTATATACAGAAGATCAGTTTAACATATATTAAGTAAAGATTTCAACAGTTTGCACCCACATAGAAACAAAAAGTGAAAAATACTGTTTGAGTACTAGTTATAGCATTAAATCACAATGTACAGCACATTAAGGGCAGAGATTTTATATGAGGAGTAAGTGCACAGTGACTCCTGTTGTGGACTTAACAAATTGACACTCTTGTTTATGGCATCAGTAATCATCCTAGGCTCTTGTCATGAGTTGCCAAGGCTATGGAAGCCTTTTGAGTTCACCAACTCTGATCATATTTAGACAAGGTCATAGTCAAAGTGGAAGTTCTCTCCTCCCTTCAGAAAAAGGTTCCTCCTTCTTTGATGGCCCCGTTCTTTCCACTGGG
This sequence comes from Oryctolagus cuniculus, assembly GCF_964237555.1. Classification (NCBI taxonomy): domain Eukaryota; kingdom Metazoa; phylum Chordata; class Mammalia; order Lagomorpha; family Leporidae; genus Oryctolagus; species Oryctolagus cuniculus. Next base: position 102,276,093 of record NC_091435.1, on the reverse strand, counting down.
ATCTCACTCATGGAGATCTTGGCTTTCCATGCCTGAAATACTCTCATGGGCTTTTCAGCCAGATCCGCATGCCTTAAGGGCTGATTCTGAGGCCAGAGTGTTGTTTAGGACATCTGCCATTTTATGAGTCTGCTGTGTATCTTGCTTCCCATGTTGGATCATTCTCTCCCTTTTTTATTCTATCGGTTAGTATTAAATTTGCAAATATTTTGCGTGAAAATTGTGGAGAGAATATAGTAGTATATGTAAAAAACAAAAACAAAAACAAAAGCCCACACAAACATGTAAGACCCCAGATATAATCATGGTTAATATTTTGATGTAAGATTTTGTGATCTTTTATAAATTTACATCATCATAACCAAGATACTCCCTTGTATATAGTTTTGTATAGATCTTGTCATTCAACTTTTTATTAGTTTAATGATTTACAGAGAGCACATGGTTAGCTAGCTTTCTGGGCTGTCAAACAAATATCAGCTTTAGATATAGTCCAGAGATTGTGCTCAGTAGCACTTCATAATGTGATTTTCACTGGATTGATACAGGATATCAAGACATCTGCATAGAGTCATTTATATATATAAGTTCAAAAGATAGTAATTTTTACCCTATCTTTTTTAAAGTTTTTAACCTAGACATTTATGGGCATACTTTCCAATTTTGGCTGTATTAGGAATTGGGTAACTGAAATAATCTCGAATGCAATATTCAAATCAAAATATCCTAAGTGGAATGTTAATATATGCACATGCTAAAACCCTGACTGCCTCTCCGTGCTTTTGCCCCCTATTAAGTTTTTGATTTGCTCATGATAGGATGTAAGTAAAACTTTAAATACCCAGGGAGACTTCTCAAATATGCGGGCAGTGTAGGCATTGTAGAAAAAAATGAGTACTTGGAAATTCAACTCTTTTGCAAATTGACACTTTTTTGGGTATGAATGGTCTTCCTTCAAGGCACACTGGGAGTTTCAAATCATCTATGCTGACAAAAACACTCAGTTTCCCAAGGACATTGGTAAATACACGCTGCCTCCTCTGGGCCACTTCGTTTGTATGGAGAACCTCACCAGCAGACTTAGGATTCTATAGATGGTTTTAAGTGACACGAGACTTCCTTAACAGTGGTGAAATATAAAATGGCAGACACATTTCTTTTGGGCAAACTGCTTTTCTCTTCTGAAACCTGTTTTATCTTGACATCAATAAAACAGAGGCAGTATCACTTGCGGGTAGGACAGGGTCTTATCTGCTCACTCTTGCCAGGTTTGATGTCCACTTCTCTCTGTCCTGCCTCCCTTCCCCCAACTCCATTCTCTCCTTTCTCTGTAGGTAATGTTTTAAGAAGAAAAAGCAAACAAACAAACAAAAAAGGATATTTAAAGGGTGAGAAAGGATATTTAGAGGGTGAGAAAATGTGAAGATGGATCAGAATCGCTTTATTAATGGTGAGTTGCATAACAAACGCCCTGGGGTTGGTAGGTTTTACTGCATCTGTTAAATATTAGCAGTACTTGTACTTTCTGGGGCATTGTTGAAGCGCCTGGATACGGTTCAGCCAATCACAAAGAAACGGGTCTCCATGGAAGCAGGATCACGGATTCATTTCATTCACAATGAAATCCACACAGCAAGACAGGGCTGTAAAAATAACCCATGTAAAAATCGAAGCAAAATATTTCTGGGTGTTTGTTCTATGCCTTTTGGTGTGTGTGTCTGTCTGTTTTCCATTTTAGAAATAATCTAAAAATATCTAGGCATTCAGAATTGTTTCCCAAAAAGCTGGAGCTCTTCCCCGGCCTCCTTGTGTATTTTCTTCCTGCGTGTGTCCGTACCTGTAGATTTGCATTGCTCAACCCCTTCCTTGTTTACACTCTTGCATACAACATTTTAGACCTAATTTTAAAAAGAAAAATAGAATATTCTGAATATTTGGTGAGCATAGACTACTTTAAATGACACTGATTCACCGATAATAAAATAACGAATGCATTTTGATTCTCTTTGATGAATGCATTTTGAAAAGCTTTAATAATGCTCTTAATTAGGCACCGCTATTACCTTTATTTTATAGGTGAAAATGAAAACTGGAGCTGATACAGGACAAGTTGTTTCTTCAAGACTGTGTGGCTGATGAATGGCAGAATCTAGTTTCCAGACCAGATTTGCGTAACAGTAGATGCTACAATCCCAAATTATATGCCATATTTTTGTCTTCATATATTTGTCACTGGAGACAAAACATCTGTCTGTATCTATCCATCTCCACACATCGTACATTCAGGCCTATACGCAGGTACACACAGGTAAACCCTGCCCCCACAAAGCCATTAGTCTGATAACAAACATTGGGTTTGGAACGCTAACCTGGCACTTACTACTGTTATCTTGTGCTTACCTGTTTTCTCACAACTAGATTCTGAGTCCAGGTGATCATGGATGGGCTTGGACTAATTTGCATTTTTTGAGGGTAGAAGTGCTTGTGATACAACTGCTGCTTTATATTAACACAGTAGACTTGGAATGCACATGAATCTCAGTGACAAGCAAAGGGTTTTTACACAGATCATTAACAAAAGCAAAATTACATTGGGACTGCAGGGTGCTCTTTGGGAAGATAAAAACTTTGTATTGTTGTATCCCCTTAGCCACTAGATGCGTCTCTCATCCTGGAACAAATAATTGGAATAAATATGTAGAAGTTTATCAGAGCATTATTCTTCAACTTTTAATATATTAATGAGAACACGATTATCTTTTTGCTTATTTTTAAAAGTCTTTAAAGTTAAAAAATAGTCTTAGCACTTGAAATACAAGTGGACTACAATGTAGCAGAGCAGGCTTTTGATCGTTTCTCACCCTCTTAGGTCCAGTACTTGCTTCACTGAAACACATTTCATACCTTCATTAACAATGAAGAATAAAATACCTTCAGTGTTTAGATTCTTAAAGGCACATTTTATGTTTCCAAGCTGTCTGAAAGCCGTTGTTCATGGTTAATTATCTAGGCCGCGTTACTCATCTCCCTGTCTTAATGAAGAGAGTCCATCAGATGTGACCTAACCTTTCTTTTCCTTATGACTCAGCACCATCAGGTTGACTATTAGTTGTAACCTGTAGGGTCCCAGGGTGATAGCCTGTGGTGTCAGCACTCATAAGGGCCTGTACCTGTCTGCTTGATTTCTGTCTTCAATTCTGCCATCTCATGTCCTCTCACTGGTTTCTCTGGGTCTATTTCATGGGTACAGCTCATTGTATCTCTAATTGCTTCTTTTCTCTTGGCTAAGGCTGATCCATGGATTTCACGGGTACCAGACAAGTCAGCTACTTTCAGGTAAATCTCTGAATATGTCTGTCATGTCTGGTCTGTAGGCTCTGGGGTGACCTTATTCATCTTCATGTATCAAGTGTATGAACTTGGTGTAAGTACATTCCTCAATAATGCCAGTGTCTGTTGTTGGTGCTGTTATAATTGTTCATTTCAAGAAAGAAGATGTATTTAGTTGAATTTCTAGAGAGCTGTATGCTGAATCAGTGAGTCCATTATAATTTACAACTACAGAGCATCACCTATTTTTTAAAAAATATTTTATTTATTTATTTGAGAGGTAGAGTCACAGACGAAGAAAGGGAGAGTCAGAGAGAGAGGTCTTCCCTCTGCTGATTCACTCCCCAAATGGCTGCAGTGGCTGGAGCTGGGCCGATCCAAAGCCAGGGGCCAGGAGCCAGGAGCCTCCTCCAGGTCTCCCATGCAGGTGCAGGGACCCAAGCATTTGAGCCATCTTCTACTGCTTTCCCAGGGCATAGCAGAGAGCCAGATCAGAAAAGGAGCAGCAGAGGCAGGAACCGGTACCCATATGGGATGGCGGCTCCGCAGGCAGAGGCCTAGTCCACTACAACACAACGCCAGCCCTATCACCTATTTTATTAATTTGAAGGAAAACCATTTTAAAAGGCAGCTTCTTGGGAAACATTTTTAGAAATAGTGACTTTACATATGTATGAGAGTACGTATACATGTAAATATTTGTATTTATATATGAATATATATTTGTATGTATTAATTTATACCTAATATTATTTCTGAAAAGATTGGAGGCAGAAGTAGTCGTGATAGGAAAGGCAATGTAGGGGAAACAGAGGGCCTGCATAAAAGCCTCCAACATTCACCTTTTAACTTGGCAGCCTGGCTTTGGGTCGTGCTTTTTGCATGTAAATGCCCCAAAATTGTCTGTTGCATTGTAGCGGGATGTCCCTTCTTCAACCATGAGTAACTCTGGGGACACGTGTGGTTTGGTTACAGTGACAGCCTTGGAGCAAAAGTTCCATTTTGTGATTTAGACTACCTAGGTGAATTTTTTTTTCAGAAGCGTATAGAAGGGACACCAAAAACCACTGTTGGGTGCTTTCAACCGTGAGTTTATGAGAAGTGCTTTGAGATAACCAGAAGGACGGGAGTCAGAGTGGTCTAAAGGGAAATGACTCAGGCATCCTTTTGAAAAGATCTCAACTAATGAAACCATTGTCTTTCTGACTGGCTGGGTCTGCGGTTTTGCCAGGAGAGATCTTTCAGTGTTAATTTAACCAGGACAGTTGCTGTCTTAAAAGGGTTTGATAGCCAGGCTGCCGGATCCGGACAGAAAGAGTGGCTGCCTCCCCGGTGTGATTTAAAGGGCAGCAAAAGTTCAGCCGGTTCGTGCTTTCCTTCCCAGCAGCCTTACCTCTCTGGGAAGTGTTGTAATTAGACAGCCTCCATGGGTAAAGACCCCATCTCCAGAAGGCCCCCAAAACAAGCCTAAGCTTTGCCTGCATTTACCAGGATGCCCTCGATGAACACATGAGCAGAGCAAAGCCTCATGATGGAGACTCAGGGTGGTCCGCTTGGGAGAGAAGGTCTGAAGCCGCTTCTAGGAAGACTTGTGCAGTAAGGGTGAGGGGCTGGGGAGTAAAACGTGAAGCGTTTGCTGACTACAGGAGAGTGATGAAAGCGGCAATGAGACCTGTTTCACAGTTCATCTCCAGGCTGGTTCTGCTTTGCAGCAAGATTGGGGGGTACTCCGTAGTTTCATCAAAAATGGAATTAAGAGATAAGTTTATTATACTCTGGATTCTTTTTGGATTGTGTAAGTCTTTCACCTTTTACTAAAGATACGTTTATTTTGCTGCCAGCGGTTTTGAAAGGAAGGGGCAGGTGTCTGTGCAGTGATGAGGTCACCCCTGGGAGGCCTGCATGCCATATTGGAGTGCCTGATTTGCACCCCTGCTCCTCCACATCTGAGTCAGCTTCCTGCTAATGCGCCCTTGGAGGCAGCAGGTGAACACTGAAGTAGCTGGGTCCCTGCCACCCACGTGGGAGCATGGATGAGTTCCTGGCTGATGGCTTCAGCTGGGTCTAGCCCTGGCTGTTTTAGATATTTGGGAAGTGAACTAGTGGGCAGAGGATCTCTCTTTGTCTATCTGTCTTTCAAATTAAAAATGAAAATCAATAATAAAAATTAAAAAAATAATTTACAATTGACCTTACTTTTTCATAGCGTATGTTTTCCATGAACTTTTGAAAGTATAATTGTAGATAAGCTTATGAAGAAAGAAGACAGATCTTTTACTACTACTGGGCCTTTTCTGATTAGATTGTACAATGATTTATAAGTATTAACTTCCTTGGCTTACTGATTCAACATCCCATCTAAAGAGCTAAATCTTTTTGACTTTGCCTGGTGGGTCTTCTTTGCCACTGATTCTGAGACTACTCCAGTTTCCAAATAAAAACATTTAAAGGCACTCAGCATGGATTGTGTCTTGTCTGACTTGCTGCAATCTTGTGCCCTGCTTCTAAGTTATTTTTTCTTCTTTGTTGTTGAGGCCAACTGCTCGCTTTGCATCCAAGATATAATAACTAAATCCTGGCTCCACTCATTTATTTATTCTCTAAATATTTACTGAATGCTTGCTAGGTGTCTGGTACCATGCTAGGCAGTGGAAATACAAAGATGGATTAAATATGGCCCCTGTCCTTCCGAAGTTCCCTTTGTTGCCAGAGAATTTGCCTTGATAGTCTGAGCCATTTCTGGAGACTTCCATGATGAGGGTCTGACCCTGTGCTCCGAAGCTCCCTCCTTCCCCTTTCTCCTCCCTTCCTCTGAGCCCCAGGATCTGCTCCAGAATCACATTTCATGATCCAGCTTTCATACAATGACACTTCAGACTTAGAATGTTCTCTGGAGAAAAAAGTTAATTTAAGCCCATTTGGATACTCTCCAGAGAGGCTTTGAAATATTCTCCTTTGTTCCAAGGGTTGTACATTTTCCCTCATTGTCCTCACAAGAGGGAGGGGGGAGAGTTCGGGAGAAAAAACAGCTCTTCCAAGGCTTCTTCATCCTGGGGATTCCAGCCCTCAAGGAAAGTCCTTTGGCAGCTGGCTCTGAACTTGCCTGTGATGCTTGCTTCCTGCGAGAGAGCTTGGACAAGGAAACCTGCCGGAGACACGAGCTTGGACTTCTGCTGTTTGGATCTCAAGGTTAATAACTTGGAAGAACTTTTAAAAAGGCACGTTAGAGGTGTTGCGGTTTTGCCGAGCTGGTCAGCAGAGCTCCTGTGCGTTTCACTTTTGTGTTCTGTGATGTTTTCCAGTGGGTGGTGCAGAATCAACAAAACACAGGCTAGTGCCCAAGCTCTGCCCCTTGAAGCCATCCGTTCCCATCTTTAAACCACAAAGACTTTTCACCTGATTCTTTTCTTTTTCCTTTCACTTCTCTTCCTGTCTCCCCCCCACTTTCCCATCCACTTTAAGGTAAGTAAATTCAATCAGCTTTAGTTGCTGTCACTGTGGAAGAGGTGGCTGGTTTTTATTTCAGTTTACTATCTCCTTTACTCAGGGTCAAGCTGTTGCCAGGCACTGGCTGCCCAGCTTGGGATCATACTGCCCAACCCTTGTGTCTGGGTGGCCTCTGGAGGTCCCTTCTGGGCCCAGGAGGTTGATAGGCAAGCGGCATCTTTACACCATCTGCTCCTGCCTATGGAGGGTGTAGTATAGAACCCCATGGCAATGGTGGATGGGTTCTTTGTAGCTACTGCCCTTTATAAAGCACATCCACTTATGTATAAGCACGTGAGGTGTCATGAAATGAAGAGTTGGAGCTTCTCTGTTACTGTAACTGGTTTTACTCACCTTGTACTACTGTCTGCATAGGAAAGAAGGCTAACAATTATAGTTAAGACAGATTTGGACAACATGGGAGTTTGCTGAGATTCTGAGTTGCAACGGATGGGCATCCAGTTTGAACCTGTTTTCTCAAAGGGGGAATTATTAGCCAGCTACTCATGTTATTGATAAATGATTGGCAAACACAGCCAAGAGGTAAACAAAGCGTGTGGTTAGTTGTAGGTGGCAGCTGGGACCAGGAGACTTGTGGGCTGCTGGCACTTGCTCCTTACCAGCCAATTCCAGAGAAGTGGGCCATGGTGGCTCCCATGGGCACTGAGATTCCACTGTACAGCTGGGAGGAACAGCATGTAGATGGAAAGGAAGACTCTTATTCTTAGAAGAAAGAAAAGCATATTTAGCAGACAAAATAACTTGTTTCCTCTACAGATGGAGTAATTAATTTGCCAACTCACCTTCCCTTTTTCTTTTTTTAGGCTTTGTGTAGTATATTTTGCATTGTTCACATTTCCTGTTTTTGTGTCTAGCTCCTGGGCTTGAATTAGATCTTTCCTCCCTGTTCTTCTGCTCTTCTCCATCCTCAGCAGAGCACTGCATACACAGAGGGGTTAGCAAACATTTTTTATTGCTGGAGAGAATGTAATTAGAGCAACACTTTGGATCCTAGTCTCTTCAACTTGTCTCAAAGCCACTTTCTTATCACCATGTCCTGCTCTTCTGCAAGAAACGTAACTCCAAGCAGGCAAGGCTTCTGGACACACCATTTGCAAGTAGCCACCGCTGATATTTCCCTGGTGTTCTCCTCTTCCTTCTTCCCCGAGGAGCCTGGCTTCCCTCTCCTGGCCAGCTTTCCCCTCGTCAGGCCCAGGGCAGGCCCCATCACCCCTGGGTTGCACACTGACTTTGCTTCTAAATCCTTCTCACTTTGCACTACCTTTTGGCAAGTATATATATTTTATTACATTGTCCTGGTGGAGGTGTTTTTTTGTTACATTAGTAACAATTAAAATTATTCCTTCTTTTTAAATTTTCCTCTCCTACTTGCTTGTGAACTCTGAACAGGAACAGCACGTCATAGCCTCCAAAGGGGTCGAGGATCTTAGCTGATATATTGAATTCATCCTTGTTTCCAGTTTCAAGAGAGATCTCCTGAGACAGGCCTTTAGCATAGTGGTTCTGATGTTCCTTAAGACATCCCTGTCCCATACTGGAGAATCTAGATTTGAGATGCCTGGCTCTGGCCCTTGAATTCTGCTTCCTGCTAACGCAGACACTGGGAAGCAGTGATGATGGCTCAAATAATTAAATTCCTGCTGCCCGCGTGGGAAATCTGAATTGAGTTTGTAGCTCCTGGCTTCAGCCCCAAGGCAGTCACTGGCATTTGGGGAGTGAACCATTGGATGAGAGCTCTTTCTGTCTCTCTGCCTGTCACAGGAATAAATTTAATCAAAAAACATGAACTTCCTTCCATGTGTAGGATAGTTAAAAATCTGCAAACATTCACACCATACAGTGTTTTGTAAATGGATACATTCTCCTCCTTTCATTTTTAAATTAAAGGGCTTTGCCAAAGGGTTAAGTGGAATATTCAGATCACAACCATGGAGACCATGAAACTTAGTGCAGGGAGGGAAACCAGAGGGAGGAGCTTATCCACTGTGCAGAGGAGCAGCTTCTCTAGATGTACAGCTGCTGTCATGACCTAGACCACTTTGCCTGCACCGTCCTGGGTAGCAATAGATGATGGAATGCGTGTATGGAGAACGCAAGGAGGGGAGGGAAGGCTGGGCCAGGAAGATGAAGAGCTGCCGCAGCTTGTCATGGGTGGCATCATGTGAAGGTCAGAAAGCACCTGGACTCTGAGCAGGGAGGCGTTGCAAATTCGAGAAGAAATCCACTTGTTTCTCTGTGCTCAGTGAGACTGCACGCATTTGCTTCTCGGACTGTGACCCACATCTTACGCCTCCCAGAATCTTGCTGCTGTCTTCCTGGCTTCTGTTAGTCATGATTACTTCTTATTGGCAAACCCCGTGAAGGATAGAGACGGTTTCTTCGTGGATTACAAAAATATGAAAAGGCTCTCTGTAGTTGGAATAAATGATTTTTGTATTACACACAATCTCCTCTAGACTTCTCAGAAACTGTTTTCACTAATTGCTAAAAATGTAACATGGAGTTTGATATTTTGGGAATTTATGAGATAATAAAAGGTTAAAAAAGAAATGGCTTTAGGATAAATCTTGTTCACATTCCTTCACTGTATAAATTGAAAAATAATAACATCTTAAGTCCACATAGCAAAAGAGCAAAAAACCCAGAAAGCAGAGAATTCAATACTAATGATCACAATTTTATAACTGAAGTCTGTGAGGGTACCGTTAAAAGCTGGTGGAAAATGGAATTAAAAGTTAAGCTTATTTTGGTGCATAGAAAATTTCAAATCCATGCACAGTGTTTTCATAATATGCATTCTCCATGAATTTTTTGAAGACCCCTCTGATGCATGGAGTTAAAAATTTTTTGAGCTTAGATACATTTATCTTTATTTATTTATTATTTTATTTGAAAAGTCAGAGAGACAGGGAGAGAAATATATTTTCCAACCCCTGGTTTATTCTCCAAATGCCTGCAATATCCTCTCTCTTCTCCTCCCATTGAAAGCCAGCCCAGGAACTTATTGTAAAAAATGAATTATCCGTATTTTATATTTTAACATGTGAAAATCATTTAATATTAGAAAAATGCTCTGTATATTTATTCTTCTCAAGGTCTTCAGGAGAGGAGTGGAAAAGTGCTAATTATAATTTAGTGGTAGTGGCACATTTTTTTCTTTTCTAGCAACAACAGTTAATAGTTATGGAGTTCTTAGCATGGACCGACTTCTTTGCTTACATCCTCATGGCTGTTTCAGTTTTATGATGTTAAAACTGAGGCTCAGAGAGGGCACTCAGCCTGTAAACTGAGAAGCTGAGATTTGAACCCAGGCAGTTGGACTCCCGAGATCACCCACTGTTGCGTTAGGCTGATCCTCTAGCCACGCTCTGGGGTGCCATCATCTCCTCCAACTCTCCTTCAAACCCAAAGACACACTGAGGACCTTAAGAGTGTGCAAGAGGGTAACTCCATCCTTTTCTGTGAACTTGGGGAAAGGAAAAGGTAGGCAGGTCCACATGTGGTTTTCCCATTTGAGGGACAGACTAGGGATACAGTTAGGGAGTTGCGGCTTTCTCTGGCAATTTTACCCATGACCACGAATGTGCTGGCTATCATCATGGTGACACAAAGTCCGGTTGTAGTTTCTTTGGGCTATTTAGTCCAGATAGGGTCACAGGGCTGACCTTATAAATGCCAACTATGGGCATCCATTTAAAAAAATACTTCTCTATGTGCTGCCTTTTACCTCCATGCCAAACGACTGAATGGGAGGGCTTTGACTTTTCAGACAGGTCGGCTATTCTGTCTTATTTTCCCACATAATCCCAAAAGCCAATATTGTAACATTCCAACTGTTACCGTAAAGTGGCCAGGAGCAGTCCCAGAAGCCATGAAAAGCATCCTCTGTGACATGCTAGGTTTGATTCTTGGCTTCGGGGAGAGAAACAGTCTTCACACACTTTCCAGGACTGAAGCCTTCAGCCTTAGGTATAGGAACACACCTTTCATTGCAGTGTCAGATCCCAACACCTCTGGCTGCTCAGTTCCCCTGTAATCACAGCACACGGCAAGCAGGTTGCAGATAATTGGCATATCTCCCCAGGGAGTGCCTGCTTTATTTATAGGCATCAAGAACTCTGAATGCCAGGAAGAGCAATGTCTCAATGGCTCCATTCTCTCCCTCACAGCTTTAATCATTAAGCAGGTTCAGGGTTTGTTTCGAAACAATGTTTCAGGAACCTAAACCTGTGCTCCTGAAGTGGACAGGAGCTTCTTCAGCTGTGCCCATGCCTCCCTTGATGCTCGCTTCAGTAAGTGATTTTGGGAAAATGAGAACATGTATGTCTCTCAGCTGACTCAGCCACCAGCGCTGTTTCCACTGGGCCCAAAGAAACAGACGGGATGGAGAGTGGGAGTCGAAGGCAGCCCAATGGGGTGAGGGGCTGTCAGGGTCCAAGGACAGGTGCTTGAGTGCAGCGGCTCAGCTCCGCCTCACGCTGCCCTTGAGTGGAAAGCAGCGGGATTCGTGCCTAATCACAGTGCCTGCCGCTGAGAAGGCGTCCACCGTGCTTCAAGCACTTTTCCTTAGCCCTTTGAAAATGTGCTTCCTTGAATCCTCATACTTACCTGTGATGGAGGGACTGTTCCTATGCCAGTGTATAGATGAGGGAGGGGAAGTACAGAGAGGCTCTGTGAGTTGTCCCAGGGGAAGTGGCAGAATGGTCTAGGATGGTACCAGGCTTGCTCCTTTGTTCCCTGGGAAAGAGAGAACAAGGCCGCACCCTTCCCCCTGCACCCCGCTCTGCCCATGTTATTGCAAAGGGCTTTTTCCATTCCTCTGCAGCGTGGTTTCTCTAATGACACAGGGGACCCTTCCTCTAGGCTGCACCTGGCCAGGCCGCAGCTCAGGCTGGAACCAGGCTGTCTTTGAAAACAGAGGCCCGGGCTCTGTGCAAAGCAGGAGCAGTGCCAGCCTCTCCGGGAAGAATGCTGCCCCACTCTTTTCTGCCTGGCTCAGCAGCGGAGGCAATCTTAGTCTTAAGCAATTCCTCATTGTCTTTGAACATTGAGTCCTGTTCTAGAGTGAGGAGCCTGGGCATTTACTCTGTGTCTCTAATGAACCCCGAGAGGTCAGCCTGCCCTTCTAAGAATAAAAGCCTACTGTTAACCACATGCACTGCCCCACTGGCTGTGTGAGTGAGTGAGTGAGTGAGTGTGTGTGTGTGTGTGTGGCTGAAAGAAGAGGAATAAAAAAAAAAAAAAACCTGAGCATGTCATGGACAGTATATATATAGTACTAGAACTTGGGTCTGTCTCCTGGCTGAGTAGAAAGAATATTTGACATGGCACACTAAAAAACAGAATGACTGTCCTGTTCTGGGTTCAAGGTCATTTTTTTCTGCCAGTGAGCCTCAGGTTTTCCCTATGGGGCAGACCGGAGGAAGCACAATGCATAAGTGCCTCGAAGAGGGGCTGAGGGCAGCACCTCTGCTGCGGGTGGAGCCCCCCGTGGGCAAGCTTTCACCCTTCAGCCGAGGATCTTCCACAGGGTTTTTGCAGGCTTGGCTGAAGGACATAAGGATACTAAAGGTGCATTTTCGTACTCTGGGAAAATACAGCCATATACTCCCTCAGCTCAATAAAACTCTAATGTCCTGGATAGCCATCCTGCCTCCGCCTTCAGAGCACAGCCAAGTATAGCTCTCTCAGGTCCAGGCAAGTTCAAAGCCATCCTTCAGAGAGCACTTTCACCGTGGCAGTTGGGACCAGACCAGAGGTTGTGTTAACATGTACATGCTCTTACATACACTTGTGTGTATAAGTGTGTGTGTGTGTGTGTGTGTGCATACATACATGTCACCCATAATATGTGTCTGTATGTACTATTTCCATGTTTATGCAAATGGTACCAAGATGGGTGACTGGTATTTTCCTTTGTAAATGGATTGGAGAAGAAAAACTACTTAATGAAAATAAGAAAAGGACTGGGAATGGTGTTTTCAATTTCCTTGGTGGAAAGTCATTTTCCCAGATTAAATTGTCTGTTACTACCTTACAGGCTGGCGTCTCCCGGTTAGAATTCTTGGAGCACCCTGGAATTCATTTCTGTGATTCAGATGCTTTATTAGCCTCTATGGCTGACACTTCATTTTCTTGCTCGAATTTGGTAAACATGAACAGATTAATGCGTCCCTCCCTCCCCGCTCTCCTCTCCGTGCCGCTCATCCCACATGACTCCTCTCCGTGCTCCCCACCTCGGCTCCAGAGATGAGAACACTCACTGCTTTGTTTTATGGCTGTCCTGAAAATAGGCAGGCTCCTGCAGAGTGTGGTCTGCAGAATTTTAATGAGCACAAAGCAGGCGGCTCAGTCCTTCACTGTGATATGAGAAGGGTGACGTCAACCTATCCAGGAAATACGGAATTGATTGTAAGATTGCTCTGAGGGTGAGTAAATTGGTGGGACTGAACATTAGCATGAGACTGCCTACCTCCACTCACACCTCCCTGTTTGTTTGTCTCCATGCCAGGATTCTTAGAAACCAGTTGAACAGATGCCCTTCAAAATATAGGCTGAAGGATCAGGCAGTGTTGATTTATTTTTAAGCTTACATTTTCTTAAGTTGCCATTATCCTAGGTTTAAAATTGTCAGACATATTCAGCTTCTGAGTTGAGTATTTTCTCTCTAAATTTAGGATTTGATTCATTTATTAAAACTGAGAATTGCTCTTTTGCCACATCTCTTCGGCTCCTCCCTGCTCCGCTCTCCTTCCTACGTGTTTCTCGAGGCACAACGTGGTGCTTCAGCATAAAGGGCAGTGTATAATGTTTGCTTTGTTTCCCATTCTGCTATATGAAATAGAAAACCCTGGCATCCAGTGTGTGAAAAGCTGGCCTGTGAGCTCTTTGCAAGAGGAGGTAGTATTCAGTGTGCTCTGTCCAGTACCAAAGCCAGATCAACACTCCCCCATCCAAACCCCCAGATGCAACCCCCTGCCCAGAGTGTCACCCAGGGAGAAAATACTCTCCTCTGTGAATTCTCTAGAATGTGGTTATTTTTAGATTGCTACAATCACAGCTCTAGATTGCTTTTCTCTTTGCAAACTTCTTTACAGCTTGTTGATTTAGCTAGTGATTAATGAGTTAATTAATTAGCAAAGATTCCTAAAGTTCTTTGAAGAATAAATATACTGTTTACTGCAAGACTGTATAATGTAACATTAAGATCATTTAACTTCCCATATTCTTAACCAAAAAACCCTTTTCAGTTAAACTGCAATGACTTCAGAAATTTTGTTAACCTGTTTAGCAACTAATTTTGTTAATTCAAGGTTTTTTTTTTTTTGTTTGTTTCTTTAATTGACTCCATGGACATTTGCTGCTAGAGATAATTTCCAAAATTCTCTAATAATGATCATTACTGTAAACATTCCTGAAACCAATCATCTCATTCATGCAAATATGACCATTTAATAGTTTTAAATATTTTTAGCAATGTATTTATTTGTGAGTGGGAGAGAGAGAGAGAGAGAGAGACAGAGACCTACAACAGCCATTGTTGGGATGGGTCTGAAACCGGTAACTAACTGGTAACTCAATCTAAGTCTCCTACATAAGTGACAGAAACTCATTTACTTGAACCATAAGGTGCTGCTTTCTGGAGTCTGCATTAGCAGGAAGCTGGAGTCAGGAGTTACAGCCAGGCACTTAAATGTGGGATGTGCACATCTTAACTGTCGCTCCCCATCTTCGTGGAGGAACGACACTAAACCCTGCCTAGGCTTCATATCCGAGTCACGGCACCATTATGTCGCTCCCCCTCTTCGTGGAGGAACGACACAGGACCCTGCGCTGTTCTTTCGTCTGCTCGGCCCTCCCCAGGTTTGCTGCTGGTTCTTCCCGGGTTGGCTACTGTCCCTTCCACCTCCGTGGAAGGGCGGTTCCCCCTGGCCACTTTCCCCACTTCCGCAGGGGAGCGGCACTCCGCCGGCCGGCTCTCTCGGGGGCTGCACAGGTGTTCCCCTTAGATGTTCCCCTTAGATGTTCCTGGTGCGTGCCGTCTCTCTCCTCCTTTATAGTCCTCCTCCGCCAATCCTAACTCAGCTGCCCACACGCCGAGCACTCTGCTCTCCTCCAATCAGGAGCAAGTCCTAGAGTTTATTGGCTGAACTGGAGGCAGCTGTGTAGAAGCTGTTTTCTTCTCTCCCAGCGCCATATTGTGGGAGAGCAGATGCATAGAATAAGTCTTAATTCCAGTAACTTAGTCTAGTCCGAGTTGCTCCCCACATTAACTGCCATCTTAACACCTAAGTTAAATGTCCACGCCCATTTAATATTCTTTTAGTTCCATAATTGTATAAAAGTAGCTAAATTTTCTATAATTTGTCCTCCAAAGCACTTTTGGTACACATAAAACAATAATTTATAGTATAAGGCAGACTCTGGTGTGTCAAATATAAGAATAGAATAGAATAGCATAAGCACAGGACAATCAGTGTCCTAGGAGTGAAGAGAAAGTTCTCAGTGTGGCTGTCACAGCTATCAAAGGAGCCTAACGGAGGAAGCTCAACTTCAAGCTGGTTTTTCAAAGGACTCAAAGTCTTTGTGGGGCTAAAATTCATTCTAGGTTGAAGAAGAGCAGCCAAACACAGAAGTGGTGTGCCTGATCCAGCATGCTTTGAGGTTAGTGCACAGGCAGGCCTGATTTGAGTGCTGGGTTCATTCAAGGTTAGGATAAGTTTGGAAAGAACGGGTAAGACCACCTCAGAAAGCCAGGCTTGGAAAGCTGCTTTTAACTTATTAAGACATTGACTATTTCATATCATCTAGGGTTTTTAAAAAAAAGAAATGACTAAATTCTTTACCACTTCATAATGATAGATGAGTAATCATGTTCAGTAAAATGATTAACCAACCTAGAGTGCAAGAATCATATTGTAACAGAACAAAAGGAAAAACAGTACTCAAATCGTGTCCCATGTGGGAGCAGTTTTGCTTGCCCCTTCATGCTCCCCAGTAATTACGAAAGGGAAAAAAAAATCAACCCAAATCTGTCAAAATGCCTTCCATGTAGCTGTGTTCAATATATAGTAGATGGATGTATGAATAAATAACCATTTGGTTGATGAACCCAATAAAATGAACAAGAGCCATCATGTAAAGCCTGGAAGGAAATTCCCTTTATATAACTCACTTTCTGCTTCATTAAAGATTAACTCATTTTTATCTACATATGACATGAGACTGGACAAGGAAACAGATCCTTTTTTATTCTACAGTTGAAAGACAAATGAAGAACACAGAGAACACATCTAAAACAAACAGAACACAAAAGAAAAGCCTAGCATAGCCCACATGTTACCAAGCAAACATAATGTATTGTTGATTGGTTGTCCCTTGGGGAAAAAGTAGCTAAACAACCCCTTAAAGAAGGACATGCAAATGTTTTCCAGGTGGCTTTTACTCTGTCAGAACCCATTATGTTAAATGGAGATACCTATTTACAGGCTGTTAATACCCAGCTGATAAGAAACCATACCTGAATTAGTTCTAAGTGTCCTAGGAGTCCCGAGGTAGCTAAAAGCATCTCTGCTTTGATGTCACTCAATTGGTTGCAGCTGTTCCCTGAGTTGTCATTTACCCATAATCAGGGATCAGGACTTGAACCTGAATCAGTTTTCATCCACATGTAATTTAGAAAACAAGAAGATTTAAATAAGATATAGTAAATATTAACAGTGTGATGGTTTGTCTTTTAAAGGCATGAAGTAATATGGTAATAAGTTTTGGACCAATTACTCAAGAGCCAAAATTGATTTTTAATCCTGATTAATTTTCATTTGTTCTTGCAAATGATGGTCTGCACTCAACGAGAATTTCATTACTGACATGATTACAAAGATGATAGTGAACATATTGTCGCTATGTTTGAGCTGCTTGGAAAACTCAAGGGACATGCAGTTTACCTTATTTTTTGATATTAAATATCACTCATTTTTCTTAGGTAGATTCCTTCTGAGGGATGAACTCCTTGGGTTGCTGTTAGGATTTAGATGCATTTAAGCCATGTGATCTCTGCTTTTCAGTTTCTCCACTCTGAGAGGGCTTCAAAAGTTCATGTGAAATGTATATTATGTAAATATTAATCATAGATTTTAAAATTTTTTGTACCAAAATAAACTTTTCATTCCATTTCCCATGAAGTTTTTGAAGTACCTTTGTATTCTATAAAATAAATCCTTGACATAAATTAT
The DNA here is from genome assembly GCF_964237555.1 of Oryctolagus cuniculus. Classification (NCBI taxonomy): domain Eukaryota; kingdom Metazoa; phylum Chordata; class Mammalia; order Lagomorpha; family Leporidae; genus Oryctolagus; species Oryctolagus cuniculus. The sequence goes on along the minus strand of NC_091435.1, from coordinate 102,259,021 downwards.
CTGCAAGACCTATTCTTTTATTGTTCCTGTTATTACCTGTGATTCTGTCATTTTTTCTTAAGATTTTATTTATTTATTTGAAAGGTAGAGTTACAGAAAGAGGGAGAGACAGAGAGAGATCTATATGCTGCTTCACTCCCCCAAATGGCCACAATGGCCGGAGCTGGGCTGATGTGAAGCCAGGAGCCAAGAGTTTCTTCTGGCTTTTCCATGCTGGTGCAGGAGCCCACGTACTTCTACTGCTTTCCCAGACCATAGCAGAGAGCTGGATTAGAGGAGAAGCAACCGGGACACAACCAGCACCCATATGGGATGCCAGTGCTACAGGCGGAGGCTTAGTCTACCACTCCACAGTACCAGCCTCTGATCCTATAATTTTAATATGGATCCCAACCCAACTGGAAAGTCCAAACCTAAAAGTTCAAACTGAATGATTATTTTTCATTTGCCATCATTCATAGTCATAGAGATAAGTGGGCTTCAGTGTGATAAGGCCTATTTATAGGTGCACTAATAGGATCCCTCTTTGCTTGCCATTCATCTTATTGGCTTCAAATAATGGTTCCTGGACTAACTGGCACCATCTAGAGACTTATTAGGAACAAATTTCATGCCTGGTCACAGTATTTTTTAACCAGGACTCTGGCAGTGAGAGCCAGCTGAGTTTTAAAAGCTCTAGAGATGAGGCTAATGAACATTCAAGTTACAAGTTCAAACTCTGAAGTGGCAATGGATTTAATTTTGTACCTTGTGCCTAACCCACAGTGTTGGAAATTTCTTCCATTGTTTTTATCAAAGAGGTTGAGATACACTGCTTGGTAGGAGCAGCTATATTGCAAATTGCAGATCTCAAACTATTAAATTTTACTTAACATATTTTTCAGTAAGCCTCCAGGGCATCTATTGCTTTGATTCCTCACTCCATACAAATGGACACTATCTTTTGTTAGTCCTGTTTCCTTACTACACACTTTATTCATCCTTATTTCTTCCTAGCTCAGTATGTTGGCTTATACTATTTTTTTTTTTTTTGCCAGGCAGAGTTAGACAGTAAGAGAGAGAGAGAGACAGAGAGAAAGGTCTTCCTTCCTTTGGTTCACTCCCCAAATGACTGCTACGGCCAGTGCTGTGCCAATCCGAAGCCAGGAGCCAGGTACTTCCTCCTGGTCTCCCATGTGGGTGCAGGGCCCAAGCACTCGGGCCATCCTCCACTGCCCTCCCGGGCCATAGCAGAGAGCTGGCCTGGAAGAGGAGCAACCGGGACTAGAACCTGGCGCCCATATGGGATGCCAGTGCCACAGGCAGCGGATTAACCAAGTGAGCCATGGCGCCGGCCCCGATACTATTTTCTTTATTGTCTAGAATAAATCCTGGATTCTCTCCCTACCAATCCAAATCCACTAAGACTTGGAGATAACTGCCATCTCCAAGAAAGTTTTCTTTAATCTCATTTCATAGGTTCTGCCTCTCAAATACTCCTAAACTCCATCACCTGGAAGAGAATTCTTCAAGCAGAGTTAGACAACAATTATCTGAAAGGGTTTTTAAAAAATGTACACTTCTGTTTTCCACTCCAACTACCTCACTGAGTCAGAATCGCTAGGGTGCAGGATCTGGGCCTTTGACCAAACTCTCCAGAGAGGCCTGGATGAGATGTTCGGAAGTCGCTGAGCTAAAACAGGAATTGGCAAACTTATTTTGCAAAGGAACACAAGGTAAACGTTTTGGGTTGATGGACCATACCATCTCTCTCACTACTACTGACTGAAACTTCAACATCAACTCTGCTGCTACAATGTAAAGCTACCCATAGACAATTTGGGTATGTACACAATGGGTATGGCTGTGTTCCAATAAAGCTTTATTCACAACAGCAGAGGCCAAGAGTTGTAGTTTACTGACCCCAAAGCTTGATCATTATTTAGTTTTATAGAAAATGAATTACAGTGCTCAAAATGTTATTCTGTACCCAGTAGGTGCTTTTGAAATGAACTAATAAATAATGCAACCCACAGTAATGTAGTTGTTGGAGCATTATAAATTTTAGATAGGCAGTTATCATGCAGTAATGGTACTGGATGGTCTTGGATAGAATCATGTTGACATATGGAAGCCCTTGGTGGTCTGGGGAGAAGGATGATGGAAGTGTGGTGTATACAGCTGAGTTCTAATTTAGCCCACTCATTTCTTGGTTTTCCATCAACAAATTATATTCTATTTAATTGACTTCCCAACAAAGGATTGGTTGAGGCGTAATTTGTTTAATGTTTTAAAAATGCTACTTAGATGCTAAGTGTTATTGCAGAAAGAGGTTTCTAAGGAAAAACCAACACTTTGTTTAGATTCCTGAGCAAAAGCTTTAGTTAAACCTCTCCTGGAAAGCAACTCTTTGCCCCCAACTCAGATGGCTCTTTGCTCTCCCAGTTTTTTTCAGGAAAACCTCAGCTACATCGTGTGGGTGCTGTTGGAGGACGCTGGGATCAAAGTGCATTTAGAGTTGCTAAGAGGAAGCAGCTGTTCTCTTTAGGATTCTCAGAGTTCCCAGTGAAGTATAAACGTCTCTCGAAGGCCTCATGGGATCATGCCTTAAAATGTCGTGCCTTTGTTTATGCCTCCCATAAGCAAAACAGTGGTGAAATGCGTGGTTCTGAGAGAGACAGAGGAGAGTTAATGAGCTCAAAACAATAAAGAACTTGTACTTGGAAAAAGATTGGAAGGGATGTTGTCTTGGGGCAGGGGGAGGAACTAAGACAAGAGTAGAATAGTCATTTCCCTCAATTCTGTTTTACACACACACACACACACACACACACACACACACACAAAACCCCTCTAAGATCCAGCTATGAATTACCCTAGTTGGCTGGATTGCTGATTAGATTTCCTCAAGACTTTATGCTGTCATGTTTCCCTTCAGTGGACATTTTTCTTAACTCCCCTATAGATTGTAACTGTTTCACTACAACTAAGAAATATTGCTTAGAAAAGAATAATCAGTTCCTTTTAAACTTGAGCTGAAATCAAAATGTAAAACTGATGCTTTGCAGAGTGATCCAAATGTAGATAATTTTTAGGGTCTTTGAAAAAGTTAGTGGAAAATGGAACTAGAAGATATTTGTTTTGTTGTGAAAAATTTGAAATTCATGCATTGTTTTCTTCATAATACGCATTTTGTGAACTTTTAAGACTCTTCATATGCATAGATTTAAAAGTGTTTTGCACCCAAAATTTTCTTCTAATTGTGTTTACCATGAGCTTTTTGAATTTCCTTGTATATTTCAGCCAGAAAAGGAATGTCCAAAGACTTGAATTGCTCCCTGATCACTGTAGTATCAAGCAGTTGACCCTGAAGAGAAATGTTAAATAAATGCAATGTTTGGTATATTTCATTTTCTTAAATGATAAGTTGAGGAGAAAGTAAGTCCAGGGAGATGAGGGATCATGATAGTGTTCAAGATTAGTTTAAAGATGTGCAGGGAAGTAGGGAAGCAACTGGAATATTCTTGATTCCTAAATTAGTGTAGAATTATCTACCTGTTGAAGCCGAAGGCTGATGTGGCAAACTTGTTTTCTCATTCTGTTTAAGTCAGTGAGGGATTGATTCGCTGCTCTGTGACATCTATGGCAATTTAAATAGTGATGGATGGGGACTGGAGCTGTGGGGTAGCCATAAAACCACTGCCTGCAGTGCTGGCATCCCATATGGGTGCTGGTTTGAGACCCAGCTGCTCCACTTCTGATTCAGCTTCCTACTAATGGGCCCAGGAAAGCAATGGGAGATGGCTCAAGTGCTTGGGGCTGCACCCATGTGGGAGACCAAGAAGTTCCTGGCTCCTGGCTTCAGGTTGGCCCAGTTCTGGCTGTTGAGTGAACTAGCAGATGAAGGATCTCTCTCTCTCTTTCTCTCTTCCTCTCCCTCTCTCTGCAACTCTGTCTTTCATATAAATAAATAAATCTTTTTTAAAAAAAACCTGGTTTCTCATGTAATTTATGTAAATTTATTAATTTAGTAATTAATTTAAATTAATTAATTTAGGAATTCAGATCCTGATGCCATCATTGAGAACTAAGGCGGATATTTATGGGTTTAGAGAAAGAGAGGATCAAATTTTTCTTGAAAACCAAATGGCATTTATCCAAGTGTTTAGACGGGAGGCTGGCTGGTAGCATTTTGCATGGTGGAGGGAAGAACATTTCTTTAGGATGCTCTGAACACCTGCTAGGTTTAAATAATGTTAAGGAGTATGTCTTAGATTATAAGCATCTGTGCTTAGGAACCAAGGCTTAATCACATCCCCATGCGCACGCCTGACATAGAAAGACAATGCATAGTAATGATCTTTTGCATGGATTGATACCTGCCGATAACATGTTAGGACACAGGAAAACAATGGCTTATTTTTTTTTCTTTTGACAGGCAGATTTAGACAGTGAGAGAGAGAGAGAGAGAGAGAGAGACAGAGAGAAAGGTTTTCCTTCCGTTGGTTCACCTTCCTCAAATGGTTGCTATGGCAGGTGCACTGCACCAATCCGAAGCCAGGAGCCAGGTACTTCCTCCTGGTCTCCCATGCGGGTGCAGGGCCCAAGCACTTGGGCCATCCTCCACTGTACTCCCGGGCCACAGCAGAGAGCTGGACTGGAAGAGGAGCAACCGGGACAGAATCCGGCGCCCCCATTTGGACTAGAACCCAGGGTGCGGGCGCCGCAGGCGGAGGATTAGCCAAGTGAGCCGAGGCGCCGGCCAAGAATGGCTTATCTTTGAAAGATTAGTAGCCAGTTACTGACTTGTCTTTTTGTCTCATTGCAAAGGATTGGATGAATTGCTCTACCCTGTCAAGAAGAGTGTCATAGAGCCGTGGAATGTTAGAGCCGGGAGGCACCCTCACTATCCGATTATAGAAGACATTCAAAGAAGAGAATTTCTTTTGCTAACACTTTTGTTGTTGCTGTTTAGTCACTTTCACAGTTATTTCAGCTCATAAGTGGTTTCTGCTTTCATTGCTTTTATTTGATCCCTATAACAACTCTGCAATTTAAGTATGATTAAGATAAGTCTACTTTATTGTTAAAAAACTTGGGGCCCAGGAAGAAGTGAAATATCCTTGCCTTCTTCCTCTCCTCATCCTCTGTATCCACTCAATCTCCAAGTCCAGCTGAAACTAGCTCTCAAACATTTCTTAAGCATCTTCATGTTTTTGATACCCCCACTACTCCTGCTAAGGCCATTTTTTTTTCTGATCACAGCAAACAGATCACTACTGATGAGCTTATTACCAGACATGATCCCAACCCGTCTCCAATATTCTGAAAGAAAGACATGATCACATTACTGCTAGCTTAAAACTTTCAGTAATTCCCAGAGAGATGTCAGCGATGTGCGGTGTGAACGGCTCCGTTAGGTCTGCCTGTGCCTGTGGATTTAGGCTCGGCACTTACCATTCCTCTTCTCACTCTCCTTCTCCGCTACATCTATATACCATTTTCTGTTTTATGGTTCTCAGTGTGTCAGCTGACAATGAGAGAGCAACTTATAGCAAGAAAAGGAATATCTCTTTCAGCTCTAGGATGGAGACAATTTATCAAATTCACTTAAATCTTTATTACGTAGCATCGTGCTAGAAATTTGATAGACATTCAACAAAGCTTTGCCGAATGAATGGCTGACTGAAAGATGAGTTCCTTTATTTCTATTTGAGGTGGAAGTTATATACTGTTTCTATTCAAGTTGCAGTATGTAGGTTTAGGGATGGGAAGGCATGGTTTCCTTTCCCCAGAATTCTTGATATGTAACTATTTAAGTGGAGGATTTGTTTAGACTCACTTTTTCTTTAAATATGTTTTAATACCCTTCAGCTAGGTCAGCTTTGTAGGTATTGCCTGGGTATCTCTCATAGATTGTGTTAGGCTTCTCTAGAGAAGCAGAACCTAGAGTGTGTGTGTGTGTGTATTATATACATATAAATATTTTATTTTATATATTCTATGAAGAGATTTATTATAAGCTATTAGTCCATTTGATTATGAAAGCTATGAAGTCCCAGGATCTGCAATGTATTAGCTGGAGATCCAGGAAAACTGATGGTGGAGTTTGAAGGCCTGGGAGCCAGAAAGCCAGTGGTATGGATTTTACCAGGTCCAAAGGCTTAAGAACTAGGAGTGTTGAGGGCTGGAGAAGATCAAGGTCCCAGATTATGTAATCAGCCACAGTTAATGCAACCATTCCCCCCATGTTTGTTCTAATCAGGCCCTCAACATGTTGGATGAGGCCCACCCATATTAGGGAAGGCTTTCTGTTTTACTAAGCTCACCGATTCAAATGCTAATTTAGAAATGCCTTCAGAGACAAGCCCAGAAATGATGTTTAACCAACTTTCCAACTATCCTGTGGCCATGTCAAACTGACACATAAAATTAATCATCATGTATCCAATATGTGTATCCCTCAAATAACTTGACTTTTTAGGCTATTTAATGAATATACTTGCAGTAATAATTTATCAAATTGGTATAAATTGTGAAGCTTGTATGAATAGGTAATACATTCTTATTTTGTGAGTTTAATAGGTGTTTTTTTCATCTTGTTATATCCACATATGAAAAATTTTAATGTATGTCTTACTATTACAGATGAGAATTCCATTTCATCCATTACTTGAGGTGTGAAAACAGGGCCAGCTTTTCCATTAGCCTTCCTTCTGGTTGTATTAACATGGACATTTACCTTTAGCAATGATTACCAAGTTCCATTTTCTTGTGAGCATATTAATGGTATGTTAATATTTTTCTCCTTTAATCTTCTCAGGAGAGAGGTTTATCAATTTCTTAATTGACCTCCAATGTGCTTGAAAATTAGGAGTAATAAACACATGCAAATGAATGCCTGTTTATATTGAACAGAAAAATCCTTTGGATTGAAGAAATTTTTGGCTCAAACACTGCCCCATCATTTCTTCCATTTTTTATTAACTTTTTTGTAGTAAAAAGTACAAAAAATTATATCTGCAAATTATACCTGAGAAATATTTTTGCTTTTTTGACTATGTATCTTTTTTAAAATATTTATTTATTTATTTGAAAGTCAGAGTTACACACAGAGAGGAGAGGCAGAGAGAGAGAGAGGGGGAGAGAGAGAGAGAGGTCTTCCATCCGCTGGTTCACTCCCCAATTGGCTGCAATGGCCGGAGCTGTGCCGATCTGAAACTAGGAGCCAGGAGCCTCTTCTGGGTCTCCCAGTTGGGTGTAGGGACCCAAGGACTTGGACTATCCTCTACTGCTTTCCCAGGCCATAGCAGAGAGCTGGATCAGAAGTGGAACAGCCGGGACTCTAACTGGTGCCCATATGGGCAGCTTTACCCGCTTAGCTGGCCCCCACCATGTAGCTTTGATTTCATTTTATCTATGATTGGCATTGATGGGCTTTTTAGAGGCACTTAATTTTCACCTCCAAAATGTTAGCCAGGTGTTGTAGGCTTCTTTTGATGGCACTGTCAAACCCATGGAGGTAAGAGTGGCAGGGCAGAAGGAAGACGAGGGTGCCCTTGGAGGAGGAACTTGGAGGGTGTGATAACACTGAGTGACATGAACACAGATGCATGCGGCTCACAACTATATAGATAGTGTGTTTTATTATGTAGCCTGCATTATTGTAACTGAATCTATGGGTTGGTTTTCTTGATGACACAAAGGACCCAAAGCTTTTATTAGTTCTATTCATGCCACACTTCTTCCTGAGTTACCTCTTCCAGAGCCAAAAAATGTTTTATTATAGTCACCACCTGCAGCCCCGATCATGAACTCAGAATGGCGTGATTTCCATATTTGAGGGCCTCTAGCCTTTCTGCAAGTTAGCTATGACACTGATTATCCCTAGTGCCTGCCTTACAACCTCTAGTGTTCTTACCATCTGTACCAAGATCTGGACAGCCGTACCACCCAGGAGTCACAGCGTCTCCTACTCTTCCCTCGTTTACATCATGTACAGCTGCCTGGCCAGTGTTGTCTATCTGCGTATCCACATTTCTGGGTCCTAGTTTATAGCTTTATCTCAAACCTCGCCTGAGCTGTATTGTATTCTGTGATGTGTCATTAACTTCAAATATTTATTGAAGTTCTAAAGCTTGTGTATCCCAGAATGTCTGCTATCTCGCTGTGTCCTTCAACTAATCCAATACTCAAATACTGGATCTTTGGATATTCTTACCTGCCGAGAACAACTCCTGTGTTAGTTGCTAGAGTTGAGTCAGTTACTCTAGCCACTGCTCAGTCTAGATAATTAAACATAACTGCCTGCTCCTGCTAGTGTCTCCCTTCCCACATTCCTAAACGTCCATTAAACCCCTGCCCAAGTTAGTCAAAATTCCGAAAGTTCTAAGACCATAAGAGTGTGCTTGGTTGTTTTCAATGCTTTGTAGGTAACAAATATGTGTCAAATAGGCTTGTCCCTGGAAGGTAGGAAATAAAGTGTTATAGAAGCAAGGAAACCTTTGTAAGCTTTGGCCAAGAATAAAGCTTTCAGTAGATCATGAATATTTTATTCTCATTTTTAGTTATTTATTTTTATTTATTTAAAAATTTATCTTATTTATTTGAAAGGAAGAGTGACAGAGATAGGAAGAGGCAGAGAAAGAGAGCTTCCATTTGCTGGTTCACCTTTCAAATGGCTGCAATGACCATGGTTGGGACAGGCCAAATCCAGGAGCCTGGAATTCTATCTGGGTCTCCCACAAGGATGGCAAGGTCCCTGGTACTTGGACCGTCTTGTGCTGCTTTCCCAAGCACCTTAGCAGGGTGCTGGATCAGAAAGAGAGCAGCTGGAAATTGAAGTAGTGGTCTCATGACTTGAATGGATGCACCCATATGGGGTACCCACACGGCAAGAGTGGCTTACCTCACTGTGCCACAACGCCAGCCCTGTAATCTGACTTTTAATGTGCAAGTTTTCTTACTTGTCAAGGCCTGCTGCCTTCCAAAGCTCTGTTGTTACATACATCTGATCTTTAACATGTCAAGGTTAGGATCAGGTGTAGGATCATAGTGCAGACAGATAAAGAAAGCATAGGCCCTCTTGGATGTGAGAATTAAGTTAACATAAATGTCATAGTCTGGGGACCAGCACCGTGGTGCAGTAGGTTAATCCTCCACCTGCCGTGCTGGCATCCCATATGGGCGTCGGTTCTAGTCCCGGCTGCTCCTCTTCCAATCCAGCTCTCTGCTGTAGCCTGGGAAAGCAGTAGAAGATGGCCCAAGTGCTTGGGCCCCTGCACCTGTGTGGGAGACCTGGAGGAAGCACCTGGCTCCTGGCTTCGGATCGGCGCAGCGCCGGCCATGGCAGCCATTTGGGGAATGAACCAACAGGAGGAAGACCTTTCTTTCTGTCTCTCCCTCACTCTCTGTAACTCTACCTCTCAAATAAATAAATAGAATCTTTAAACAAAAAAATCATAGGCTGTCTGAAAGGCATATGTGTGTACAGGTGATGCAGGAAGTAACAACGTATCCCTGTGCATACTGGGCCCTGCTAAAGACTCTAGGACATGCGGGTGACTAGATTGTGCCATTGTTCTGTGTGCAGCAATTTTTGAGGTGGGATTCAGGAGGTAGGTGATTTAGATTACTGAAAAACACTCAAGCACATCATTGCCAAATGTAAGTGACCTGGAAGTTTTGGGAAAAGGCTAATATTAGAGAATATCCCTTTGATTCAGTTCACGTTTATTAAAAGGTGCTTTAGATTGCATTTTTTTCCTTTCCCTCCCAGCTTTGCCAAATAATTATTGTGGCATACCAATGGATGGAATCAGGAAACACATTAGTTTTTATAATTTGGCCTTTATGAAAGTGAATTCCAAGAGTTGCCTGCATTAGTACTCCCTTGGGTGTTTCCAGATGCACAGATTTCTGTGCCCTCTCTGAAACATACTGATGAGAATGTCTGTGCTTACCTGAAACTTTGGGTCTTTGGAACAGTTTTTGGAGACCATTCAGTTTTGTTCAACCAGAGCAACCTTCTGAGCCTATATATATATATATATATATATACACACACACATATATATATATGTATATGTATATATATATATATATATATATATACATACAGGAGTGGAATCTACTCAGAATAAGAAGCCGAAGATGAGGTCTCCCAACATTTTTGGGTGTGGGGAAATGTTTTACTCTATGAATACACTTTTGGCCACAGGGCTTAGAAGAAACGTAACCTACAGAGTCTGTTGGAGGAGGGCACAGCAAGATAGGGCACAGGACGGATGATAGAAGATCCACTGGGAGGTCCTGGGAGAATCAAAGAGGTTGAGAAGAACTTTAGGAATTGTACAGAAAGCAAAGCGAGGATTTATCCCTTGGGGGCCCCCTTTCAGGGCTTGCACATGGTGAACCTAAAGGCAACTGGCCATGTTAATTTACAGTCTCCCTCTTGGGAGTGTTTGAGTGCTATATGGAGCCACTTCTACCAGAATTACCGTCTTTGAAGTTCCTCACTGAGGAACTCAAATTCATTAGAATTTGAAGCTTGTGAAGAGGATAGAACCCCCCATCTAGGATCCAGGGCACTGGTGACATGGCTGTGGATGCTATGGTGACAGGAGGGAAAGGAGGCCCGTGTTGCTTAGCAGTGGTTATCTTGATATACACGAAAGTATATATTCAGTATATATATATATATATATCAGAAAGTAGCTGTTAGCAACCAGTGGAATATACATTTATAAAATTAAATAATTTTGAAAATTCAGTTCATTAGTTACACTAGCTGAATTTCAAGTACTCAGTGGGCCAAGTAGCCAGCATGTGGCGTGGAGCACATATAGAATATTTTCATTATTACAGAAAGGTCTACTGGCAGTACTGATGGAAAATTAGGGTCAGAAGACACATGAATTTATCTACTGAGACACATAGTGCAGTATAGGAATGGGGAAGAAACAGGTGGGGGAAAGGTGGCCTGTTTGGGATTAGTGGCGTCTATGTGTGGGTGTCCCAGGTTTGGCTACTTCCAGTCTATAAAACTTAAGCATCTCTGTAGTGTGATTCCCGCTTACATCTGGGCCAATACCCAAAGTTAATTCCTGACAGTGTCCTGATTCTCCTGAGCACCTGCACCCTTGTTTAGGAGAGGTTGGGAAAGGAATTTGACACAGTGGCCCACGAGGGGATGCACTTGTTAAAGTAACAGCTGCTTGCCCTGAAAGTTTGCTAATCAGGAACTGGACCTCGAATTATACATCTCTTCCCTCTCCCATTCCCACCACCATGTTCAACAGGGATCACATTTCAGTTAATTTTCAGAGATGTATAATTTGGGACATGCTCAGGCTGACTTGCCCCAAGTGGTGGAGTTGGAAGCATACCAGGGGATTCCAATTCAATCCCATCGTGGTGGCATGTACCAATGCCATCTCACTGTTCCAGGTGATCAGTTTCAGTTCACAGTTGGTCATGGTGAAGGGACTGGGAGTCTAAGGGAGCACATAGACAAGTCTAGTACCTCCTAATGCTAACTGATGGAGTAAATAAAGGGGAGAGTGATCCAACATGGGAAGTGAGATACTCAGCAGACTCATAGAATGGCAGATGTCCTAAATAGCACTCTGGCCTCAGAATCAGCCCTAAAGGCATTCAGAGCTGGCTGAAGAGCTCATGAGAGTATTTCAGGCATGGAAAGCCAAGACACTCTGGCAAAAGATCTCTGCGAGTGAGATCCCAGTGGAAAGAACAGGTCATCAAAGAAGGAGGTAGCTCTCTCTGAAGGGAGGAGAGAACCTCCACTTTGACTATGACCTTGTCTTGTCTAAACAAGATAAGAGTCGGAGAACTCAGAGGGCTTCCATAGCCTTGGAAACTCATGACTGGAGCATAGGGAGATTACTGATGCCATAGACAGGAGTGTCAATTGGTAAAGTCAACAACAGGAGTCACTGTGCACTTACTCCTCATGTAGGATCTCTATCCTTAATGTGCTGTGCATTGAGATTTAATGCTATAACGAGTACTCAAACAATATATTTCACTTTGTGTTTCTATAGGGGTGCAAACTGTTGAAATCTTTACTTAATGCATGCTAAACTGATCTTCTGTAAAAAAAAAAAAAAAAGAAAAGAAAAAAAGAAATTATCAATTCCCAACTTGACTCTCACTGGGATTAAACATGACAATAGGTCTGCTCTGATTTCATCATCATTTAAAAAAAAATCATCTATTATTTTTCACTTTATGTTTCTGTGTGGGAGCAAACTGTTGAAATCCATACTTAATGTATACTAAGCTGATCTTCTGTATATTAAGATAATCGAAAATGAATCTTGATGTGAATGGAAGGGGAGAGGGAGTGGGAAAGGGGAGGGTTGTGGGTGGGAGGGACGGTATGGGGGGGAAGCCATTGTAATCCATAAGTCGTACTTTGGAAAATTATATACATTAAATAAAAGTTTAAAAAAAAAAAAAAAAAAAAAAAAAAAAAAAAAAAAAAGGAACTGGACCTCGGTGTTTTGGTTAAAAAAGATCTATCCAGAGGTCCATGTAAACACAAACTTATCCAAGGGAAGCAGACTTGGGAAGGATGGCAAGAAAGTCAGGTGCATACTACATTCAAGTAAATCAGGCACAGAACCCGAGTTTTGCAATTCTGCATTGGGCTTAGTAAAGCCGAATCTACCCAACCAAGGGAACAAAGACTCTCATGGCAATTGAGCCTGGCAGAATTCTCCCCAGTGACTGTGAGTGTGTGGAAAGTGAAATGGAAGAAATGCAAGAGGCTGAGCCAGGTTTTTTTTTTAGAGAGAAAACAGCTCTCTTTGTTTTGGTTCAGAGTCTCCTTTCTCCCCCGGACTCTGATAGGAGGACATCTGAAAGGGGCTGGGCTGGGAGAGGGGGTAGCGCTCTGGAGTCAAAGGCAGCCTTTCCCCCAAGATAAGCAAGGCTTTTTCTTCTCAGGCCAAGCTTGTCTGACAGTCTCATTCTGTCTGAGCTCTTTCCCAGGAGGCTCCTCAGTTCCTGAAGCAAACAGTCTCCTGGCAGACCCACCCTACCAGGCTGCCAGACGTGGCTAAATATCAGTAGCAAACAACGCAGCTGGGGCTCCTGCTATGATAAGATTCATTGGCAGCCTATCAGGTGCCAGGAACTTTGAGGGATATTATTTAGTTGATTCTTCATAATAAACCTGTGAGAGAGGAATTGTAATATCCGTTCTACAAAGAACGGATCTAAGGTTCTGAGAAGTTAAATAACTTGCTCAAGTTCCCTGATACTGACTGATGGTTAGAGGATTTGAATCCAGATATGTATGATATCAAAGTACACCTGCATTTCTGTTATTACACTGCTTTTGCCACTGGGCTTAATAGTTTATCTTTGAAACTCAAGGCCTGGCTTCTCCGTAGGATTCTGTCTTGGAGGGATGAGACTGGGGGAGGCAAAGGATGGAAGGAGAATGATGCTCCCCTACATTAAACAAGATCCAGGAGGCAGAGTCCTGATGGACACCCTCCCTTAGCTTTAGTTATAGCCAATACATAAAGTACTTAGAATGAACATCTTGGAGATTTAGACACTAAAGGGATGAAAAGAAATAATTTCAAATGGGAGCCATGTATGAGTCTTTTCCTTATGGATTTTTATTTTCTCACACAGAATATTCAGATTTTCATATGACTGGCCTACATTACGCAAAATAAACTCTTAATGGTCCTGGAGTAGGCATGAAGCCAAGAAGTTCAATGCTAATGTCCCACATTTTAGTGTGTGGGTTCAAGTCGCAGCTTTGCCTCCCGACTCCAGCTTCCTGCCAATGCAGACCCTGGGAGGCAGCGGTGGTGGTCAAGTCACTGGGTTCCTGCCACCCTTGTGGAAGACCTGGATTGAGTACATGGCTGCTTGCTTTGGCCCTGGCCTATCCCTGGCCGTTGCAGGCATTTGAGGAATACATCAGCAGATGGGAGCTCTTTGTTTCTCTTTCCCCATCACTCTGCCTTTTAAATAAGTATAAATTAAAAAAAAAAGAAAGGTTAAAAATGATCATACAAGTCAAGCAACTCATACTTTGTGTGTGAGGTATAAAAGAGGAGTAAAAATTCGACAGATGATAGAGCACCTGGAGTAGATTTGAAGAAAATCAGTTATTTCCCATGCAGAGCAATGCAGTACAAATGTCAACGAGGCCTCTGGTCAAGAAGGAAGGAAAGAGGCAGTGCTGTGGCACGGTGTGTGCATGTAGTACTGGGGATGCCCACATCCCATATCAGCATCCCGCTGCAGCTCATGGCTACTCTACTTCCCATCCAGCTTCCTGCTAATGTGCCTGAGACACAGCGGGTGATGGCTCAGGTATCTGAGTCCCTGTCACCCATATGGAAAACTCAGATACAGTTCTTGGCTGCTGGCTTTGGCCTGGCCTAGCCCTGGTGTTGTAGCTCTTTCTTTCCCTCCCTCTCTCTGTGTCACTTTAACTTTCAAATAAGTAAATAAGTCTTATTTTAAAAAAAAGGATGAAAAGAAAGCCCTGGTAACCTCCTTCCTAGTAATTTGCCTCTGCTTGCAGTATGTCTGGGGTCATTGTAGTGGGTTAGTGACCTCCTTCTCCCTCTCTGTGAGTTATCTGACAGCGTACAGTACAGTAAGTGCTGACAACTGCTCTGAGTGGACCCAATTTTCAGGTGAATCCCCTGGGAAATGAGGAGAAATCCTAGAGTTTATACTTCCGTAAGTCCAGATAATTGGCAAGGATTGACAGAAATACATCACAGGAAAAAGTTTGAAGCAACGACTGCAGAAATTTGAAGGTTTGCATGAGCTTTGTTTTGTGGTTTGTAAGTTTTGGAAACCCAAATTCCATGCATTACTCAATGGGGCCTAGAGACCCGATGAAGTCATAACATTTCTCCAACAAATGGAAGCCAATTAACCTGACAACTCAAAGCCATCTAAGCAATGGTTTTTAAATGTCATTTTCTTCCTCTTCCTCTGAGGTCTCTCTAGGCAGTGCAGACATTTGGTCACTAGTCCACAGTATGTGCACACTGAATTCTGTCCTTGCTCTTTTGTTTCCCTTTTGTGGTGAAGATGGTTTTTCCAGGTCACTTTTTGCCTCAACTGTTTTTGATTATTGGGATCCATGACGCGTTTTAGGTGGAGTATGGGCATATTCCACTCCCAGCAGTGGCCTAATTAACCAGATTCCTTTAATCATTTCTGGGTTAACCAATAAGGATTTCAGTCAGACTTATAAAACAATAACTAGATGGAAGCAATTAAAGAATTTGCAGAGGAATAAAAAATAAATAAGGGCTCACTTTAAGTATGTTATGAAGAGAAGAGAGAATTACAGATTTCCATGTTTGGCTCGTTATATTATTTTCCATAGAAACTTAGTTATATATAATATTAAGGACCTGTGTTTGGGAAGTTTAAGTAAATTTGTGTGGCCTCAATCTGCATTTAACATGCCATAAACTAGCAAGTATTTTGGGAACACAATCCTTCTATTAAGGTGGGGAGAATTTTTGTAAAGATCTCGATTGTATATTTTTGATGCAAACCTCTTCACCTAGCCACATGTCTGATGCATCAGCACGTCCTGTGGCCTCTGTCCTCACATCTGCCGCTTCGCTCTGCTCCCATTGCAACCACTAAGTCTGGTTTCCATCATCTCTCAGTTATGTAAGAGCCTCCTAGCACGTGGCCTGGATTCCATACTTCCCCTTGTCGATCAAGTCTCCGCAGGGCAGCAGGAGTCACTTTTCAGAAGCTCAGAGTGGATTAAACTCCAATCTCTTCATCATAGCCCAGGCTACTTGATATCTTCTCCGGTTACACCCCTCATTCCAACTATCCTCCACTTTTCTTCACTCTTCAGGCCTTTAAATTCTATTTTCTCCACAACACTTTGCTTTTTTCGATTTTCCCTACAACAATATTTCTTTGCTCTTTTCTCTGAGTAATAGGAAAGCTCTTTCTTTTTTAAAAAAAAGTTTATTTATTTATGAGAGAGAGAGAAAGCAAGCACGAATTAGGGAGAACTCTGGCTGACACTCTTGACAAATGTCTGCGTTGGTAGGGACTGAACCAGACTGAAGATAAGTGCCAGGAACTCAAACTATGTCTCCAATGGGTTGGTAGACAACCAATTACTGTGCCATCACAAGTGCCTCTCAGGGTCTGCATTGGCAGGAATCTAGAGTCGGGAACTGGAGCCCGGAATCAAACCCATGTATTCACTCCAATGTGAGTTATACCCCTGGGCTAAATGCTGGGCCCTCCTTCATATTTTTCAGATTGAGTTTAGATGCTACTTTGGAGAAGCCTCCCTGATTTTCCAGTGTGAAATACTAAACCATTCAGAGGTCCCCAGAGATTCTGCATCATGTGCATGGTCATTTCCTTGATGACACTTGGCCACCTTCGTATTTGTTACACACTTGTTTGTCTCCCCACGTTCCTTGACTGTAAGAGCAGGCTGTCTTGTTCAGTATTACAGACACAGCCTCACTGTACACAGCTGGTGTTCCATAAATATTTGTTCAATGCAGAGCCTACAACACAGGTAAATGAGGAAGCAATTCACTTTAAAAATAAATAATCACAAGAAGCTTTCTTTAAATTTTGACCATGGATCACTAATATGTTTATATGTTTTTTTTTGTTTGTTTGTTTTTTTTTTTTTTTACAGGCAGAGTGGACAGTGAGAGAGAGAGACAGAGAGAAAGGTCTTTCTTTGCCGTTGGTTCACCCTCCAATGGCCGCCGCGGCCGGCGCACTGCGGCCGGCGCACCGCGCTGATCCAATGGCAGGAGCCAGGTACTTCTCCTGGTCTCCCATGGGGTGCAGAGCCCAAGCACTTGGGCCATCATCCACTGCACTCCCTGGCCACAGCAGAGAGCTGGCCTGGAAGAGGGGTAGCCGGGAAAGAATCCAGCGCCCCGACCGGGACTAGAACCCGGTGTGCCGGCGCCGCTAGGCGGAGGATTAGCCTAGTGAGCCGCGGCGCCAGCCTGATCACTAATATGTTAAATTCACATAACCACAATACTTATGAAAATTATAAAGCTTTTTTGTGATATAAAATAAAGTGAAATTATTCTGAGTTGAATTCTAGTTTTGCTTAGTTTTAATATTTATATTCTTACTAAGCCTGACTTGAAAAGGAAAAAAATGTCAATTTTTTTTCTATTTTTTCTCACTATCTACTTACCTATCAAGTTTCCTGTTGCTTGTTTACACATAGAAATGCCTTTTTTATGTTATACATTTGTTTATCAAAGTTTTGTGAACGCTGAAATTTTCTAAATCAAATTATATTTCTTATGATTTATATGATTTTGTAGGTTCCTTATCCTAGTTTCTGACAGACATTCTATGAGGTCTGATTTCTAATTACTATCCTCTGTCCCAATAATCTGGATAATACGTAGACACTTAAATGCCATAGGAGAAATGCTATTTAAAACAACTCTGAATTATCTCACACATGAAAAATTATTAGGTAAAGAGAACAGTTTTCACCTCCTGCATCTGTCAATGTTTGTGATATTTACATTTTTTTGGATTGTCTAGGGATTTCTGAGGGCAGGTCATTACAAATTCCTCTCCTTTTGTAGGTTTTTATAAAACAGATAAAAAATATTTGTTGAAATGAAATAATAAAATGATTTTGAGAGTTGTGCTCTCTATTAGTTAGACTTTTTGAAAACAGCTTCTATATATGTTTAATCCCCAATTTGGGGATTTTTTGAAGTCAAATTCCCAGTCCTGTTTGAGGCTGCTCTGGCTTCGGCCGTGGTTGGAACCGGCACAGCTTCTGTATGCATTACTTACGCCTTCCTTGGGGTCTGAACTGAAAGCTTTGTGGGTTTAGAGATGGATTAGTGCTGGCATTTGGGGGATTACGGATAGAACATGAAGGAACTTTATTTCAAATAAGCACAATGCATGTATTTCATTTGTCTTCTTTTCTGTGGCTCATGAAGGTGAAAAGGAAAAATATTTTACTACTTCTGTCGCAATTAAATTACAGAAATTATGTGTTTGTGACTTTAAGGGTTTGGGTTCACTTATTTACATTAATAGACTTCTCATAATCAACCATGTGAGTTTCAGTTCATTTGGTTAAAATGTTTTAATGTGTTTGTTGCCCAAATCTGTTACTCACTGAGAGAGAGAGAGACAGGGTGTTGGCTACTTTTGTGTGTCTTCACTGGTTTGGCTGAGCTATTCAAATGAGCAGAGGGTCAACTTATTTTATTAACCTAAGTATTCAAATCTGATTAATATTTGGACAGTGTTTAGTTAGCAGTAAGAAAAGAAATTCTGCCATGTTTTAGGAAGCAGTTTAAAAATGTGGAACTGTCTTCACAGAGCATCTATAGAATTAGCTGAATTAAAAATGCATCACAGGACTGTTAACACAGAATGGGTGAGATAGGTGCGCATGATGTGGTTTCATGAGAAAACACAGCCACTGAAATTGGGAGCTAAGGATTGATGTGGCTCCATGGAAATTATAGGCTGTTCCAACTTGGGTAAGTTGCGTAACTTCTCTGAGTTCTCGCTTTCTTAATTGTAAAATGAGGATGCTCTAAGTGACCTCATGGGTGCATTATAATGAAATGAGATATGCATGTGAGAGTGCCTGGCAAAGAGAATTGCAGGAAATAAAGGAGGACTCTGAAGGAGGAAGAGGTGCAGGGTCAGTGAACATCAGATTCAGAGGGCTCAGCTCTGGGCAACTTAGGTCTCTCTTCTTGCCCACTGCCCATCTCCCCCAACACCTCCCACCCCAAACTTTCGGTCCAGGCCATAGGAGCTCAGTTTTCCTCTGGGGCCTTTTCCCTTTCAGTGGCTTATGTTTTCCTCCTGTCAGTAGCTGTCTGTGTTTTCCAGGATAAAGTCAGCAGGCCTTGCCACTTCTGTAGTTCTGCAGCTTGCCCTGGCTGGCATCTGCAGAAGCAGGCCCTGGGGCAGTGAGGAAGAACGGAACGAGCTCCTCCGTGCTCAGCTGGGAAGGGAGGCGTCCACTCCCCAGAATGGACAGCAGCTCACTTCCTTATTTTTCTTGTCTTCCTGCCTTTTTGGTTCTCTTCTAGAGAATAGAACAAGATGACCTGCTTAACTCTTCCCTACCTGATGGCTTTTTAGTGGGTAATTTTAAACTGTTTGGGCCAGCACTAATCAATAGAAATGAAGGCAAGCCACAGATGTGAACCACATGTGCTGTTTAAAATGTTCAAGGAGCCCGGTCAAAATAAAAAGAAATAAGTGAAATTAATTTTAATACTGTGTTTAACCTAATATACCCCAAATATTTGTCATTTCATGCATTCAATATTAAAAATTATTGAAAGATTTTTATACCCTGTTGTTTTGTATGTGTGTGTGCATCTCAATGTAGACTGGCCATATTTCAAGTACTTGATGGCTACAGATAGTAAGTGGCTATTGTGTTAGACATGTTGTTTTTGGTCTTTCTCCCTCTTTCCTCTCTTGAAGCCTCGGAAGAAGTCTAGAAATAAACTAAATCGTTGACTCCAAATTCTTCATATCAAGAAAGTGGGACCTACAGAGACAAAATAAATTGACCAACATGGTAAGGTCGCAGCTAGAACTCGAACTCTGTTCTCTTGATTCTCAATACATTACTGTGTCAAATTACATCTAAGCAATTATCTGTCTTATAGTTAAAGATGTTAGAGCTCAGGTCAGTGAAGCCACAGTGCATCTCGGTGGGAGGAATTGAGAAATTTCTGGAGGAGTAAAATGCCAAACATCTGACAAGATTATGTCATAGTGCGGCTTCCACAAGACAACAAGAAGCTATTCTGAATCTTACAGAAAAAGAAAACCAAAGGCTTGATTTGTCATTTAAAAATACTTTGTGAAAATCCTTTAGTACTTCTTCTTATTTATTTTAATAACTCTTAGAGTGCACAGCACTGTGCCTGGCCCATAGAATTTTTCAGCAAATTGTGGGGAGCAACTCGGACTATACTGTTACTGGAATTAAGACTTATTCTATGCATCTGCTCTCTCACAATATGGCGCTGAGAAGGGAGAAACAGCTTCTACACAGCTGCCTCCAGTTCAACCAATAAACTGTAGGACCTACTCCTGATTGGAGGAGAGCAGCGTACTCGGTGTGTGGGTAGCAGAGTTGGGATTGGTGGAAGAGGACTATAAAGGAGGAGAGAGACAACATGCACCAGGAACATCTAAGGGGAACATCTGAGGGAACACCTGTGCAGCCCCCGAGAGAGCCGGCCGGCGGTGTGCCGCTCCCCCTCGGAAGTGGGGAATGTGGCAGGGGGAACCGCCCTTCCACGGAGGTGGAAGGGTCGGTAGCCAACCCGGGAAGAACCAGCAGCAAACCCGGGGAGGGCCGAGCAGACAAAAGAACAGCGCAGGGTCCTGTGTCGTTCCTCCACGAAGAGGGGGAGCGACATAATGGTGCCGTGACTCGGATATGAAGCCTAGGCAGGTTTAGTGTCGTTCCTCCACGAAGAGGGGGAGCGACACAAATGTTTGTTACAGCAATTTAAGCACTCAATAAATAGGATAGAAAACAAAAACTGGAATATTGGAAACCATATACTAAAGGTAGTGATGTTAAAGGGCTCAAAAACTCAACAAACTGGAATACTTTCCCCCTTCCCTTTAATAGTTTAAATGAGAGAATTGACTCGCCCAAGGCCACACAGCTGCTAATTGTGGAGAATTCAGATCTCTGGCTATTCCTAGTGATTTTTAAAAACATGATTTCAACTACACTGCTTGAACAGTGTTAAATCTATACTGGAGCTGTGTCCCACAGATGGAGAAAATTCGGAACCTCAAGATATGGCACCAAATTTGGAAGAACCATTTATTGAGACCAAAAGAATTGTCTACTTCTTGAGAGTGCTGTTACGAAGTAACGGAAATGCAATCATTTTGGACTTGTTTTAGTGCTCCAGTATTTTTAGAATTTCCCCATAAACACCATCCTTAAGGAGAATACAGCATTTGGCCTGCCAAGGTAGCTCAGGATGCTTTTAGTAAATGCAACTGACAACTTGACACGCCATCTGGATTTGTGCGTCTGAGAAAGCCCAGGTGCTTATCCCAGACATTCGTTTTCTATGTCTTGAACTAAACTAATTCTTCCCCTTTTTCCTGAGCCTGACCATTTTCCTAGGGCTCATCCGGGACCCCTATCAGGACAGGTGTTTCTGTCCACACACACTGCTAGGCCACACTCAGCCAGTTTTTCAATACTGACCGTGTGTTCCAGATGTTGGGGACCTGTTTGTGGATGCAAGGGCTGTGGAGTGGTGTGTATACTGGGAGATCTGATGAAATCAGGACACAACATAACTTGTTCTAGTGCAGTACTGTTGTTCTGAGAAGTGAGGTGGAAGAAAATATCCCCAGGATAAAAAAGAGCAGGATGAGAAATCCTGTTTTTTTTTTTTTTTTTTTTTTTTTTTTTTTTTTTTTTTTTAAGAAAGATATGGATTTTTTTCCTTCCCAGACAGATTGTTAAATAGGCTTTTCTTGTTCAGTGGGGTCTGGTAATCAAAGTTGACAGGATATTAAGGTTATTTCAGGTTCTACTGTCTCCCAGGGTCACATAAGCCTTCTGTTATGCATGTTAATCCATCTCAACATTCCTGCCAGGAGCTGCCTAAGTAGGGCAATCGGTTTAGTATGCACCCTTTCCCTTTACAGTTTAGTTGAGAGGCAAAACCTACCAATTAGCAGAATGTGCATTGAAAATCAAGTAATGCTTTTCCATTCTAAAGACACAGCACCCAAATTTGTGATTAATAAGTGATGACTCCAACTGCTCTTTCCTCTGAAGTGCAAAGCACCAAGAAGAAAGCAACACCTTCCTCCTCTCTCCGTTTCTTTCTTGGCATGTGCATGCACATGTGTATATTTATGTATGCATATGAAACTCTATAGTAAAATTAGCATCATAAATTAGAAATACTGGTTGGCTCCTGCCAAGGCCAACTCATAATCTTTTTCCCTCTTCAGGCACACAACTTTCTCTCCTCTGAAGGCTTGACACCAACTACCTTATTAGTTGTGGGAATGGAACGACACCACAAAGAAAACACTGGAGATGTAATTAAATTTTGGTATGGAAGAAATTGCAGAAGCGTGATTCTAGAACTAATCTAGTAATATCATACTGTGGTGTGTCCCTACCAACACAATGTTCAAGATGATTCTTTGTAGGGCATTAAATTTTTGTGGGTATAAAATAAGCAGAACTACCTATTCTAGTTATTTCAACCTTCTGCTAGCTGTTTTTTGCATACCTTATGATGAGAGGCAAAAAGTGAGAATTATGGAATTAGATGAACTGGGTTAGAATGCCAGATTTGCTACTAGCTAAATATGTGACCCCAGGCAAGTTACTTGATCTCTTCAAGCCTCAGTTTGCTCATGTGTGCAAAGGGAATACTTGTAGCTCTATCTTAGGATTCTCATGAAGATTAAATGAGATAGTACACAGAGCTGGGTTCCATAATTGGTGATTCCACTAAGGGTCAATATGGGAACAATGAAG
This sequence comes from Oryctolagus cuniculus, assembly GCF_964237555.1. Taxonomy (NCBI): domain Eukaryota; kingdom Metazoa; phylum Chordata; class Mammalia; order Lagomorpha; family Leporidae; genus Oryctolagus; species Oryctolagus cuniculus. The sequence continues at coordinate 102,236,460 of NC_091435.1, read as the reverse complement.
ACAAACAAAAATTTAGTATTGGTTGTAGTGAATCATTGCCACCTTTTCTCTTTCTTGAGGCTTGATGACTTTACACCAGAGCAAGAAAGTTATGTCTAAACCTAAGTGGTCAGTACTGAAGAAAAATATACCTCTGTCTACCCACATTTGTTTTTGAGCAAAGCTGTAAAAGTTAGCTCCATTCTCTTCTCTTTTGATAAAAGCAAACTGCATTCACTGTAAGTGGCTATTAGAGGGCCAGTCTCTGTACAGCCCATTCTATATAATAGGTACTCAAAACTCATTCACTCTGTAATGGCTTAATATTTTCTGTACAGTGACTAGTCATGGTGTAGGCTTCTAATAAAACATTATATCAGCTCTCAACCCTCTGAATTTTTGAAGCAGATGTTTTTCCTAACATCCTGTAAATACTCCAATCATCTGAAAGTGCTGGGATTTCACCTTTGCACCATTTGTAGAAATGTGCCCATTGAGTAATGGGCCTGTCTAATCTGTTTGACGTTTATTGGTGCTCAAAGTGTAGCAAGGTTGGGAGATGTAGCAGAGCACATTCTAAATAAATCAACCAAAGAAAGCAAACTAAATCACAGGGGGAAATTACAGTGTCCAAATCATTTATACACTGGCGATTACCATTTCACCTGGGTTCAACTGATGTCACACCAGAGTCTTCAAAGCTCTTGGAATCATTTATCAACCCGACTAGGCTCGCTCATCCAGAGTTCCACACTGAAATCGACCCATGTGGTGGAGACTTACAATAATCTAGACAGGAAGATTAATTAGTGATGAGAAGGAAGATGTGGAGAAGAAAATGCAGTGATTGGGAGGGTTCTGGTAACATTTCTGCTATCAAGTAACTATGATTTAGGACAGTCACTGTCTATCTCTGCCTCAGTTCCTTAGGGAGAAAGTATATTGCATAGCTATCTGTACACATGTGTCTTTTGGGGTGTGTGAATAATTTGAAAAGTATGCAAACAATTTATTAATGTTTCATTACGTCGTTTTGTTTCAATGACTTGGTGATTTATGATTCTAGGCTTTTTTTTCTTTTCACTAATTTGAAGTCTAGATACAAATGCCTGCTATGTTTTGCTTTTACCAATTTTATTATTATTAATGTTATACAAGTTTCATGTATTTCATACATACTGATTTAAGAACATGGTGATACTTCCCACCCTGCCCTCCCTCCGTCCACCCTTCAACACTTCTTCCTTCTCCCTCTCCCATTCCCACTCTTAATTTTTACAAAGGTCTACTTTCAGTTTATTTAATGATCATAAGGTTAACCTTACACTAAATAAAAGAGTTCAACAAATAGTGTAAAGAAAAAAGCACTGTTCCTCAACAGACGAGAGAAGGCCTGTAAACAGTCATTGAATCTCAAAATGTTCATTTCACTCCAATACGTTTTACATTTTAGGTTCTCTATTAGGTACATCAGATAAGGGAAAACATACGATATCTGTCTTTTTGGAACTGGCTTATTTCACTAAGTATGATAGTTTCCAGTTACATCCATTTTGTTGCAAAAGACAGAATTTCATTTTTTTTAACAGCTGGGGTACTCTATACTGAATATATACCATAATTTCTTTATCCAGTCATCAGTTGATAAACATCTAGGTTGATTCTGTATCTTAGATATTGTAAACTGAGCTGCAGTGAACATGGGCGTACAGATTAACTCTTTCATATATTGATTTTTTTTGGTTTGAATAAACTTCCAGGAGTGGGATGGCTGGGTCATATAGTAGGTCTATATTCAGAGATCTCCATGCTGTCTTCCACAGTGGCTGCATCTGTGTACGTTCCCACCAATAGTGGATTAGGTTACCTCCCCGCCCCGCCCTGCCAGCATTTGCTGTTTGCTGATTTCTGTATGAGAACTAGTCCAACTAGGTGAAGGGAAAACTCACTGTGGTTTGAGAGAGAGAGAGAGAGAGAGAGAGAGAGAGAGCAAGAGATTGAGTGCACTCCCATCTGCCAGTTCACTTTCCAAATGCCCACAATAGATGAGATTGGGCCAAGGTTGAAGCTGGGAGACAGGAACTCAATTTGTCTCCTCTTTTTTAAAAAAAATATAATATTTATTTATTTTGAAAGTCGGAGTTACAGAAAGAGAGGGAGAGACAAAGAGAGAGAGAGAGAGAGATCTTCCATCTGCTGGTTCACTACCCAGATGACCGCAATAGCTAGGACTGGGCGAGGCCAAGGTCAGAAGCCAGAAGCTTCATCCAGGTCTCCCACATGGGTAGCAGAGGCCCAAACACTTGGGCCATCTTCTATTGCTTTTCCCAGGCCATCAACAGGGAACTAGATTGGAAGTGGAGCAACTGGTGTCCATATGGGATGCTGGCATCAGGGGCAGTAACACAATACCAGCGACAATTTTATTATTCTTATAACAAGTGGTGAAATCGTGGGGTTAATTTTAAACTCTAAGCACCTTAGAGTATCTATTCCCGGTTGGTACGGAGAAAGTCCCAAGAGTCTGTTGCTCCCATCCTAGCCGTGAGAATTCTTTGTGCTGTCTGTGAAATCATAGGTTTGTTTTTAACCCTTCACGGATTTGAAACCTACATGTGTGAAATTCCGGAAAAGACAAATTCCAGGAAAGACCCATCCATGTCTCCATTCCCAGTGGAAGAGCAGGAGGTAGCATGAGTGACTGACTGGGGTAAGGGAAAACCAGGCAAACCTCCCTGGCATTGAAAGAGAAGGGTTAGGGCTGGAAACCAAATCAAATTCCCCAGCAACTTAAAATTAGAGGCTGGACTGTAACACCTAGAAATCTTCAGTCTCACAGGTTCTGGAATCTCAAGCCTGGCTAAAGGCCAAGTCCCTGTCCAGCCCTCCCTATCCAGGTTAGTGGTGAGCTGACTATCCCTGCAACAAAGAGAAGACCTGACTCAACTAAAGTTCACGTGAATAGCAGGGAGTGCTTCCGGCCTCACTGAAGTAGGGAGCTATCCTTTCTGGAAGTGTGTGTGGGAAAAAATGGGAATAAATATTTGTAAGGGCTGTGTGTGTGTTAGAAGCAGCAAGCATTAGTTATTTCAATGTCTACTATTTTACATGCAGTGTCTAACATGCAGTAAAAAAAAAATGCAGGACATGTGAAGAAACTGGAAAATATTTTCCACAATTAAGACTGAAAATGTCTGGCGCCACGGCTCAATAGGCTAATCCTCCACCTGTGGCGCTGGCACACCAGGTTCTAGCCCCGATTGGGGCACTGGATTCTGTCTCGGTTGCTCCTCTTCCAGTCCAGCTCTCTGCTGTGGCCCAGGGAGTGCAGTGGAGGATGGCCCAGGTCCTTGGGCCCCGCACCCCATGGGAGACCAGGAGAAGCACCTGGCTCCTGGCTTCAGATCAGTCCGGTGCTCTGGCTGCAGCACGCTGGCGGCAGCGGCCATTGAGGGGGTGAACCAATGGAAAAGGAAGACCTTTCTCTCTGTCTCTCTCTCTCTCACTGTCCACTCTGCCTGTCAAAAAAAAAAAAAAAGACAAAAAAAATCAGTAGAAGCGTATCCACATCAAGCAATGTCCCAGATGCTACAATTCTCAAGAGAAAAAATGACTTCAACACTACCATTTAAGTATTTTAAAGGTAGATAAGCACCATGAGTAGGTGGAGATTATTACCAGAGAAATGGAGTTATAAAAAGAAGCAGAACTGTTAGGAATGAAAAACATGAGGGGCTGGCACTTTGGAATAGTGGGTAAAGTTACCGCCTGCAATGCCAGCACCCCATTTGGGCACCGGTTTGAGTCCTGGCTGCTCCACTTCTGATCTGGCTCCCTGTTAATGTGCCTGGGAGGGCCTTAGAAGGTGGCCCAAGTACTTGGGCTCCTGCACCCATGTGGGAGAGCTGGAAGAAGCTCCTGGCTCCTGTCTTCAGCCTGGCCCAGCCCTAACTTTTGTGGCCATTTGGGGAGTGAACTAGAGGATGGAAGATATCTCTCTCTGTCTGTACTTCCTTCTTTCTCTGTAACTCTGCCTTTCAAATGTAACAAATAAATCTTAAAAAAAAGAAAAAAGAAATGCAAAAAAAAAAGAATACAGCATTTGATTGGCTTACTAACACACTGCTTTGTGTATCTTTTTAAGAAGTTGTTCTAGGGGCTGGCGCCTTGGCTCACTTGGTTAATCCTCCCATATGGGTGCTGGGTTCTAGTCCTGGTTGCTCCTCTGCCATTCCAGGTCTCTGCTGTGGCCCAGGAGGGCAGTGGAGGATGCCTCTGCACCCGCATGGGAGACCAGGAGAGGCACCTGGCTCCTGGCTTCGGATCAGCGCAGTGTGGGTTGTAGCGGCCATTTGGAGAGTGAACCAACGGAAGGAAGACCTTTCTCTCTGTCTCTCTCTCTCTCACTGTCTATAACTCTACCTGTCAAATAAATAAAAATTAAAAAAAGAGAGAAGTTGTTCTAGAAGTTGCCATAAATGCATACACATGATCAGAGTCTACCTTCAAATAATACTAAACTCTTTAATTTAATATGCAGCCAGTTGATTCTAAAATATTTGCATGCTGACTATAATACTTATTGAAGTATCTTCTTGGAGTAGAGACACTCCATTTCAAACTACAGTGGTAGAATTGTTGGTTTCATTTTGCAAGGTTTCTGTGTACCCAGCACTGAACAGTGCCCAAAAGTACAGAATAAACATCATATATGGTGGCTATCCTCAAACAACTTATCGTCTAGTTGCGGAAACACAGCAAATACATTTAAAGTAAATGGGAAAAACTGAAGTCATGTATCATTTGTTCCCAAATAGCCTAGTGTAACTCCATATTATTTAGGAATTTGGTAAAGCATAGCATCAGTAGCTTGAGTAGCTAAGACAGGCTTTCTTAGAATAATTGGATGTTCTCTTTGGTCAAATAAAATATTCTGAATGTAAAGAAAAGTCTTATTTGCTAGATCCCTGTCTTTCCCCCAACCTTCCCCACCCTCTGCCTCATTTTAGGATGAATCAGTGGATAACTAGTTGAGAGAGAACTCTTGATGTAGATTTCTAAAAGTGTTTTGGTGGTCAATTTTCCAGGCTCTTCATGTCTTGGAGCTCTCTTGTTGGCAATTACTTGTTTTCTGCAAGCTCCCTAAGCTTTATTATTATTATTATTATTAATTTTATTATTAAAATAATATCATCTATATTCATATTATTTTATAAGAAGTGGAATGGGGTGATAGTATATTATTTATTTATTTTTATTATATTATTTATTATTCATCATCATATTTATTTTTTATAAAAGGTGAAAAGAGGGGCTATATCATATCTAAAACTGAGTTTTTTGTAAGTGCAAGAAAATTTGTGCCATAACCATAGCTATTTATTTTTCAACACATGCATTTATAAAGGAAAATATTTAGGCCAATTCTTCCTGATCATTTTATTCTAACTAGCAATTTGTGAAAACTATTCAATTTTCGAGATGTATGTAACTTTTCAATGTCACTTAGATATTTCTGTTATTTTATTAATTTGTATTTTTATATTAGAAAATCAAGAAATCATTTTGCTTGGCATAGTGCAGTTATAGACCAAATAGGTCCCCAGATCAGAAAAGTGAGCAGAGCCCTCTGCCTACCACCACTATCCACTGCTCTCCCTAAGTGCCTTTTGCGAGGCCTGCGTTCTTGTTCAGCGACCCATGCCTTCTCTGATAATAGTAGATAGAGGCCTTTTAAAATAGCAGCAGTGGCACAGCACATCTTGTTCAAGGAACAGCAGCGTCCGCACTTAGTGCTGGATGCCCCAAGCAGCTGTCTGAGTTGCTTGCCCCCAAATTGCCTTTGGATAGAAGTAAACAAACAAGGACATCCAATGGAGTATATTTGAAACTGACCTCCGAGGCCATCTATTTTAAGCGGATTGTAATTTTGCAAAAGGCATGGCCCTATTCCAAATGTTTATTTAGTGTTGAACAGTCTCCAGCTGGCTGTTTGGTCCACTTTTTTGATGGTGTTGAAGACATTAAGAAAGATACCATAATAGATGTTGGATTTATACTCATCTTGGTGCATAGCAATTCATATTGTTGGATGCCAGACTCAAAATTCACTTAAGAGACAGGCAAATGAATATGGGTACATGGCAGCTATTTTTTGTGGCACCTTCGATTATCTTTACCCCTCACACCCGAAATGGTACCTTGATTAGTTAGGAGCCTTCCTATAGCCTTCTAAGTTCTTTCTAACACAGTGGTTTTTCATTGACTACACACTATGTGCAATGCACTTGGCTAAGCTTTTGGTGCGTGATCTCCTTTTGTCCTCACCATAACATTTAGAAGCAGGAATTGTAATTCTCACTTTAGAGACAAGGAAGTTATAGCCCAGAGGCCTCTAACACTAAGACAGAAGTGAAGATTTGACCCAAGTCTGGTTCCAGAAATTACTTTCATTTAATGTTATTTATTTATTAGCCAGGTCTCCTCAACACTTCGCCATGTCTATGCTTATATTATAGCAACTCTTTCTCCATTTAATTATCCCTGATATGAATTTGGGCTCCAGGGTGTGACAAAATTAATACCCAGGGATGAATCTTCTTTTTCTCTTATAAGTGATAACAATTCATTTTCTAAGAGCCAAAAATAAAGCTCTTCCAAGGATTGAACATGTGCACACATTTTCCTAAACATAGGACAAAAACTCAGAAAAACAAAACCAAAACCCAAACTGATCTTGTCTATCATCCAGCCTCAGCTCTCTTACCTTTGTAATGTTCCACATGTTAATTTGCTCCTGGGAGAGACTTCTCCTAATGGGCTTTCAGGTGAAAGAACTGGGGGTCAAATTAATGGCACAGTTTGGAGTACTGAAATTGGTCCTGGTATGGAGAAGGGAGATTTACTCAGCCTTGCTGTCATACTCGGTTTTGTTTAACTTCTGCTCCTCTTCTCTCCTCCCTATCTAAAGTGATTTGGTCGTTCCCTGACGGAGAAGAATAATCAGTTCTGACACAGCTCACTGGACCTGCCTATGACATGTAGAGTTACCCCCAAAAAGTAAACTGCTGGAAATTAAAATACAAGTGTCTCTGTACTTCCAAGTCACACCTGTCTCCCCATAATCATATTGGAATTACTGTCACAGTCACCAAGTTCTGCTTGGTGCAAATTGTTTCCTCTAAGCAGCGCTTTTAGGAACTTGAGGAATTGCTGAAGGTAGGGAGAAATTTTAGGAGATCTAGATGGTAATTAACTTTCCCTCTACTTAACTGTGTCTCCACTCCTTTGTGAATGCAACTGAGACTCTCAAAGATAAAGGGGTGTTCTGAGGATGGCAGCAGCCCAAGTCCAAGGAGCTCACAGAATCTTCATATTTCCTAGGATTTTCAAGCAAAATTCTCTTAGGAATATAGGTGGTATGAGAAGGAAGCAAAGTGATTTTTTAAAATGTAAACTGGGTGTTATCTTTCTCTACAGCACCAAGTAATCATGTTATGTGTTAGTGGATTTATTTTCTCAATAGTCCCATGACTCTATCTTCCTTTTTATGACATTTAATGATTCATTACTGGATAGATGATAAACTTTACTGTACTGCCAATCACCTCTTGTCATTCCCCTACCCCCGTCTCCATTCTTCTTTGTCTTTCTTTTGAGAGTCATCATCTTCATATCTCCCGAAAATGCTTTCCTGGTTCTTGGCTGTTATTCATGATATTTGTATTGTCCAGAAATGTTCAGCTCCTTCCTCTTTACCTGCTGAAGCCCCCCCTCCCCATCCTTTGAGGCATACTGCAAATAGTATCTCTTCTAATAAGGCGCTACCCAAAAATATAGCCCCAAATAGTCACTTGTGACTTTCCATAGTTGTTCTTGCATGATTAATGGTTGCTACTTTCCAAAAACAGATGGAACTTCCATGTAATTTCACTTTCTTCCAAGTCTTTCCCCCAGTTTATGGGTTATACCACTTGAGTGGGCTGTTACCAGTTCAGGGATCTCTTTACACTCCCTAACTTATCTCTGTGACAATTTAACTCTGTTTTTTCCACTTCAATGAGACTCCGCATCCTGAGATCACAGTGCCTTCCCCTTTGAGATCCACTTTATAGCACATTCTCCCATTTTCTTGTTAATCTCTATTTCCATGGTCCTAATCCTAGCTTGTAGCATTGTTCTCTTTCAACCTTGCTTTCCTCCCATTCATTCTGCAAAATCAGCTTTATGCGTTCTTTCTCTTCTCCAAAGTTGCTTTTTTCCTGACAGCCGATCATGTGTCTGACATCCTGAGGTTGAGCATGCCTCTCCCCTTTTACCACCTGCAACCATTCCCTTCAAAAGCTAGACGTATAAAGGTCCTACCCCTGACTCTGCCTTCTAAAAGCTTCTGTTGCCTCTTGTGAGTGCACAGGCCAAATGCTCCCAGTGGCCTGTCCCCTCCTGCAGAGCCATACTAATGGAGCTAGGATTGATGCCCACTCTCAGAGGAACCACATAAGAGCTCAGAGCCTGGGGCTAACATGAGTTCAGCTGCGTCTCAGCTCCATTGCCATGCAGCTGCGCCCCTGCAGCCGCTTTGAATCCCTGGGTACAACCTGTCAAGACCACTGACCACCCAGTCTCTCAACCACTTGATGAAATAATTTTTGGTCCTAAATTGTCCTTTTGTCTTGTGTAGTGGCTTTGAGCTGTTCACTGATGTCTTGTTTGCCTTTTTCCTGCCTGACCACTGAGGCCTTGGGCTCTTGTTGCCTGACCTCTCCTCTGGAATGCTGCCCCCTCTTTGTCAGACTGCTTGATTCCCTTCTCCCAGGCAGTCAGCCCTTTCCTGACGATGCGCTTGCTCTTGCCTTTGCCATTCACTTAGTCTTTCTGGCTCTACCTCCAGGGGGACCTCTGCCTTTCATTACCAGTACGGATCCTACTCTTAGATCAATGTGATGACTGCATATTTAGTATGTTTATTGTATATAAAGCAGTGTGTAACTTATGTCAATAACACAGAAATGAGCACTAAAAGTACTTTCTTTCAAGAAGCTTACAATCTAATGGAGCAGTGGTCAAGTCAATTTATTTGCAAACAGCATACTGTGATAAATTCCTTAAGTGAGATTCAGAGAACGGAAAGAAAAAGTCCAGTTCATGTGTGTCAGCGTGTGTGTGTGTGTGTGTGTGTGTGTGTGTGTGTGTTTGGGGCATAGGGTGGTGATAGGACAGTTTACTTGGGAGAAATGGTGCTTGGAATGGTTTGGAAGTAGATAGGAGGGGTTGGTGTTGTAGTGTAATGGATAAAACTGCCATCTGAGACACTGGCATCCCATATGGTCTCTGGTTTGAGTCCCCGCTGCTCCACTTCAGATGTTTCCTGCTAATGCACCTGGGAAAACAGCAGAGGATGGCCCAAGTACTTGGGTCCCTGCACCCATGTGGGAGACTCCTGGTTCCTGGCTTTGGCTTGGCCCAGTTCTGGCCATTGTGGCCCTCTGGGGAGTGAACCAGCAGAAGGAAGACCTCTCTCTCTGTCTTTCCCCCTCTCTCTACCTGTAACTTTGCCTTCCAAATAAATAAAATAAAAAAAGTTTTTGAAAGAAAGGAAGTGGATAGGATCATATCCATGGTGACACACATCTGAAGGAAAAGTGCAGTTAAGTTTGGCCCGACATGTAATGTGGCAGTGTTTTTGACCACAGGGTGCTGTGACTGTCTTTTCCCTGGCATGCTAAATATCCCCTTCAGTAAATGACAGCTGTGATCTCTAGTCACTGAGGCAAACAAACACAGCCCTGCCATAGTTACAAAATGTCCATGGGAAAGAAAGAATTGCTCAGTGGTACTTTTAAGACATGGTAAGGAAGCCTTTATTCAGCATTGTAACGTCAGGTACGGGGGCCACGGCAATTGGATTTTGCAGTGGGGAAGGGAATTCTGAACACAGCATGGGCAAGTGAGAACGTTAATCAAGGAGTTGGAGCTGAGGGCAACTGGTTAGAAAATTATTAAGCAATAACATCAGGAATATGAGAATTCTAGCTAAAATTGCATAAAAGGACTCTCGCTAAAGACTAGCCAGGGTGATCAGACAGTACCCGAGGGTGGTAGTGGATGAGAAACCTGATCAGATATTGAGGGTTTTTGCTTAACTGACTTGGTAGAGTTCTTTGCTAAACTGGATTTCATAAAAAAGAACATAGACAGGCCTAGGAGAAGGTTTATGTGCCTCACTAAAGTTTGGCTAAGTAAAGAACCTTTGTCATCCCTGGGGAAGATGCCAACCTGCTAGAGAAGCCACTGGATTATGGGTGTTACATGAGAAAGTTCAGGAAGGTCTGCTGATCTGAGGAGTTTGTGTGCTTAAACAGGATTCAGTGAGAAATCACTGAAAGTCTTTGCGTATGGCATCACAGGATCCAAGATGTTCTTTGGAAATAATTAAATGTGGGTACTCCCAAAAGTTCATGAAAAGACACAACTTAAATAGAAGTTCCTTTTGAATTCCATGCATAATTTTTCTATAATATGCATTTTCCATGATCTTTCTGAAGACCCTTCCTATTACTCTGGCAGTGAAGCAGAAGAGAGAAAACAGGAGAGACTGGATATGGGGAAAAGAGTCAGGCAGCTGTTGCAATAAATCCAAATAAGGAATTATGGCAAATTATGCTGGCAGAGCCCCGAGGTCTCCTTGATAGAGTAAGGCAACCAATTGGGTGGGGGGTGTGTCCAGGGAGAACTAAGGCCACAGCACTGCCCCAGTCTTGAGCTCAGTGACTCTGAGCACAGTGACGTCATACACAGAGGCAGGGGAATCAGACAGGGAACAAGTGTTGGGGAAAGAGAGCTCAGTCTGCAGCATGTACTGTGTGTGCCGCCCAGGGGACACAAATGACTGGAATGGTCCTGCCAAGGACCGGAGGCTGCTTAATGAATACGAATGATGCTTCTTGAAAGGCGATTTTTAAAAGTTCTTTAAAACGAATTGCTTCTTAAATAAGCCCGTCTCACACATCCAGCCTCATGGTCACCTTGCTCACCTCACCCACCCTCCTCCTTTTTCCTTTCTTTTCTTTGACGTTGAATGTAACTAAACTTTATCCCAGTTCAGGTCAGAGTGCTCTCCAAATTGACTTAGCATTTTGAATTACTGAAAGACTGAGCTTTTCAATAAAATATTAGGTAATGGATGTACCAGGAACGAGCTAAAAAAGATGCCATTTTTTTTCCCACTGATTTCAGTTTTATTCCCCAGTGTCTCCCACTGAAGGAAGGTCACAAGCAACGAGGCAGCGGCACATTGGATCCGAAATTGCTAAAGTAAGTTTTCTCCTCCATGGGAGTCCCTGAGGACGCCGAATCCGGCTGAGCTCCTCAGGGTTTCATATTCTTCCCCTAAGTAAATTAAATCACGAGCACATCTCATCACAGCGGTCCACACAAAAGCCTTGCTATACCTTTTTGGCAAGGAGTATTTGAAATGGAGCTTTCAGAAATGCTAAAAGCCTGCCTCCTCCAGCCATCTGTGTTGGCTGGCCCAGCTGTGACCACGGGTGGGCCCTGGGGGTGGGGAGGGGGGGCGGGGAAGCAGGACTGCAGTGGCAAATGTCATCCATGTGGGAGCCAAATTGAGTCCAAATGGACTGCTGTCAACATTTTCTCTCTTTTGCTCAATGGCTTGATGAAATTTCCCCCTGAACCAGCTAGAGGTCCTATTGGAAATTTGCATGGAGAGTGGCTGTCTAACCCTCTCCCCCAACTTTCAAAGTGCTTTAGATGTGCGCGTAAATGAATACAAATAGGAATGTGTTGGGAAGATACAGTAGGGAAGCCTTCTGTGGTTCTGCGAGCCTGTACAAATGCCGGCTTAATTAGAAAATCAATCTTGCTGTCTGGCTGATTGATTGTGATCCTCAGCTGGAGGTGGGAAAGAGAGCCGAGTCATGACGAGATAATTTTTTCCTATTACTAAAAAGATGCCTAATGTACATCTCTAAGCAATTCAGCGTGAAGAACTTGTTAAAAACACACCACTTTTTCCCTCTTGCTAATTGAATCTTTGGGGGAGGGGAGGAATAACAGGAGTTTGCATTTTATGAAAACTCCCACAATCTTTTTTCCTAAAGACACTCAAATTCTGAGAGGTGATTTAATGGCTATCTCCAAAGAAATGGAAGTGTTTAAAATTTCTTCTTCATTTATTGTCATTGTATTTGAAAGGCAGACACAGAGATGGAGAGAGCATGATCTTTCATCCACTGGTTCACATCCCACATGCCTGCAACAGCCACTGCTTGGGTCAGATTGAATGAACCAGGAGCCTGGAACTGAATCTGGGTTTCCCATGTGGGTGACAAGGACCCAAATACTTGAGCCATCACCTGCTGCTTCCTGGGGTGTGTATTAGCAGGACGCTGGAATCAGAAGCGGAGCAGATCTCAAACCCAGGCAGTAAAATACGGAATGCAGGCTTCCCAAGTGGTATCTAACTGCACCAAACTCCCACTCCGAAGGGGTTTTTATAAGCAAGAGGAAAGGTGACTGCCTGCTCACCACACCTGTAGAACACTGACTTAAGAGATGGGGTTTCTATTTCTGGAGGAGAGAATTTAGGTTGCTGACCATCACGCTTTCTGGTGTGAACAGTGTGTTTACGAAATCACTTGGAGTCCTAAGGTCGGAGAGTATCTCCTTTGCTCAGGTGGAGACCCAATCCAGAAGTTTAGCCTGTCCAAGGCCACATGGATGAGTGCAGGAGCCTGGGAGAAAGGCTCTCTGCCCTCCAAACCTGTGAATTTCCTGGATACCACGTACCTTCTGAAGGAAGGCTACCATGGAAACTGATGTGTTCGGTTTCTCCCTGGTCCATCAGAGGGGTTCGAAGGCATCCTCTGATCTGTTTTGAAAATGTCCCACTGAGGCCGGCGCTGTGGCTCACTAGGTTAATCCTCTGCCTGCTGCGCCGGCACACCGGGTTCTAGTCCCGGTTGGGGCGCTGGATTCTGTCCTGGTTGCCCCTCTTCCAGGCCAGCTCTCTGCTGTAGCCCGGGAGGGCTTGGAGGATGACCCAAGTGCTTGGGCCCTGCACCCGCATGGGAGACCAGGAGGAAGCACCTGGCTCCTGGCTTTGGATCAGCATGGTGTGCCAGCCGTAGCGGCCATTTGGGGGGGTGAACCAACGGAAAAGGAAGACCTTTCTCTCTGTCTCTCTCTCTGTGTCTAACTCTGCCTGTCAAAAAATAAAAATAAAAAAATAGTCCCACTGAGGACACATTTTTAATTCAGATCACAGGTCATGATGGAACACAGAGCTTTGATGCTTTGATCTGCCTTTTTCTCCTGTGAGTCTTAAAAATGCAAAGCATTTATGCCTCCATTGCAGTTTCATCAACTGTCTCTCTGTCATCTCAACTCTTGTGTCTTTTATTTGCCATACCACAGAAATTTGAAATACTATAGCTATCTTTCACTAAGGATGATCTCTGCTGATTTTTTTTTTCCTTTCTAAACAGCCTCTTACAAAATGCTTGCTACAGCTATAGGTGAAAGGATTTTAGAAAATCTTCCTGTCTTTGAGGAGACCAAGAAAGGAAAATCCAGGTCCAAGGGTTTCTGGAAAAATCTAACCTCGTTGCTTAGAAACACTTCCCTCAGCTCCTTTTCTGTTTCATGATATCTCAATTATTTCCTGTACTTTCAGCCCCTCCCCCAATGCACATCAGCTCTTAATCTTGAACTAAAAAATTTCTCTCTGTTTTCAGTGAAATCTTGATATTCAACCATTTCACGTACTCTTACATGTGGATTACATTTGTAATATTTAATCATTTCCAAATAGCCCAGAGCCAAGACCAAGCTTATTAGTAAAAGAGAACCTGCATTCTTTGGGCAATGTTCATCACAAACTTCGTTTTATGAGAAACATAGCAAGCCTTGCTTATTAAAAACAAGAGAGACTGTTTGTTGCAATGGTCAAAGATGGTAAGAGTAATTCAATTACGCAGAGAGTTTTAAGATCTCAATTTAGACATTCAGTTTGACTTAATGAATTTATTTATTTTACAATGCTATAGTCACTGAAATAAATCTTGGGAGACAGACCCAAATAAGACATCAGCCATAGTTCAATCAAACCTACTTAGCTGAAAAGCAAAAACAAAAACAAAAAATCAAAACAACGACATCCAAAAAAAGGAGGGATGCTGAAGAGAGGAAGTGACCTGGGTAAGATCATGTGCGTGGAAACAGATGACTCACAAAGACAAAGCAGGTTTTGCAAGGAGTTCTTAATTGCAGTGCCCGAGTTTGCTCAGCTCTGTTATCCTTCAGGAGTGGTGCTAAAATGGAGTGAAATGGCTTAAAGGTAGAGAGCAGAAGGAAGAAGAATGCTTGGCCCAGGAGCTTTGACAAGTGTGTGTGGTGTGTGTGTGTGTGTGTGTGTGTGTATGTGTTGAAAGGAAAATAAATGCTAGGTGGACAATAAAATCTGTATAAATATTCTGTACCTTGTGGAGTTTTGCTACTGCCCACATAGATGAACACATTTCACATATTGAAACATGTGTGCATAGTTCATGCATTTGGAATATAGTATAATAATTACTATGACTATATATATGACTATATACATGTAATTACTATGAATATATATATAGCCATATTTTCTAAGTCATAGGTCATGCTACCCAAAGCAGTTTAAAATATGGAGACTAAGGCTCAGACAAAGTCAAATACTTCCCCAAGGTCACACAAATCATTTGTGGCAAATTCAGGAGCTTTTTCTATTTTATTTGATTCCAAAGCTTATGATGTTAATCTACTAAGTGTGGTAATCATGTGTACTTATGAATAGACAAACTTGTGAGAAAAAGAAACATAATACCTGGACTTGGTGTTGTCTTGGGAAATATGTTGTTTACGGTTTTATGTCTAGTGGTCTATTGTTAAGCTGTGGATAAGGAACGAGCTGAAAACTCATGATGGTTTTTGTTTTATTTGCTCAGAGGTCTGGTAAAGCTCATAAAATACTACTTTAGGGGTATTCCCCCTTTAATCATTGAAGTATAAAGATGTTAGAAATGTATTAAGATTCTGATATAAATAGCTGTAGATTTGTAATACAATAGTGTTTTCAAATGCTCTTATATTTTGTGAAGGGCTTTATACTTCACTGACCATCTTTAAATACTGAGTATTCAATAGGAAGACATGGGATATGTATTCCTGTTTTAAGCTACTCCCTTGTCCTTTCTACTTTGGTTTTGAAATAGATATTTGGGGACCACTCGCATTGTGTTGTCTGGGTTTGTGAACAGACAGAAAAGGCCTAGGGTATCTGAGTTTCAGCAGGGATGTTTGGCAAAAACCTAGTCTATTGGAGACGAAAACTGAATTGCATTAAAAATCTCTGGTAACTCTTTGCAGGGTCTGTTGGCTGAAAAAGAGTTTGAGCCCAATTCTATTTAGGAAATACTTGCTAACATTTTTGAATCTGGCAGTATATCTTTTTGTTAAACTGGAATTTTCTCCATCTGTGGCTTTCTGTTGATTTCTAAGTAATTTCAGATAACAATGGTAAATAAAAAAATCAAGCAGTATACCATTTGAGCATCCTAGTTTGATGCAAATATGGATAGTGTCATGCTAAAGGAATCTAAAATACTCCTGAAAAATAAAATGAAGCCTAAAATAGCCATTCCCACAACATCTTAATCTCATTTGCAAATCAGTCCCCATGTCCATTGCCAAAGCTTTATTGTGTGACTTGGAAAATCCCAGGGAAGGCCTATGAAAATGTTGCATGCTAAGTAACTGCTATGGACAAGCAGACACTTACATGTTTACTTTTTTTATTTTTTGACAGGCAGAGTGGACAGTGAGAGAGAGAGAGAGACAGAGAGAAAGGTCTTCCTTTGCAGTTGGTTCACCCTCCAATGGCTGCCGCGGCCAGAGCGCTGCGGCCGGCGCACTGGGCTGATCCGATTGCAGGAGCCAGGTACTTATCCTGATCTCCCATGGGGTGCAGGGCCCAAGCACTTGGGCCATCCTCCACTGCACTCCCTGGCCACAGCAGAGAGCTGGCCTGGAAGAGGGGCAACCAGGCCAGAATCCAGTGCCCCGACCGGGACTAGAACCTGGTGTGCCGGTGCCTCAAGGCGGAGGATTAGCCTAGTGAGCTGTGGCGCCGGCCTACATGTTTACTTTCTCAATGACTCCCATCACCTGTGAGCGTAGCAAGAGTAATATCACTGTCCTCATCTTATAGATAAGTGAAGCAAAGCACAGAGATGTTAATGACATATCAGTGTCACATAGCAAACATCAGCAGAATTTGACTCTAGGATTGGTGGATGCTAAAACCCAGCAAACTTTCACCTTTCATTGCAACGCTGTTTCATGAACGTATTTAGTGGCTATTGTACACTTAGCTCCTTTTAGAAAAATGAGTGGAATGTTCTGTATGGGTTTTGGATAAGAGAGTAGGCAAGGTAAGATAGAGTCATTTATAGGCTCAACTACAGTTTTCATGAACAGCCACATTGACAGTTTTTGCTGTGGACAGATGGCAGTCTTGGCTGGGGTCAGCTTGGTTCCTCGAAGGTAATTCCGTGCCACTGCAGTCAGTCTGTCCTACACTCATTTGGGCCGGCTCAGCTTGGGATGAGACAGGGAACATGAATCTGGCTTGATGTGAAGCTTAATATTTCACAACGGCGGAACGGAAATGAAAGGAAAAGTTATATATTTTGTGTATTCTACTGTCTTAAAAAATATTGCCACAAAGGGACCTAGAATGAAAGTGGAAGAGAAATCTGCTTGGAATCCTGTCTTCTCTCAAAGATCGCTGATACTTGTGGCCAGCACAGATCCAACTAATTTTAAGATCAGATGCAGAGTTGATAAATGAATTCTATTTTAGGCCTGAATTAAACTCATTTTTCCTTCCAAACAGTCCTAAATCTATTTGGTCAAACACCTTTCCATTTAACATTCTTGTTTATTTAGAGGAAATACAGTCCATTTGTTTCACATTCATTTAAAGTTAATTCATGAAAATACTATTTTGGTTATAGGCGTTGGTATCTACCAGAAGATTCTTGAGGTGCTTTTGATAAGACTTAGTTCTTACAAGCAGGAAATAATGTTACATATGGAGAGAAACATAGTTCCCAAAGGGCCTTCGGTCAGTTCAAAGCTCCATTCAGAATGGTTATGGAAGACTGCATTTGAAAGAGTATTTCTGTGTAACTCACTACTCTCCAAAACTGCCAGTGGAGATTGCTGGAGAGGGGTGTCAAACTCCCAAAGCAGCTTGATTTAATGTCTGCTGTACAGTCACAAATGAACCGACTGATAAACTACCAAAATGTGTAACGACATGTTTTAAACACTATGAGCTCTGAACAGAGTGAAACCTTGAAGGTTGGACTACATAAAAATTAAAAGCAGATGAAAACCTGGTAAATAATATTGACAACAGATATGGTAAAGGAAATATTTAATGTGTGAAAAATATGTTTATTAGTATATGAAAATATATATTTAAAAAACTTGAATATCTCACTAGAAAAGCAAAAACATAAAAAAGACACACAAAACATATATATGAAATTAAAAGTGAAAATACTGTTTTATCAATAATCAAGTACTTATACATTAAAACTAGATATATTTTAAAAATTAAAAAGTACTTTAGAGACACACAGAGGCAGAGACAGATACTTACACACAGAGAGAAAAACAGAGATTTCACCTGCTAGTATACTTCTCAAATGCCTGCAATGACTGGGACTGGGTTGAGTCCAAGCTGGGAGCCAGAAACTCAATCCAGGTCTCTCATATGGGTGGCAGAAAGCCAATCACTTGAGATATCACCTGCTGCCTCCCAGGGTCTGCATTAGCAGGAAGCCGTAGTCAGGAGCCAGAGCCAAGTATAGAACCCAAGTGCTCCCATATGGGATTCGAGTGTCTTAACCAGCATCTTTACTGTTATGCTAACTGCCTGCCCCAGAGGGACAGTTTTTACATTAGCAAAACAAAGTTGAAATAGTGAATGTTACCAAGAGTTTTTTGATAATTTGCTGGTTGAAGTGTAAATGTACAGTTTTCTGAGAAATGCATTTAACAATTTGAATCAACATTCTTTAAAAAGTTCATGCCCTTGAATGGAGTAATTTTACTTCTAGGAATCTATCCAAAGTTGTGGACAAAGATTTGTATGCAAAGGTATTTATTACATTGCTATTTTTAATAGTAAAAATAAAAAAGTCAACATTTCTAATAATAGAGTTAAATAAATTAGGGTACATTCCAAAGACTATTATTTACCCACTTATGTCACATTATAGGGTACAATGTCATGGGAAAAATGCTATTGCTATAAATGAAAAAAAATCAGAAAATAGAACTCTACCATATGACTCTCAGTTTTGTAAGAACAAAACCAGACATGCAAATACATGAAAGGAAATTATTTAAGAGAAACCAGTCCTCATTTCATAGTGGTGAAAGAATATATGATCTTAATCTTCTTCTTTATGACTTCCTGCATTTTTAACATAGTAAGCACATATTAAGTTTATAATCATAAGCACAATAAATATTGTTTACAGTGTTGGAATTCTTTCAACTTTTAGTATGTGGAAGTAGCAGGTTCCCCAAAAACTGAAAAGATTTTTGAACTTTGCAATGCCTACCAAATACAAGTTCTATTTTTCCTCCTTATATGCTCATGGCATATATGCTCGTGTTGTAAAGACCTCTTTGAATAATGATAGATGCCTAGAATTTCCTATCCTGTCTTTATATGCCAAAATGATTATCTGAAAGAAAAAGAATTCACTCAATGTAGTTAATCTTGAAAAGCTGCCCATAACTAACATCAGAAGAGTTTCTTGATTTCCGAATATAATCCTGTTGGGAATTTCTTTGGATATCTTGCTGTTTAGTTTGAAGGGAAAATGCTTTTTTGAATAATTTAGTAATCTCAAAGAAAACATCTTTTCAGAAGGCATTTTTCCCACGAGGTTAGACTTGATTGGCTTGTTTTTATCTACCTCATTAGGTAGCAGGGAGTTTGAATGTACAGCAGAAGTAGATACAGTTGAGAAATTGGAAACCTATTACAAATATGGCCTAGTCTGGAGAGATAACATAATGTGTGGGGCGAGTGAAGACTGGGATTGCATTTTAGCCAGGCCACTTAACAGATGTGTGAACTTGCGCAATCATGTCATAGCTCTTGTCTATCTTAAAGAGTTCTCTTGACATCCCATAAATGTAATAAAACATATGAATTATTATTGTTAACCTACAATCTATGGAGGATATCGAGATATCACTAGAAACTGCACCCCTGTCCAAAGCAAATATTGATTGGCTGGGGGGACCTGAAGCTTCATGGTAGATGCCATTCAATAGTCACCAAAATTCTCAGTCCAGGCCTTTAGAGATGTCCCTGGTTTTAGCTTAAGCTTAGGAAATAGAAATACACCTTTGTTTGATGGTGACTATCTCTTTCATCTCTCTGGGAACACTGAAGAACATTCTTCAAAACATTCATTTTCATATATTCACAGTAAACTATAAAAGTAATGACACCTATTTTCCTAAGCCGCAGATCTGTTTATTTTATAACCATATCACATCTGTGTTCACCTTAATTTGAAAACAAATCATCCAGATGAAATATAATATTTGTGAAGAAAGCTAAATAAGCCCTTTCATCACGTCTATAGGTTTTGAAAAGTTAGAAGGGAAAACCATGTAGGGTCTCTATGTGCAATGGAGGAACCACTTGCCCAGGCCAAAGGGGCTCTCAGTGGACTGCGAGGAGGAGCAGGAGGCCCTGTGAAAGGACAGTGTGGTCTTCAGCTGGGGAGAGCAGTGCAAAACCTGAGTCCCAACCACCCCATGAGGGCCTTGCATCTCCAGGCAGGAGTCTCTAGGGAGCCCTGGCAGAGAGAAATGAAGAGTAATCCATTTAAGCTCACGAAGTCACCTAGACATTTGTGGAAAACAATTACATACTTTTTTCTCATTAAAAGACTGGAGGAAAATGAAGATTGAGAACTCTCATGGAGATGGGGGAGAAGGGGGAGGTTGGGGCCAGGCCAGATATAGAGGGAAAATGGTGGCCATCTTCTGGTCACCCAATGGTTAAACTTGGCCTTTTTAGTAGAAACTCACTTTTGATTTAATTTTATTGTTATTGAAGTACTGTCTTTTTATAAAAACAGAATCTATACAGTATTATTCTCTAAATAAAGACTAAATTTTATGTGAAAAAACTTAAGTGGGAAAGCATTTACTTAACACTACTGAAAAAATGTGAAGTGAGCATCCACTAGACAAAGGACATTGTATCTGTTAAGAAGTGAGTAAGTTTCCTGAATAATTCAGTCCAGAGACACCTAGGTGGGGCTGAGCAAATCCAGCTCTGAACAGTAGGGGGGGTGGGAAATGGAGATGGGAACAGCTGACAGGGGACTCCTAGCCTGAGAAGAGCATCCATGGGTGGAGGGGAACTGTGGCAGTGACAGGAGATTGAGTTCATATGGGGGCAGCAGAGGGGGTTTGACCCAATATGTAAATAAAATGAGGATAATGTGAGCCAGGTTTCTATTTAAGAAGGAAGTTTTAAGTTTGGAAAAGGAGAAACATGGAATGAACCAAGTGCTGTTGGATAAGAATCAAAGGTATTGGGGCATACTCATTGTTTTTAAGAAAAATATATATGGGCCGGCCCCGTGGCTCACTAGGCTAATCCTCCACCTAGCGGCGCCGGCACACCGGGTTCTAGTCCCGGTCAGGGCGCCGGATTCTGTCCTGGCTGCCCCTCTTCCAGGCCAGCTCTCTGCTGCGGCCTGGGAGTGCAGTGGAGGATGGCCCAAGTGCTTGGGTCCTGCACCACGTGGGAGACCAGGAGAAGCACCTGGCTCCTGCTATCGGATCAGCGCGGTGCACTGTCCGCAGCGCGCTGGCCGCGGCGGCCATTGGAAGGTGAACCAACGGGAAAGGAAGACCTTTCTCTCTGTCTCTCTCTCTCTCTCTCTCTCTCACTATCCACTGTGCCTGTCCAAAATATATATATATATGAAAAATTACAGATGTAAATACACACACACACACACACACACACACACACTTCCTAACTGAGGCCCCCAGAGGGCTCCAGAGCAGTGACGCTCCACTCACAAGGAGCACACAGAAGGATGATGCTTAGATCTTACATTCTAAATACTATCCTCTACTAAAGACAACCATGGTTCTTGGGAGAAATGGCTGATTCCAGGTATAGGACAGGGGTAGCACAAAAGAAACTAGGAAAATATTAATGTCCAGGGCTTAAAGAAGTATTTGAAGAAAGAGTGATGGCAACAGGACAGAATGACATGAGAGCCTCTTTGAAGAGACTCACACAAATCTGGGATAAATTGAGCTGCCTGTGTGAGATGGTTAGTAAAGGATTTGTAACTCATTGAGTTAGATTTATGAGTCCATAGTAATATAAATAGATCAATGAGTAAATAACTTGTGAGGAATGAATGCTAACTAATAAATATGGAAGGAATAGTTGCATTACAAAATCATCATTTGACATCCTTTACAAATCAAGGAAATATCTATGGATAGTAAGTAAAGTGGGTGAAAGTTTGATGGGAAGACATGTTTTATAGTCATAAAGTATCCCTCCTGGAATATTTAAAAAGAAAAAAGTCACGTCATCTGCAAACATGGCTATTCTGACTTCTTCCTTTTCACTTGTGATGCCTTTTGTTTCCTCCTTAATACTTCCAGTACTGTGTTGAATAAGAATGGTGAAAACAGACATCCTTGTTTTGTCCCAGATCTGAAGGGATCTTCATTCAGTCTGATACTGGATGTTGGTGGTCATATACAGCCTTTATAATTTTGAGATATGTTCCTTCTATACCTGATTTTTGGAGGGCTTTTATCATGAAAGGATGCTGAATTTTTTTATTTTTTAAATTTATTTATTTATTTGAAAGTTAGCGTTACACAGAGAGAGGAGAGGCGGAGAGAGAGAGAGAGAGGTCTTCCGTTCGATGTTTCACTCCCCAGATGGCCACTCTGGCTGGAGCTGCGCTGATCTGAAGCCAGGAGCCAGGAGCTTCTTCTGGGTCTCCCATGTGGGTGCAGGGGTCCAAGGACTTGGGCCATCTTCTACTGCTTTCCCAGGCCATAGTATAGAGAGCTGGATTGGAAGAGGAGCAGCCGGGACTAGAACCAGCGCCCATATGGGATGCCAGTGCTTCAGGGCAGGGTGTTAGCCCACTGCACCACAGCACCGGCCCCAAAGATGTTAAATCTTATCAAGTGTGTTCTCTCCATCTATTGAGGGGACCATATACTTTTTGTTCTTCATTTTGCTGATGTAACTTATGACATTTACTGATTTGTGGATGTTGCATCACCCTTGCACCTCCAGGATAAATTCCACTTAATCATGATGTATGATCATTTTGATGTGGTTTTGGCTTGTTTGCTAGTATTTTGTTGAACATTTTTTGCATTTATATTTATCAAGGATATCACTGAATTAGTAAAAAAATTGCTAAAATTCATATGGAATCATCAAAGACCCAGACTAGTCAAAGCAATCCTGAATAAGAAAACAAAAATAAAGAAATAAAAATAATCAAGCTGGAGGCATCATTATACCTGACTTCAAAGCATAATACAAAGATAGAATAATAATTAAAACATCTTGGTACTGGCATAAAAACTGACACATAGATCAGTGGAACAGAATAGAGGCACAGAAATTAATCCATGTCCATACAGCTGACTGATTTTTGACAAAAGTGCCTAGACCATACATTGGAGAAAGGATGATCTCTTCAATACATGGTGCTGTGGTGCTGGCAAAACTGGCTGTAATTATGTAGAATAATGAAATTAGATCCCTACCTCTCACCATGTACAAAAATCAATTCAAGCTGGATCAAATAGCTAAATTGAGACCTGAGACTGGGTAAAGCCACAGCCTGCAGCACTGGCATCCCATATGGGTACTTGTTTGAGTACTTGCTGCTCCACTTTCAATCCAATGCCCAGCTAATGTATCTGGGAAATCAGTGGAAAATAGCCCAAGCACTTGGGTCACCCACGTGGGAGATCATGAAGAAGCTCCTGACCCCCAGCTTTGGATTGGCCCAGCTTTGGCCAGTGCAGCCATTTGTGGAATGAACCAGTGAGTGGAAGAGCTCTCTCTTTCTATGTCTCTCCCTCTCTTGCTCTCTGTAACTCTGCCTTTTAAATAAATAAATAAATAAATAAATCTTTTAAAAAATACATGAGACTATGAAGTTGCTGGAAGAAAATGTGGGGAAAACAGTTCAAGTCATTGGCATAGATCATGACTTATTGGATAAGACCCCCAAAGCACAGGCAACAAAAGCTAGACAAATGGGCTTATGTCAAACTCAGAAGCTTCTTCAAAGTAAAGGAAACAATTAATAGAGTAAAGAGACATCCAACAGAATGAGACAAAATATTTGCAAATTACCTATCTGACAAAGGATTAATATCTAGAATATATCAGCCACTCAAAAAACTCAACAAAAAAAGCAACCAATCCAATTAAGAAATGGGCAAAGGACCTTTAGAGAACCAACAGTTCTCAAAAGAAGAAATACAGAGGCCAGTGCTGTGGTGTAGTGGGGAGGGCCACTGCCTGCAGTGCCGACATCCGATATGGGTGCCGGTTCAAGTCCTGGCTGCTCCACTTCTGATCTGGCTCTCTGCTATGGCCTGGGAAAGCAGTGGAAGATGGCCCAAGTCCTTGGGCCCCTGCACCCACGTGGGAGGCCAGGAAGAAGTTCCTGGCTTCGGATGGGCTCAGCTCCTGCTGTTGTGGCCAACTTGGGAGTGAATCAGCGGATGAAACTCTTTTCTCTCTCTGCCTCTGCCATTCAAATAAATAAATAAATCTTTTTTTTTTTTTTTAAAGAATTGTATTTAGGAACTACATTGACTGTGTTTTCTTTGTTTTGATATCACATTAACATGAGAATTGATGAAAATTGTGTTATGAAAAGTATAATGCATTTGCTGTACCCTGAGAATCTAATGTTCTAATAAATTCCTTTAATTAAAAAATAGGAAAAAAGAAAAGGAATCCTTAAAAAAAGATAAAAATATCTGCTGGAGAAACTTGACAGATAACATCTTAATCCAGTTTTCAAGGTTAACCTTACAGAAAAGGGACAGAAAGCAATTGTGACTATTTGGAAGGAAAACATAGAAGAAATGAGCATCACTTCTGAGAGATTCCTGCCAAAGATGTACAACCTGAATCTAATCATGATGAAACATCAGACAAACTCAAATTGATGGGCATTATGCAAACAAGTGGCCTTCTATTTTCAGAAGTGTCAAGGTCATAGATGTGCAGTAAGAGTAAGGAACTATTTCAGATTGCAGAGGACTAACGAAATTGGTAAGAAAATGTTTAAATCTGCATTGGATCCCTTCACTCTCTAGCAGACAGTATTGGAACAACTACTACAAGTTGAATGTGGCTGAGAGTAGATGATAATTAAGTATCAATGCTAATTTTCTATTTGGATGGTTTTATTGTAATTATGTAGGAGAATGTCCTTGTCTGGAGGAAATTTGCACTAAATTGTTGGGGGGTTATAGAGTAGCATGCTGGTAATTTATCCTGAGATGGTTCAGAAAAATATTTTGTACTGTATTTGTTATTTTTCATAATTTTTAAATTATTTCAAAATAAAAGTTATCCCCTATGTGAAAAAAAAATGGATAAGAAGTGGCCTTTGCTTTTAAGGAGGCCATAGCAAGTGGAAAGGCTTCTGAAGCCCAAAGGCAGCAGAGCAGAGAGGGAGCTACCGGTGACGTGGGTACAAGCATGGGCAGTGGAGCCCAATGGCTCACGTTCTGTAACCGGCAGGGAGACCTGCGGGGCCTGACATAGACTTTCTGGTCTCAGTTTTCTCTTCTACATCAAGGCAATAATAATAGTCTACATTCCTGGAGGGTAACTATGAGGTATATAAAGTACATGGAAAATATATAATACTTGATAACAATTATTATTATTATTCTTCATTCCTGGTGAATAAGCTCATGTGTTTAGATAGGTAGCCATGTGTAAATTCTGGCTCTGCCACTTGCTACCTCACCTTGAGCAAGTTTCTCATTTTTTTCTGAGCCTAAGTTTCTTCACTAAAACTAAAAATAATAATCATTGTAGTAAGAGCCAGTAGCATGGTGGTCGTTAAGAATTAAATGAGGCCAGCGCTGCGGCCCAACAGGCTAATCCTCCACCTCGCAGCGCCGGCACACCAGGTTCTAGTCCTGGTCGGAGCACCGGATTCTGTCCCGGTTGCCCCTCTTCCAGGCCAGCTCTCTGCTGTGGCCAGGGAGTGCAGTGGAGGATGGCCCAAGTGCTTGGGCCCTGCACCCCATGGGAGACCAGGAGAAGCACCTGGTTCCTGCCATCGGATAGGCACGGTGCGCTGGCCGCAGTGCGCCGGCGGCCTTGGCGGCCATTGGAGGGTGAACCAACGACAAAGAAAGACCTTTCTCTCTGTCTCTCTCTCTCTCACTGTCCACTCTGCCTGTCCAAAAAAAAAAAAAAAAAAAAAAAAAAAAGAATTAAATGAAAGAATGCAAAATGCTTAGCACATTGTAAACACTTGATAAGTGCTTTTGTGATATAAATGCAAGATTAAATATAGCAAATGTTAGAAATAAAAAGCATGTGGCAATCTGAGGAGAAGGAAAAAGCATCTGGGTAGAAGGAGGGGGAAGCACTAGGTTGGTAGGATTCCCTGGAATAATTGGGAGGCCCTTACTCTAGTTTAAAGATGCTGGGGCTCTAAGTAGGGCAGTGCAGTAGGAAGAGGGAAAAGATGTGGTCCAAGGAGAAGGAAGAATCAATAATTATCTTTCATTGCTAATGGACAAATAAGGGAGATCTGGTTTTGGGAAAAGATTTTTTTTTAACTTTTATTTAATGAATATAAATTTCCAAAGTACGACCTATGGATTACAATGGCTTCCCCCCCATACTGTCCCTCCCACCCACAACCCTCCCCCCTCCCACTCCCTCTCCCCTTCCATTCACATCAAGATTCATTTTCGATTCTCTTAATATACAAAGATCAGCTTAGTATACATTAAGTAAGGATTTCAACAGTTTGCTCCCACACAGAAACATAAAGTGAAAAATAATAGATGATTTTTTTAAATGATGATGAAATCAGATCAGACCTATTGTCATGTTTAATCCCAGTGAGAGTCAAGTTGGGAATTGATAATTTCTTTTTTTTTTTTTTTTTTACAGAAGATCAGTTTAGTATGCATTAAGTAAAGATTTCAACAGTTTGCACCCCCACAGAAACACAAAGTGAAATATATTGTTTGAGTACTCGTTATAGCATTAAGCCTCAGTGTACAGCACATTAAGGACAGAGATCCTACATGAGGAGTAAGTGCACAGTGACTCCTGTTGTTGACTTTACCAATTGACACTCCTGTCTATGGCATCAGTAATCTCCCTATGCTCCAGTCATGAGTTTCCAAGGCTATGGAAGCCCTCTGAGTTCTCCGACTCTTATCTTGTTTAGACAAGGTCATAGTCAAAGTGGAGGTTCTCTCCTCCCTTCAGAGAAAGGTACCTCCTTCTTTGAAGACCTTTTCTTTCCACTGGGATCTCACTCACAGAGATCTTTTTGCCAGAGTGTCTTGGCTTTCCATGCCTGAAATACTCTTATGGGCTTTTCAGCCAGATCCGAATGCCTTTAGGGCTGATTCTGAGGCCAGAGTGCTGTTTAGGACATCCACCATTCTATGAGTTTGCTGAGTATCTCGCTTCCCATGTTGGATCACTCTCCCCTTTATCCTATCAGTTAGTAGTAGCAGGTACTAGACTTGTTTATGTGCTTCCTTTGACTCTTAGTCCTTTCATTATGATCAATTGTGAACTGAAATTGATCACTTGGACTGGTGAGATGGCATTGGGATCTGGTTTTGGGAAAAGATTTTGAATCAAAATGTAGAGGAGGTGTTGGCAGCCAGTGAAATTTGGGTCTTGGAACCTGGAGCAAGCACATACACTGGGGGGATAATGGAATTCTGTGAGGGAATGAGATTTCCAATGAAGGCTGCTCAGAGAAGGAAGGAGGAGTTGGGACAGCATTGTCATTTAGGGAATACAAAAGGGGGAACGTTAGAGTGGGTGAGCTAAGAAGGGAGATGAAGTAGGAGGTGAATGAGCCCAAAAGGTGCCAGGTCAGAGGCAAGGACCAGCGTGATCCATAGGAAGAAAATGGAGAGCTTTAGAACATAAAGACTGGGAAAGATATTTTGGTATTATGTGGTTAGTCGGGCCTTGCTGAGTTATACAATGTATGGTAGAAACTATGTTCCAAGGGATTGGTGGCAGGGGAAAGGGTGTCTGGGTGAAAGGCATAGGACTTCGAGATCACTCTTGAGGATACATTAACAGCAAAGGCAAATTTGCCAGGAACCAATGAGGCCCCACTGAGAGCCCTTATTGCTTGAATAAAGCCTCGTTCCCAGGCCCCAGGATGTACCTTAGCAATGGTTTCCCATGGTCATGTGATCTGTAAAACTTAAAATCTAAGCTATCAAATGGTGATCAGGTAGGAGAAGACTCTTTCTACTCAGGCTTTCCTGATTGGAAAGTAGAGTGCCAAGTTGGTATTCAAGCATCAGCTTAGGGAACTAGAGTTAGTTAGAGCTTAAGGAAATATACTATCCACAGTCTTCACAAAGTTTGTGGAGGAGTGCAGGTTTAGCCTAGTGATTAAGGTCCTGGACACCTGCATCCCATATGGGATTACCTGGGTTCCAGTCCCAGAGCTGCTCCCCATTCCAGCTTTTTGCACCCTGGATGGCAGCAATGATGGCCCAAGTAGTTAAATCCCTCCTACCCACATAGGTGACCCAGATTGAGTTGCCAGTTCCTGGTTTCAGCCTGACCCAGCCCCAGCCATCATAAGTGTTTGTGGAGTGAACAAATATATGGGAACTCTCTCTGTCTCTCAAACAAATAAATGAGTAAATAAAATTTTTAAAGATATTCATGGAAAATGTGTATTATGAGAAAACTGCATGGTTTTCAATTTTTTTGTACCAAAATAAACTTTTATATCCATTTCTACAACTTTTTGAAGGAACTTCCTATTATGTAGTTTGCATATAATGAACATATAATTCTAATAGTTTCAGGAATTCTCCTTCTACACTTTGGGCCAACTCACTCAGTACTGGTAGCAAGTATGGATGTGTTTTTTGACATATGATGCTTGGAAAAACATGGGTACTAGAGGAGAAAATGTTTGAAATGTGCAGAGGCAAAAGACAGTATATGGAAAGTCCTTCTAAACCAAGAGATGTGTAAAATTACAAATAGAGGATCCAGTTCTTGTCAAGGTCCTGTCAGAATGCAAATTCTCTTCTATCGGATAAGATAATCAAAAGTCATAATATACCACTGTGATGAGTCATCCTTGACAAACTGGTTAATGGGGGTTGTCAGTTCAAAGAAGATTTAAGATTATACACAGTATAAGAAAATTTGAAAAGTTCTGAAATCTTTCAGCTTAGATATGAAAGAAACTTGATAAGATATTTTTACAAATAAAAAATCTTACAAATATTTTCAATAATGAAGTAGGAAGGTCAAATTTTATTTTTTAATTTATTTTATTTATTTTTTATTTTTATAGAGTTAGACAGTGAGAGAGAGAGACAGAGAGAAAGGTCTTCCTTCCGTTGGTTCACTCCCCAAATGGCCTCTATGGCCGGCGCTGTGCTGATCCGAAGCCAGGAGCCAGGTGCTTCTTCCTGGTCTCCCATGAGGGTGCAGGGCCCAAGCACTTGGGCCATCCTCCACTGCATTCCCGGGCCACAGCAGAGAGCTGGACTGGAAAAGGAACAATCGGGACTAGAACCCGGCGCCCATATGGGATGCCGGTGCTGCAGGCGGAGGATTAACCAAGTGAGCCACGGCGCCAGCCCCAAATTTTCTAAACTAAATATGCCCTCAAATGTCTTAATTATGCTGGAAGACAAATTGAATCCTTGGTAAATAAAAGAACAAAATAAGGGAATTAAAGGCTGGACATTTATAAATAAAATGCTACATTATTCTGTAGATTTTGTAATGTTTGTGGCATTTGTCTATTTTTTTTTAAAAATAACATACTATATTTTTCTTTATTCTAAAAATATTCATTTTGCATCTAAATTTTTCATTTATAAATTGATTTCTTTACCTTAAAGAACTTCTTGCCTCTCAAACTGCATCAGCTTAAGACCCTACAAAATCTAGATCTGCCCTTTGTAAGACAAGTAGCAGTGCTTCTTGCCAAGGGTTTACTTATGTTTGACCAGAAAGAGATATAGGATGTCTGCTGTGGGCAAGGTTGGATATTAAATATTTCATGCTTAGTAACTTTTAGAATAAAAATGACTCAAACCCACTTTATATGTGGGAGGAAGGTGCTAGCTATAGGGAAAGACACTCATGAACAAGGGATGCTTTTTAGAGCAGGTCTCAGAAAAGTGGCAAGGAGAGGCTTAGGAAGGAGTGGAAGGAATGGACTTGCAAAGCGAGTGCATGGGGAGGCAGTAAGGAGGGAGCAGAGGGAGTGGACTTTGGATTAGTGTGGATGGGCTTGAGGGAACTCTATGTCTATGGCCTTGAGGTTCTAATTCATGTAGGAGGCCAGGATAGCAACTCACATCTCAGGTGTGGGTGGTTTTTAGGAGTTTCCCAAAACCCAAGAGGGTCACTAATGATTGTTTTGAAATGAAACCATTCAGTATGAGGGGTCTTGCAAAAGTTCATCGAAAATGAATATTATGAAAAAACTATGCAAGATTTTCAAGATTTTTTGCACCATAATAGGCATTTTTATCCATTTTCCACAAATGAGCTTTTTGAAGTTCCCCTGTGTACTGATGGACCTGCTCTCATTTTCCCCAGCTCCTCCCATTGGTCCTAAGACATTGTACCCAGAGCCCCTGCTATAGACGTGGTAGTAACCATGATGGAGATCAAGCTTGGAGATGATCCTATTCCAAAGTTAGAATGATCAGAGAATACAACTGAGGCAATAATGTAAGGTTGGTAAAGAGACTGTCAAATAAGAAACTTGAGTTGTTACCTAAAAGAGAGAAAAAAAAAAAACAAAGATTTATTTATATACAGTCTTATTCTACACAGGATTTAAGGTAGCTTATAAGAATGCATGCAGTAAAACAGCAAGATGTGGTCCATAAATAAAAAATCAAGGCTGGAAAAAGCATGAAATATAGAAGAGAAAACAGATGTGGCTTGTCTGTGATCTTCAAAATAACTGAAGTGTTGTCATGTGGAAGAGCATTTAGGTTTATTTGGGATGTGGGTCAAAAACATGGTTTGGGGGGGTGTCATGTTTGCATTGCTATAACGAAATACCACAACCTAGGTAGTGTACAGAGAACAGAAATGGGTTTTGTGCATAGTTCTGGAGGCTGGGGAAATCCAGGTTCAAAGTGCAGGCATTTCAGGGTCTGGTGAGGACCCACTTTCCTGTTCATAAAGGTATCTTCTCAGTGTGACCTCACCCAGTTGAAGGGACAAAGTGGCACCTGGGGCTATGATCCTGTTCATGCGGGCTCTGCTTAATCACATCCCAAAGACCTCACTTCCTAAACCATCACTGCAGGGTGGGGATTTCAGCATATGAATTTTGGGAAACTTGTACACTAAAGCAGGAGGGGTAACAGTAAGGCAGATGTGAGCGCAACAGAAGGCAAAGCTTTTTAATAAATGCGGCTGTTTCACATTGGGATAGATGCCATGTGCTCTGCCTGTCTCAGAGGAGGCATTAGACAGAGCCAGGGAGGCTCCGATCCAGCCTGCTAGGGGAGCCAGCTGAAGCAATGGGTAAGAACCTGCTTCTCAAATGACCTTAAGGTCAGCGTCCTAATGATTTTATGACAGGGACTGCTCTAAACATTACCCTATAAATAATGAACTACCCTATAAATAATGAACTACTCTAAAACACTCGGCAAAATAATGTTTGTCAGCAGCCATTCTGAGTATCTTCATGACCTGCTGTGTTGTCATCCACCTTTGAGATGCCACCATTGATGGTGAATCTCAAATTTCTAAAGTGAGCTCCAAATGGGAGGAGAGATGAGTGCGTTTGATCAGCTCATAATGCCCCTGCTATTTGGGTCATCATTCTATTTGAAGAGTGAGTGAGGTATCCATTGTCTCAGCATTCAACAACAAATGGATACTGTTCCCTGTCACATGCCCACTTCTATTTCCTGTAGAGACAACAGAAAGAAACACAGTACCTGCGTGCAGTGTTGCTTAGTGGTAAAATAGCATCAATAAAAATAATTGTATATCCATATAATCACAAATTATGATATGCATTACGAAGAAAATGAGGTGCTTTTGCAGAGTGGATAGTTTTAAGACTTGGTACAACATGAACAAAGAACATACCTACTGATACCACTTAAGTATGGGATTGCAGGGTGGCAAGGGTGAGGGCTCAGTTGGAGAGCATTTCAGGCTTAGTGTGCAACACGAGGAAGCACAGAGCTTTTGAGGAATGGCCAGAATGTCTGACCAAAGCCAAGAGGCTGTTGTCACATATAACACAAGAGTGGCTGATGTTTATCTCAGTGGTTAAGCTGCTGGTTAGGATAACGCACACTTCCCACATCAGAGTGCCTGGGTTCAGTTCCCAGCTGAGGCTCTAGACTCCAGCTTCCTGCTAATGCAGACCATGGGAGACAGTGTTGATGGCACAGATAGATGGATCCCTGCCACCATGAAAGAGACCCGGCTTAAGTTCTCAGCTCCTGGCTTTGGCCGTAGTCCAGGCTTGGCCATTGTTGGCATTTGCAGAATGAATCAGCCAATGGGTGCTCTCTCACTCTCTCTCTCTGCCTCTCAACTAAATAACTAATTTTTAAAAAGCATGAGCATAGGCTGGTGCTGCGGCTCACTAGGCTAATCCTCCGCCTTGCGGCACCTGCACACCGGGTTCTAGTCCCGGTCGGGGCGCCGGATTCTGTTCCTGTTGCCCCTCTTCCAGGCCAGCTCTCTGCTGTGGCCAGGGAGTGCAGTGGAGGATGGCCCAAGTGCTTGGGCCCTGCACCCCATGGGAGACCAGGATAAGTACCTGGCTCCTGCCATTGGATCAGCGCGGTGCGCTGGCCGCGGTGGCCATTGGAGGGTGAACCAACGGCAAAAGGAAGACCTTTCTCTCTGTCTCTCTCTCTCTCACTGTCCACTCTGCCTGTCAAAAAAAAAAAAAAAAAAAAAAAAAAAAAAAAAAAAAGGCATGATCAATTCAGGAGAGAGACTCTGGCTGTGACCTAAGCTACACACCAAAGGCACTTTATCATAGTGGTGATGGGAAGCAATTATGAGAAGCAACATGAATATGTTGCTTTCTTGCTATTTTTTTTTTTTCTCAAAAAATTGGGAGTTGGGGCAAAAATAGATTTAAGGTGGTTGTTCAATAGGCTACACTAGTGATTAAGGTGACAGGTGGTGGTGACTTTGATAAGGCCTGTGGTGGAAAAGATGATGAAGAATGGTTTCCAAAAATGACCTTGCAATGAAAATGAATGGATTTGACATAGGTTGGATAGGGTGTGAGGGTGAGGGAAAGGAGTTGTAACAAAGATGACTTCAGACAGATGGATGATCCACTCCCTGATAGTGCAACTAGGATAGAGTGGCGGGTTTGGTGCTGTGGCGCAGCGGGTTAAAACCATGGCCTGCTGTGCTGGCATCCCATATGGGCGCCAGTTCGAGTCCCGGCTGCTCCACTTCCGATCCAGCTCTCTGCTATGGCCTGGGAAAGCAGTAGAAGATTGTCCAAGCCCTTGGGCCCCTGCACCCGTGTGGGAGACCTGGAAGAAGCTCCTGGCTTCTGGCTTCAGATCAGTTCAGCTCCGGCCGTTGTGGCCAATTAGGGAGTAAACCAGAAGATGGAAAACCTCTCTCTCTTTCTCTTTGGCTCTACATCACTTTGTAAATCTGTCTTTCAAATAAATAAATAAATCTTAAAAAATATATAGAGTGCCTTGAGACAATGACCGGAGAAAAACAAGAGACTTTTTTGCTTCACCTGGCTCTGGGTTACAAAATGTTCAACTGATTCAAGTTCAGTTCAATATGATTCAATCATTTACTGCTCTATTAAATTAGCCTTATGCGTATTGACCATAGAAGGAAAGGCCCCCAAGGGCCTTTCATCTGTTGTACTAGGCAAGTGCCTGAATAACAAAGACCCCACAAAAAGATGAAATGCCTCTAGAAAACCATAGTTAGGTTCCACCCACCACCCACCACCCACACAGATAAAGGGCTTGACTGACTTGCTAAAGAATTAGAATCATCTGGTCTTGAAATGGAGCTATAGCTACACATGGTGCCCTGGGAGGTGTTAGTCAGCAATTGATGTGAATGTGAGAGAACTTCACAATTTCCTTCCCTGGTCTACATTGACCAAGCACTGGGGTCTGGGGTATGTGCTCTTGTTCTTAGCTCTGGCTCTCTCTCAGACGTCTAGGCATCTCATACAGGATCCTGTGCTTACGTCTTCATATCCATGGATAATAACTAGTTTCTAATTATCTCATCTGTTTTTACAAGCACTAATTAGAAAGTGTCTGATAGCCTGGGAATTTTCTGACAAAGGTAGTGCACAATGTAACATATGTATCTGGGGATGATGGCTCTAACCACATTGCTATTCCTGCTTACTATGGGAAAGTGGGAGCTGTAGCTTCTGCTTGCCATCCCCAGCCACACCACATGTCCTTATGCCACTCCCGCATGGGAACCAAGTCTCTCATTTCCCGCGGCACCACCATCACCCTCAGTTCAACCTCACTCAGAGACTCAGGGTAAACACCAGTGTCTAAATGCAAGTACTTCTGGGAGGAATCATGCATTTTTATCTAGTGCTGAGTTTTAGCGATACTAATTAACCCTTGCACACTCTATTTCACTTTCTTTTTTTTCTTTTTTTTTTTATTTAGTAAATATAAATTTCCAAAGTACAGTTTATGGATTACAATGGCTACCCCCCATAATTTCCCTCCCACCTGCACCCCTCCCATCTCCTGCTCCCTCTCCCATTCCATTCACATCAGGATTCATTTTCAATTATTTTTATATACAGAAGATCAATTTAGTATATATTAAGTAAAGATTTCATCAGTTTGCACCCACACAGAAACACAAAGTGTAAAATACTGTTTCAGTAATAGTTATAGCATTACTTCACATTGGACAACACATTAAGGACAGATCCCACATGAGAAGTAAGTACACAGTGACTCCTGTTGTTGACTTAGCAATTTGACACTCTTGTTTGTGGCGTCAGTAATCTCCCTAGGCTCTAGGCATGAGTTGCCAAGGCTATGGAAGCCTTTTGGGTTTGCCAACTTCAATCTTATTCTGACAGGGTCATAGTCAAAGTGGAAGTTCTCTCCTCCCTTCAGAGAAAGGTACCTCCTTCTTTGATGGCCCTGTTCTTTCCACTGGGATCTCACTCTCAGAGATCTTTCATTTAGGTCTTCTTCTTCTTCTTTTTTTTTTTTTTTTTGCCAGAGTGTCTTGGCTTTCCATGCCTAAAATACTCTCATGGGCTCTTCCGAATGCCTTCAGGGCTGATTCTGAGGCCAGAATGCTATTTAGGACATCTGCCATTCTGTGAGTCTGCTGTGTATCCCGCTTCCCATGTTGGATCGTTCTCTCCCTTTTTGATTCTATCAGTTAGTATTAGCAGACACTAGTCTTGTTTGTGTGATCCCTTTGACTCTTAGACCTATCAGTGTGATCAATTGTGAACTGAAATTGATCACTTGGACTAGTGAGATGGCATTGGTACATGTCACCTTGATGGGATTGTATTGGAATCCCCTGGCACGTTTCTAACTCCACCATTGGGGCAAGTCCAATTGAGCATGTCCCAAATTCTATTTCACTTTCAAAATGTATTTTGCTTTCTCTTTCTCTTTTTGATGCTTACACACTCTTAGTGGGATGATGAGTGGGGGTAGACAGCCTCATCCCCAGGAAGGCGGGGCTACCCACATTCAGACCATCATGCAGTGGTTGAACTTGGCCCTGCATTTAGTGCTCTCTTTCCACAACCAGTTGTTCTATTCTCATTGAAGCAGACAGATCTGTGTTGGGAGGGGGAGGTTGAGATGTTGTGAACAGAGAGGATTTTCCCATTATCCCTTGAAGTCACATAACATAAGCAGCTGTCAATTTCTCCCCACTTAACATTAGTCCAGCTGTCAGCACCATGGCTGAGAATACAGTGTAGAAGGAGATCGGCCTATACCATTTGAATACTTCAACTTTGTTATATATGACTTTGAGCTGGTAGTTATAAATTGGGCCAATATTAGCATCTCTGCCATAGGATTATTGTGAGAAATAAATGAGTTAGCATATATAAGCCACCATATCTGAAATATAGCAAATATTTTCAAAATACTATTTTGGTGGCAGTATTTTTACTTTTCTATTCCAGAGCTCAGCTTCCTTGTTGATCTCAACCTGAATAGGAGAGGCAAATAACTTTGAAGTGCTGCCTGCTCTAGGTTGCTTGGAAATGGCAGACTGGAATACTGTGTTGAGGAGGATTCTGAAGTTTATTGTGGATTCACCTGAAATTAACTGACATTTCTCTATATGTGCTGCCTAACTACATCATTTTTTTTTTCATGGAGCCTTGCAGGGCCTGTCACAGCTGATGCCTTTGCCCGTCAGCTTCACTGTCTGCTTTAGACATTTGCTCAGATCCTTTTGGAAGGACCAGCCCAGCTATGTTCAGACCAAATGCAGTTTCTAGCTCACAGAGGTACCACTTGCTTGGGTGAGAGCAAAGGATTTAATGAATAGGTGCTATATGGATAGGTTCTAACAAGAGGGGTTAGCAGGCCAGAGATTCAAAAATAACTATCCTGCAGCAACTCTGGGTGAGCCAACACATGCTGTGTATTTCCATCTAAATAAAAGACATTCCTTTTGAAGGCCTCAGAACAGCTGTAACTTGAGATTCCCACAAATGCTTGGAAAACCGTCAGTCCTTTCTGAGTGGCAGGAGATAGAGAGCAGCAAGAATGCCAGTAAGAGTGTGAGACAGATTCTGAGAAACAGGGCCAGGATTAGCCTTCCAAGAAGCCAACATTCTTGGGCACCATGTTCAAGTGTTTTGGGGACAGTAGCTTTATGAAGCCTACTGATTAAACATTTGCTGATCTCTCTCCTGGAAGAATTACAGAGATACAATAATTGTTATGAATGGTCTCTTAAAGCTGGGCTCATCAAAGATTCCGTTCTATGATCCACAGAGAATTCTCACAGAGCGCTGTGTTTTCCTTTAGCATCTACCAAATTTATCAATGTCTTGGGTCATTATTTGCCTGATCACAACAACATGCGTTCATGAATATGTATCAGCTAAAATTCTGCAATTTTATGTGTTAATTTGCTCATGTCTTTAGGTGTTTATAGAAATTAAATAAGACCTTGATAAATTTAGAGGAAATAAAAAAGCTTTGGTATTACAAGTGCTCATGTGTTTGAACTGCAGTCTCTGAGATAGATTATGTTTTGTGCAACTATTAATTTGCTGATTGGCTTATTAGATATTTTCCTGCTTTGTTACATTTCTTCTTGGGAAATAAATATAGTGTTTTCTTGACTGTCTCATTTGGTCTCCCGATGTTTGTTTTAGCTCTTGAATGCAATCCATCCTTATCTAGATTCATGAGATTATGAGTGTCTGCCCTGTCAAGGATTTATCACTGAGGTCTGATGGTTTATTTGTAGTCAATCAGAGCAGCCATGAGCAAGAGGGGAAGAGTTCTACCAGGTCCCACCAGGTAGGAGGGAATCCAGGTGGCAAGGGGCTCCAATGGCAGCAGAGATCCCCAGCAGAGAGTACAACAGTGATCAAGGCTGGGCTTCTTGAATAAGAAAAGCTGGGAGTTACAACAGCCCTGTGGAGCACAGCGGTGGGCATTCCAGTGGGTGCTATTCCGAAGGCAGAGCTTGGGAGGCGGTTTGGGGTGGGGCTGGTAGGAGATGTATCATCTTGGAGACTGGGACTACTGGGATGTAAGTGGCACAGAGGAGTGACAGTGGCAGCAGCTTGGTCACAGTGTAGGTGAGGCTGTCAGATTTAGCAATTAAAAATACAGAAGGTCCAGTTAAATTCAAATTTCTGAGAGCAAATAATAATTTCAGTCCAGGTGTACTCTATATCATATCTGGGCATATATATACTTAAGAAATATTATGTATCTAAAATTCAAATTTAACTAGTTATCTTGTATTTCATGTGGTCATTGTAGGGATGTGTGGGTGTCAGATGGGGGTGGGGTGGGGCACTTGTCATCTTTCGCTTGAGGAATTCTCATTGATTTGGGAACAGTGGAAGAGTTGCATGTGGGAAAGCAGGGAAGGCAGAGGGAGGTAAAGCAGGACAATTATTGTGTGTGTGTGTGTGTGTGTGTGTATGAGAGAGAAGGAGAGAGAGAGAGGAATCTTGTGTACTTTTGTGTTGACTTAAAATCCAACCATTTTCATAATTTCTCATTACTTTTTTGGAGTAGATGGTCATTTTGTTTTGCAAGAATCAATTACTTGGACTGGATTGGAGATAAGCTATTTATTGAAACTATCAAAGCTGTATGTATCCAAAGGGATGCCACCTCACTGGGATGGAAAATTTCAATTCTCTAAAATGGTTGTCTACATAACATTAGACACATGAATATTCGGAAATGTTTGCATAATTGATATCCTTTGCATAAAAAGCCACATGACTGTCTTTTTCCATTTTTATCTAGATATTTTAGAATAATGTAGACAGTCAAACAGGCTCATCTCCAAGAAGGAATACTTCATCATCGTGAGGTGGGAGATTTCCAAAACTTCTAAATTTTTTTCAAGTTTGTTTGATTTGTCTTCACTTCTTCAAATCATCTTAGTGATCATCCCTGTCTCTTGCTAGGTGCACAGCATAACATCTGGCATGTTGAAGATACTGAATAAACTCTTTAAAAATGAATGGGTGGCTGATGAATGCTTTATTCTTAAATAATATAACCTCCAGCACAAAGACTGTACTAAAGCAGTGGGAACTACTTATTTTGAAGAGAATAGGTATTTATTAAGTGTATGCTATAAGACAGGAACTAGGTGAGATAATATATGCACGTAGCTCTATAGTTTATCTGCTTATATACACACCCATGTAAATACATATATACCTGTACTGTTAGGGTCTTGTGATTATGCACTTGAGAAGGTTAAGGAAGTTGTGAGGACTAAGTAGGACTAAGTAGGACTGAGATGTCAGCCTTACCTCTCAGAGTTGCTATGACATCTCCACTGATTCCATGTAGCCCTCCTGGACTGATCTGCAGTAATTGTTAGTTAATGGTTGATGGAGGTGGGAGTGCTGTGTCTCATATCATTTTTAGACTTTGATGAAAGCCAGGGTTATCTTTTAGAGACATGAATGTAGAATATTCCCTTTTTTACAAGCAATGTAGGTTCATCACAGATCCCTGATTATGAATCATGATTAGAGAGTATTAGATTTCTTCACTTAGAGTCAAGGTTAAATAAAAATCAGAACAGCCTGAATGCAGTGTAGCCACAGCTCCCTTCTCTGAGGGTTCTAAGCAGGATTCTTGTCCCATAGGGGATAAAGGATCAAGTGTCTTCTTTTCATAGCAGATCTGTATAACCCTCATGCTTTGTCATTCTCAGTGGGATTGTACAGTCCTACTGGTAAGCATGAGGGTGCTTCCAAAAAGTTTGTGGAAGATGGAATTAAAAGATATATTGGTTTCAATGCAAAAAAATTTTGAACTCCATGAATAGTTTTTCTTAATGCATATTTTGTGAACCTTTAAATAGTGCTTGATATTTAAAGACATAGATTTTATTGATTTCATTCAGTGATTAGAAAATTAGAAATTAATACAAATTAGAAATTAGAAAATTAATAAAAAAGCCCAACTAGATCAGATTATACATCAGATGCCAAGGGTCCAGCAATGAATGACACAGAGCTTGTCTCTGTCTAGAGGTGGCTTCACCATGAAGTCAAAGAAACATAAGCCTTGGGTCCTCTTCACCAGCACAGTCCTTCTAAGATCTGGGAGAGGATCTTAAGGATGCAAGCACATGACCCCGCGTTTGGTAAAATACACAAGGTAGGGTATTTTGTATTGCTTTTCTTAAAGAACCATTTTCCCTGCCCATACCCAAGAACCTTCACCACAATAGAAGGTGCTGGCACAACCAAAACCTGCATCTGCTCATCACCATCCTGGCGGAACTTAGAGTCTGGTGAGGAACACTTAGCATTGAACATGAGATTGCAGGAGTGATCAGTAAAGACTTCTCCAGTGAATTAATGCTTGGGTGGCAATCTGAAAGATGAACAATGTTTGATTTTTTATATCTGGCTATCTGAGGGCAAAGGAAGAGCTGCATGAACAGGGGTGGGAACTATGGATAGCAAGGTCCTGGGCTGGACTGTGAGAGACGAGGGTTAATTGGAAGGACTGGCTGAGCCTGGAGGGTGAGGGGAGACTGAAGAGGAGAGGGGCCCAGACCTCTTAGGACCATGCAGTGTCTGGGAAACACATTGAACTTCATGGTAAGGACAGAGAACTGCAGCTGAAGGGGAGATACATGAGCAGATTTGCATTTACAAAAATAACAACTACTCTGGCTCTACACAGGCTAGAGAGCCAATTTTGTTTTGATTTGTTTTTACCCTCTGGAAACACTACCTGGGACACAGCTGTGACTTGGTAGGCAAGTGAAGTATTCTTTGGTACGGCAAGGAGGAAATAATTCTCTCAAAGGCCATGTTCCCTAGTGGTCAGCAGAGCCAGACCAACACTAGATGTGTTGAATTAGAAGTGTGGGTGGTACCTGTGCAATGCTCTCAAGAGCAGGATGCCCGCATTGCTGTCATCATGGGAGTGGGTATGAGCGAGTACCCTCCTGGCCCCCTTTGCTTTCAGTCTGACATCGGTTGGAGACAGCAGAAATTGATTGAGAAACTGCTGGGAGACCCAGGTTTGAAAATCAACAACCTGTAATAGGGATAAAGCCAATGTCAATGTCAGTGGCAAGTGTCTCATGGCCTTTTGAGAAGCTCCCAGAGCAGCAGTAACTTTGTAAGCAGCAGGGCCAGTAAAATCCAGTGAACACAGCCAATGGCAGAAAGGCCAAACTCCCAACTGCATCAGCCAGGGGGCCTTTGTCACTCTCACCACCTCCATCCCTTACTTGGCTCCACATCTGCCCTTCACTGATCATTTGCCTTGCTGATTTGGCCTCTTCAGTTGCTTCTGCCACAGACTTTACTCTTCTCCCATTGTGCCTCTGCCTCCTCTACCTCCACAACAGTTCACAGTTTCTTTCTCTCAGGGATAAACCCTGATATTGACTTGGCCCTGAGATGACTTGGCCCTGTGTGACTCTGTTGCACGTGAAGTGACAAACAGGCGCCTCATTGATTAGACCAGCACAGGGCTCTGCAGACACTGTGTGGGGATCCTGGCCCTGGCTCCTCCTAACAGCACGAGGTTAGTTCAGAACCACTCAAGCACCAAAGTCCATGGCAGTAGCCCTGGCTGACCAAGAAATGTGGTAATAATTCATAGTAGATTGTGTTTATTAAATGAATGAAACACTGAATATCTTTTAGATGAAAAAGAAGTTGTCATGCTTAGAGCGTAAAGATCAATTATCCATAAAATTAACCAACATAAAACATTTCATTTTTGATGATGCTAGATAAATAAGGAGTTAAGACATTTTCAGAATTACAATAGCATTTTTCTGCTTCCATTAAATGAAG
Organism: Oryctolagus cuniculus; assembly: GCF_964237555.1. Lineage (NCBI taxonomy): Eukaryota > Metazoa > Chordata > Mammalia > Lagomorpha > Leporidae > Oryctolagus > Oryctolagus cuniculus. The sequence goes on along the minus strand of NC_091435.1, from coordinate 102,195,526 downwards.
CTCAAAAAATGCCTGCAGACTCCACAATGCAATCTTAACGTAAAATCTCAGCATCCAGGCTTAAGAAAATTAAATTCGGGGAACTCTAATGTTCCCACCATCCATCAGCCTTGAACATTTTTGTAGTTTTTCTGTTTAGGGAAGGGTTTTGGATTTGTGTTCCTGTCAACTTGAGAAGGGGATGGAGGAAGTGAAGAGACAGGAGACAAGCTGAAGCCACAGTCTGGGGACATAGGAGCAGGATGGAAGTGGGTGTGGGAGGAGGGGCCAACCAGCTGCTGCTGTCAGCCCTGACCCATTTCTCGTTGCCCTGGGAGCTGTTCCTGTGCCTGCTCCCAGCTACAGTGACACTGCCTTCGGGCAGCTGTGCAGCCAGCCCGCACCGAATGATAGCTGTCCCTGCCATTTTCTTAAATGTCACCGGTGAAAGAGACATTTTCACCTCCCTGGAGCACACACACTGTAGCTGTGGGTAAGTGGACACTCGGTTCCATTTTCTCACCTTCCAAAAATCGGTCACAGATGAGTCACAATTGTGTCACCTTCTCTGGAATGAGAAGCCTTAGATGGAGGTATATAGAAATGATTTTTTAAATGTGATATCCTTTCTGTGTGGCAGTAAAATGACTTTCCTGCCATCAGGAGAAATATGTGCCCTGAATTATTTTTACAGCCATACAGGCAGATCTGCAGAAGGCGATCTGTACTTGATAATTCTCTGCTTTTGTCGATTCCATGAAAAACACTCTGTCACTGGAAATGTTGGGGAAAGGAGAGTAGCAAGAGAACAGGTTGAATGTCTGTGAGTATTTTACATAATTAGTCGGTATGAATTATAATTCATAAACTCCAGTGTCCGTATATTCTAAAATAGCTTGGTTCCTATTTTGAGACTGCCTCATGCCAGGAACTTATTCACTACCCTAAGGTTCTGCCCCCATTTTCCTTAGAGCACTCTCTAAGTTCTGGGGACATGATGAGAGTACACCATCCAGCACAAGGCTCTTGAATGATGAGGAGGGCTTTGGGGTTTGGTCCTGAGCATTATATAAATCCTATGGGAACCCAAAAGTGAAATGAGAGAAGCTGTGGATCCTCCACCCAACTGGACGCTGAGTTGTCCCTCACGCCCATTCACATGGTCTCTGGTCGTTATCCCGGGTCACTTTATGCCCCCTGAGTCACTCTGGGGTCTGGGAACCACTTTGAATCTGTTGGCATCCAGAATGACTGCTCTGCTCTCTAAGGGGTGTGGGGACCCTGCTGCCTGCCCTTACAGTGGGTGAGGCCTGGTGAGGCCTTCCCCTCGCCTGGGCTACTCGCAGGACACACCTATGTGATCTTATTTGATCTGACTCTCACCTTGATAACTGAAACAGTATTGGCCACATACAAAGGAGGAGAGTGAGAGTCAGAGGAGCTACACGTTTCCCAAAGCCACACGGCTCCAAGCGGTAGAGCCTAGTCTTCTTTCTAAACCCATGTGAGCCCTCCATCACCATGTCCACCCAGTGAGCTCTGCCCCACTTCCAAAAACCTCTTCTGACTCTTCAAGGACAATGTCTGCTGGCCTGGAAAACCCACAGCCTTTGCTGCCTAAACATTTGGGGTGATATTTAGCCATCACACACTGCTTCATAAACTAGCTTTTCTGGGCTCTTAACCAGACAACCCTAATTAGGCTGTGGCGCCTACAATGCAAAGACCACTTCTCCATCCATCCATGAGAACCACACTGTGTATGTAGTAATTGATTAATTGATGACTGATTATAATAAAAATAATGCATTGATAAGTAAATTAGCAACTGGATGAGTGTTTACTCCCTACAGCTATTTTTTTTTTCTGTTTGGGTGGTTATACTGTGATTACAGGCTAGTTCACCACAGATGGCCTGCACATCTCTGGCCCTATTGTTGCGGTCCAGCTCTGCTGTCCTTAGTCCACACTGAACCTTGGGAATCAAAGAGATTCAGCAATGATGTGACTTTCTCTCACGCTGACCTTCTTGTTCTTTCTACAGTATCTGTCCAGGTTTTTGATTGTTACTCTTCTGGCTCCATGTACAGTCTTTTCACCGAGGAGGCCTCTGCTCTCTTCGATGTTAAGACAAGTCATTTGACCCTTATTTGGTCATTGGCTCTCTCCACTGCCCTGCCCTGAAGTTGAATCTCAAGTCTTCATGATCCCTTGATTGTCCTGGCACCTGAGACACTGGGGAGAGACAGCACCTGTTTCTCCTGCAGCCCAGTGCTATTCTCACTGGCAGGGAGATCACTCCTTGTTCCACCCAGGCCCTGTGCTCACCACTGGGACATAAGGATTATTATACTGAGGGCATTGGAGTATCCTCAGGGTGCATCTGAGAAAAATCTCAATAACTCATCGAATGGTATAAGCATAGAAATGCTGAATTTAAAATTTTAAAATAGCTCATATTATAATCTTCAGTGAACAGGGGAGAAATGCTGTGTATTCTTACATATATATAGAAAAGCTTAATCCCCAAGGGTAACTCTCACAGAATTGTCAAGTGTATCTATCATTTGTAAAGAATAGAAACCTAATTCAAAGTAATTTAGGTAAGAGAAGAGAACTAATTGTCTGATACATGGAAGTGTTCAGGCACAGTAAGATCCGGGTGATATCTGTCCCTCTTTAAATCCATTGACTCAGTTATCCCTTCCTTTGGCCACCAGTAGCTCCTGGGTTAAGTGGACAATTTGCCCCCAATTTCAGAAGCAGACAGATCCTTTCTCTATCAGCACCCCTTAAGTTCCCCAAAAAAGTACTCTGGCTGATTCTGTTTGATTATCCAGGTCAGCTTGAATCAGGTTATCTTTCCTTGTGGTCCTGATGCAGAATCCCATGATGGTGAGCTCCTTGGAGTCACATGAAGGCAGATTTAAAAATGAAACAATGTCAGGATGATCAAATCACTTAGCAAGTATCCACTGTGTTTGGCGAGTGGGAGTTTCTGAGTTAGCTTCTCTAAAACACTTTTCTTTTTTGCCCTGGTGAAGTGAAAGTATGGTCTAAAAGGGGCTAAAGGGAATAAACACTATACTAGCTTCAAGCGCTGTGCTGGAAATATTAATTGCAGGATATCCTTTTAGTCTTAACAAGTATCTGCCCCAGTCCAGTCCTTTTAAGAGTTTGTCAAGAGCCTGTTGAAGTGAGCTAGGTCTTTCACAGAAGGAGCACCCTGCAGACCATCAGCAGACACAGCTCCCATCTCAACCCTGCACTTGGCATTGTTCTTGATCCATTTATTGTGATATGCCATCAATCTCCTTTCTACCACCAATCAGCCCAAACAGTTCTGTTGCACCAATTGGCCATCTCCTAAATGTCTATGACCTACTCTGTCCTTCTGTCTGTCAGTTCTAAGCATAGACTCCTATCTCCTCCTATCTTGCAACTTACTCTATATACCATCTACTTAATGATCAAGGTGGCCCTACCTTGGTATATTGGCTAGATTCATAAAATGGACATCCTAGAGGCAAAGTTATCTTAAGTTTTCATTTCAAAATATAAAGTTTCCAAGAGGAAAAGGAATTTCTCTAAAGGCATGCATCTGATAATATCTGAATGTGGAGTTAAACACAAAATCTGGTTATAAACTTACCAAGCACTAATCATCATCAAAAATTATGTGTGAAGACCCTGCAAGTCCTTGTACATTTGGAAAGTCAAGAGAGAAGTCTTGGTCTAGTCAATAAAGATACTGAAACTTGACGATGTTCCTAGATGGTACTCTTGCCTCAATTTTGAGTTGAGAAAAGAGAACACGAGTTAAGAATGCCAGGAAATAGCCTCACCCTGAATAATGGTGCTGTGTTGAAGGATGGTGCTATTGGGAATAAATCACCATTTAATGGGTTGGTCTGAAAAAAACACAATTTAGGGCTTATTTGCATATGTGTACCTGTAGATGGAAAATCAAAGTAACCGTGATAGACCTGTGATCTACTGGAGCCCTGTCGTTTCTCCTACACAGTGTGTATGCCTATAGGTTATTGGATTGTGGATTCTCTGCAGGAGCACAGCTTTCTGATTCTAAAGATAAAAAATTACATAAGCACCAAAATCCAAAAGGCTTCTTTTATTTCAATCAGCTTTTAGCATTTTGACAAGTTAAGCACAAATGAATCACAAGTGTACAGAGTAAATTCCTCTTGGAATACAAATGGGTTTACATCAGAGGAAGAAAACGTGGTTGGCCAAACGTGTTCCTATTCTGCTGAGTGAAGAACTTTCAAAAACCAGCCTCCTGTTTGAAATATCTAAAAACCCCTAATAAAGCCACACATGTCAATATTTCCATCTTCCAGAATTCTGCTTCCATTTCAAAGTCTAAATGTTTTCACTAGGATGCTTCAAACGAAATTCTTACACTTCTCCTAATTAATGGGTTTTCTTACCTGGTATCCTACATACTTTTCCTTGAATTTCTCCTCTTCAGATTTTGTAGTTGAATACAAACACAAGCTGGCTTTGTCTGATTAAGACCATGCCTGCTGCTGGGGGAACACAGAATCTTCTCGGCTTGCTGCATCAGTTACGTAACAGGAACACTTATTATTTGGGTCACTGAGTGAAAACTGTCAACAAGAAACTCTTCCAAAGGGTGAGAAAAATAAATTGCTTCTTACCAGCTACACATCCCAGATTCTTAAATAACACGATCCCACTTTGCCTGGATATATTGAGAAAGCAATTAAAAGGATGAAAGAAAAGTAAAGCAGGTAGTCCTTAGTAAATAAGTTACCCACCTGAGTAAAACAGAGTAACCCTTTCAGAGAGAATGAACATTAAACCCCAGGAGTGGAAACTGCCATGTTTTTACTGCAGCCTCACTGGGTGAAAAGGGAAGACATTCTTCTGAGATATAAGCAGAACTGAAGTTGGCATGTTGGCAAAGATGAGGGTTTAGGAAGGCCAGGAAGAGTCACCCTAGGAGAGACAAGGGATTGAATAGGGCAGAGAAGGGAGATACCAACAAAGAGTGAGAAACTCCCCTCTTGGTAACAACCATTGTTTTCAGTAGGGAAGCGTACTCTATTGTGAGCATTGCGGGGCCCTTGCTGTTAAGAACCATAAGGTATGACTTTGTCTTAGAAGAGCAGCATAGTTGCCAGCACCACGGCTCAATAGGCTAATCCTCCACCTAGCGGCACCGGCACACCAGGTTCTAGTCCCGGTCGGGGCGCCGGATTCTGCCCCGGTTGGCCCTCTTCCAGGCCAGCTCTCTGCTGTGGCCAGGGAGTGCAGTGGAGGATGGCCCAAGTTTTTGGGCCCTGCACCCCATGGGAGACCAGGAGAAACACCTGGCTCCTGCCTTCGGATCAGCACGGTGCGCCAGCTGCAGCGCGCCAGCCATGGCGGCCATTGGAGGGTGAACCAACGGCAAAGGAAGACCTTTCTCTCTTTCTCTCTTTCTCTCTCACTATCCACTCTGCCTGTCAAAAAAAAAAAAAAAAAAAAAAAAGCAGCATAGTTAAAGAGATATTGAAGGGGTTGGCACTGTGGTGTAGTGGGTTAAGCCTCTGCCTGCAGTGCCAGCATCTCATATCGGCACCAGCTGCTCTTCTTCCAATCCAGCTCTCTGGTATGGTCTGGGAAAGCAGTAGAAGGTGGTGGCCCAAGTGCTTGGGCCCCTGCACCCATGTGGGAGAACCAGAGGAAGCTTCTGGCTCCTGGCTTCAGATTAGCCCAGCTCCAGTTGTTGCAGCCATTTGGGGAGTAAACCAGTGGGTGGAAGATTTTTCTCTCTGTCTCTCCCTCTCTCTGTCTGAGACTCTACCTCTTAAAAAAGTAAACACACAAATAAATAAATAAAGATATATTGAAATTAAGTGCTTGTCTGACAATGACTATTGGGGCAGAATCAATGATCTTAACCTTACTATTGATTTTTTTATTTTCAATATCACTTTGGGGACCAGTTGTAGATTTTCAATACCTAGGCTGACTTCTCTTTACATTTTCCAAACAACCTTCTCCCCTGAACACTGAATGTTGGTTATATCAATGTGAGGTAGAGGTGGGTCAGAAAGAAATGAAGTAGAATCCATTGCAAACAAAATTCCCAATAATCATCAGTTTTGCAGACTGTGTAACAGAATGAAAATGTGTATTTTTTTTTTTTTTTTGGATTCTGGATCCAGAAAAGAGAAATGCCATTCATTTTTATTTTGTTTTCTCTTTTGAATTTATTCATTTCTGTCTTTCAGGAAGATTGGGGGTGGTTCTTTGTCTCTGTGTTTCTCTGTCTCTGCCCCCCTCTTCCCCTTCATCCTCAGGGTAAATTCGAGCTGAGGAATGACCAGACTGTGTTGAGAGTACTGACGTCATTTTGAACCTCTGGAAAGACCTATTTCTATATTTTGGTTTGCCTGAAAATCTGCCAGCTATCAGCATGCAGAGCTGATGCAAAGCCTCATTATCAGAAATCACTGTGTAAATTCAGCATCTACCCTCCTCTGGCCTTGTTCCCTTCATTCTTAGAATTTTCAGGTAAAGTCTACAGCAGCATCAACAGACAGTTTCTAAAGGGATGAACATTGCTATATGATTTAAAGGAACCACTGTAGGAAGAATATTCAGTTATAATTATCAAGCAGCCAAATGTGAAAATGTGAGCTCTTGTTTTTATATTTTGAACACACTGCTTTGAAGATTCATCTCAACGGGAGAGTCTATCACATCCATGTAGCCATGTTTTTCTATTCAGATATTTGAATAAAAATCAAAGGAATTGGTTTGGTATAATGAAGAGAATGGTGGGCGTTTATGGAGACTGATGGACCTGGATTTAAGTATCAGCTTCACTGTTAATTCTGACGTGTCAAGCAAGCTATCTTTCAACTCTTTGGATCTAAGTGCGTCATCTGGAAAACAGAGACAACAGCCATCTCGAGGGCAAATAGCAGAAGTATTTTAATAAATCATCTGTCACCTATTTTTTTTTTTGACAGGCAGAGTGGACAGTGAGAGAGAAAGACAGAGAGAAAGGTCTTCCTTTTGCCATTGGTTCACCCTCCAATGGCGCTTCGGCCAGCGCACCTAGCTGATCCGATGGCAGGACCCAGGTACTTCTCCTGGTCTCCCATGGGGTGCAGGGCCCAAAAACTTGGGCCATCCTCCACTGCACTCCTGGGGCACAGCAGAGAGCTGGCCTGGAAGAGGGGCAACCGGGACAGAATCCAGCGCCCCGACTGGGACTAGAACCCGGTGTGCCGGCCCCGCTAGGTGGAGGATTAGCCTATTGAGCCGTGGCGCCGGCTATCTGTCACCTATTAAGCACTTCTACAACAAAGGTTAGTTTCCCTTCTTCCCCTCCTCCAAGCTTCTTCCCTTGCACAAAATACTTTCTTGATCAGTGTTCATCAAAAAGCTCAAAAAATTCACCCAAACTCTGTGAGCATAAAAGGCCTCCACCACAAAAGCCTTTAACACATTGCCCCTCACATGCATCTAGAACAGAGGTTTCATTCCCTTTAGAGAGCATAAGGATTTAGCAACAGAGCAGTTACAGAGAACAATGTTTTCAAGCACTGGTGTTAAAGTGGCTTGGAGGTCAAGTCACAAATAATCTAAGGCCCATTCCAGCTCTAAAATTCTATGGTTCTATGAAATTGAGACAGTAGCTGCAAACCAAGCCTGGCCTTTATGCTTCAAAAAGGATTGTATGCGCTGGGCTGGTTGCTCAGCACATTGAGGATTTGATTAAAAACCCACTATACTCAAACGTTAGCTTTGGGATTAGCAGATCAAATAAATGTATGTTACTGCTTTGTCAGAGACAGCGAAGTTGTTTTTGTCTGCTAGTGTATTTTAGTGGGGAGAATACACAGTAGCTAAACAGACTAGCCAACAAGCCAGTCCATGGAGAAGAAAACAGGTGCACTACCCAGCCCAGTCTGCTCATCTCTTGGGTGCTACTCATTGTCTATGCAAGGGTATTGTGTTATGTGTAAACTTAGACATCTTTTTTTGAAAAATCAATAAGGTTTTCTAATTCTAAAAATAACACCTCATGAAAATCCAACAAGGGTGTTGAGGTGAATTTGATTTCACTTTAAAATCTCATTAATTCCCATTTTGATGCATTTGTTAAAAATTGAGTTCTAGAAAACTTGGTTTTGCAATGCTAAGCATTGTTTGAAACAATTTATTTTTCGTGGCTATTTCAACATGAAAAATGAAATGTAAACACCAGGGATATGATAATACCTCTTGTAAGAGTGTTTGTGTGTGTGTATGAGTGTGTGTATATATTGAGGGGATGTCTTTGAGAAGATAAATTTTTTTTCCTTCTGCTTTGGGAGTTTATTCTATTGATAGCAAATGCTGCAAGTTTTAAATATCTTTTCATTCAGTGGAAACATGGATTCAATCCAGTGGAAACATTGATTTAATCATCTTTCTTTTCCTTACTGGGAGTCAGGGGCCCACGGGTAATTAAGTAACAAGAGCACACATTCCTACAGATACACTTCACAGGGAAGACAGCAATACCAAGGCCAAACATGTTTTAAGTGCCTACTATGTGTCAGGTTCTAGTTTTGACTCTTGCAAGAGGGCTGAAACTCTGGGGTTGCATGGATGCTCCCAGGTGATCTTCCAATTTAAAGAGGAAACAACAAACATTTAGGGTGAAATCAAGTCTCCTACTGAAACCTGAGTAGGTAAAAGATCTAAATCAGGTTAAGCAACTTTAAACAGTGTTCAGAAGTAGTGAAAATGGCACTTACTTAATTGTATCTGGGTTTTAATAATCTGAAATATTGACTCACTCAATAAGTTTTTGTTGAGTGCCTACTGTGTTAACAACACTGAAAGAATATAAAAAATGACTACAATATTTCTGCTTTTTATTATGGACCAGAAGGGTATAACATATATTCTTGCTTTCATTGAAAGCTGTAAATAATTACTAATGATATAGATTTACAACAAAATTTTCATAGGTATGCATGTGAGAAAACTACTTGATGATTGATTTCAACAACAACAACAACCAAAAAAAAAAAAAAAAAACCCAACCCAAATCACCAAAACTTAAAAAACAGTTAATGAAACCAGAAATAAAAAAAAGCAAAAATAAACTCAGGGACACAGCATTGTGGCACAGTAGGTTAAGCTGCATAGATTTAGGAAATAGTAATATCTCAGGATTGAAGCTTGGTCAATTCCCAAGCAGTATCTATGCAACATGGGTCAGAATTATGATATAGAAATTATTGGAGGGACTGGTGCTGTGATGTAGTGGGTAAAGCCACTGCCTGCAGTACCAGCATCCCTTATGGGCATCAGTTCAAGTTCCCGGCTATTCCACTTCTGATCCAGCTCTCTGCTATGGCCTGGGAAAACAGTAGAAGATGGCCCAAGTCCTTGGGATGCTGAACCCACGTGGGAGCCCCGGAAGAAACTCCTGGCACCTGGTTTTGGATTGTTGCAGCTCTGGCTGTTGCAGTCATCTGGGGAGTGAACCAGAGGGTGGAAGGCCTCTCAGTCTCTCTCTCCCTCTCTCTCTCTTTCTCTGTCTCTCTGTAACTCTGCCTTTCAAATAAAATAAATGTATCTTTTTTTTTTTTCAAAATAAGCTATTGGACTGGATTTAAAATTCAGAGCATTCCATAGAAAAATCCAGCTTTATGATATTTTTTGACAAAACTGGAAAAATTTATGAACATTAGGCTTCAATTTTTGCAAATTCACACTAAAAGAGAGCTGGACAATGGCATGCACTCTTCTTTCTTTGAGACTGGAATGTTCTCCAAAGGAATTAATTTGCTTGCTGACAAAAAAAGAAATACCTTGGAGCAAACATTCCTCTCATTCCTTTGGACATTGCATTTGCTTATGACTTCTAGAAATGTCAAGTGTGTCCATAAGGCACTGAGCTGGGCACAGGATGGTTGAGTAGAAAAGTGAAAAGAACTGAATCCCCAATGAAAATGAGACACAGAGTTAATCTGCCCCAGAACTATGGCATCTTCAGGCTTCCTGTTAAGTAAGATTAAACATTTACATTTTGTTGATTCTACGTTACACTTTCTTTACTTAGTCAACATCTCTGAAGTCAGAACATTGTGTAGACATGATCATATTTTACAGTCACTGTCAGCGGTGGCCCTAACATAGGTGTCATCGCCTGTGCATGTGTCAATTTGACTGTTATTCTCTGGAACATGACTGACAATCATAAATGCTTGACAGTTCCAGCAACAAACCACTGAAAGGCATTAGAATAAGAATCTTGTATTCTGTCTGAAAACTTTCTGTTGACACCTTTGGAAAAAATAAAGAAAGTAAAACATCATCAAAATTTGCATTGAGTGTGTCAGTGCTTGGAAGAATAACTAAGAAAGAACAGTGGAACAATCTTTTAAGAAATGGTGTATTACCATTACTTCTGATATTACACAGGATCAAATTGGGTGAGAAAACATAGATATCGATAGCTCTGAATTTAAAAACTGATTCTGAAGATACCAATTCTGAAGGTAAATATATATGATGGATATGAAGCAACATGTTTGATTTATGGTTGTATATATATTTCTGATGAGTCATAGGCAGTATTATATATTTCTGATGAATCATAGCCAGTATATTTGTGACATATTGCAAAGTAAACATCTAAATCAGTTTTATAATTTTTCTTTCAGTAGATAACAGAACAAAATTCCAAGTGGTTAGAGAGCATTGTGTCAGTTTAATTAGCATTTTCCTCTTTCTTAGTGGTTCATAATGTAATGTTGGGTATTACAATCACTGTTTTACATTTGACAAGATCAGGACTAAATTCCTTATTGCTGAAGTTGGGACTCTCTGTTTTTTTTTGCCATCAAAGTCATTCACAATGGTTTGACACACAGTTTATGAACATTTTACATTCAGTAGCTTTCTTTTCATCTCCCTAAAAGAAAAAGGGGTGGAATAGGTTAATGTCCACAAAGTGCGAGAATCTGAGTGCTGAGTTGGTGACTTCATAGGTAGACAACAGGTACAAGTAACGACAGAGCTCTACTTTCCTGCTACTCTAAGCACACAGCGGGTAGGGCGAGCCAGGGGAGACTTGTCTCTCTCAGCTAAGACACCTCAAGCACCCTGCCCTCGGCAAGGCATGTTGCTACTCAACAACTATTAGTTATGCTCGCGTGTTAATGAGCAGTATCTTCTGGAAATGAAAATGTGCCAGCCTCATCACTGGAGGGCTTCTTAATTAACCTGTGATACTGTTAGCAACCGCATTAGCTTAGACAGGAGTGATTTGGGTTCTTCGTTCCTCACTCCTCTCTTTATTCTACCGTAGGATCGGAGTGCTCTTTGATTAGCCTATCCTAATTTCCTAAAGCAAGCAAGAATTTGAGAAACTGCCCATGGCACATTATTTCATTGCTTAAACTTGCTGCTGACTCTTTCATCCTTTGATAACTAAGTCCTTCCTTAACAATAGCACTAATTATACCAGTCATTTATTCTGCTCTCTGGACGTGTTTCATCCTCGCAGACAAGATTAGTGGCCTCCCTCCAGAGAAGTTTCACCATGCGGCATTCCTTGTTGGGAGTGGAAACATTTCCTGTTCTGCATCATGTGCAGGCCCCAGTCACTCTCACCTGAGAAATATGAGTGTTTACCACTGAGTGGCCTTGTTCCTCCAAGAATAACTTGACCCAGGACAGGGCGTTCCATCCCTGTGAAGAAGTTCACATTTTCCATTAAATGCAAATTCTTCTTTTGAAAAGGTTGACTAAGATGCTATTTCAAAGAAGAATTGCAGTTGGTTACATTTAGTGTCAAAAGGAAAAAAAAATGTCTACTTAAGAATAATTTCTGGGGGTGGGAGCTGTGGTATAATGGTTGAAGCCACTGCCTTCAATGCTGACATCAAACGTGAGCTCTGGTTTGAGTCCTGGCTACTACACTTCTGAGGCCGCTCTCTGCTAATGAGCCTGGGAAAGCAGCAGAGGTTGGCCCAAGTCCTTGGACCCCTGAAACCATGTGGGAGACCCGGAAGAAGATCTTAGCTCCTGGCTTCGGCCTGGTCCAGCCCCAGCCTTTGCAGCCATTTGGGGAGCGAACCAGCAGGTGGAAGCGCCACACCCTTCACCCGCCCCTCTCTGTGTGTGTGTGTGTGTAACTCTGCCTTTCAAATAAATAAAAGTAAATCTGTAATAAAAAGAGTAATTCCTTGCTTTGGGCCAACAGTGTTTCTCTGTTGTGAACAGGATGTGTTTCTGTTCTCTTGAAGATTTGCTGCAGTGTTGTCCTGCTGAGAACACACACTGATGGTTTTGTTGACCTCAACAGTACTTGTCTTTCCTTTTACAGTGACATATCTAAACTTTATTATTGCTAAATAAGTGGATCCCTGATTTCATTTTAAAGAAAAATGTATTGATCTGAAAGGCAGAATTACACAGAGAGGGAGATGAGAGTGAGAGAGATGGAGAGAGAGATTTTCTATCTACTGGTTCACTCCCCAAATGGGTGAGACGGGGCCAGGCCAAAACCAGGAACCAGGAACTCCATCCGTGTCTCCCAATGGGTGCAGGGGCCCATGCACTTGGGCCATCCTTTCCTGGTTTTCCAGGTACATTAAGCAGGGAGCTGGATGGGAAGTGGAGCATCTGGGACAGGAATCAGTGCCCAAGTGGGATTATGGTGTCACGGGAGGCTGTTTAACCTGCTGAACCACAATGCTGGCTCCTGGATTTCATTTTTAATGCTTAAGTTTCTTCAAGTGTTTTGTCCCTTAGGAAAGTGGACTGCCACGTTCCCTGTGGCCACCCTTATGGCTTATCAGTAGCCAGAATTACCCCTCCTTCAAACACCTGCAGAAATGATGATATTGAAAAACAAGCCTCTGTAATTTCTGCTCTCAGCTGATTTAGTTCTGAAGGGTCCAGGATCCACCAAGGTCCTGTCAGGGCCTCCTGTGCCCTGGCTGGTTTCCAGCTGGTAACTTTGTTTACTGAATGCACATTTTGTGCTCCTGGGCACTGCCCTAAGTGTCTGAGAGGCCTAATCTTGATTAATCCTCTCAACTCCTTTCAAGATAGCTATTATTATCCTTGTTTAAAAGATAAGAAAAGCAAAGACCAAAGTAATTAGACAACTAGCCCGAGGTTACCAGGCCAATTAGTGCCAAAGTTAAAAAAAATTTCTGAGTGCAATTGCCTGGATGTGAAATCTTCTGGTTGTTGTGAAAGTAAATCCAGAGCCTCCTAAAGGATGTGCTAATTTTTTCAATAAAAATTTCTCCTACGTTCTGAGTCTGTACATTTCCGGTCAGAAATCTACCAAAGTATCAGGATTTTGTGATAGACTCTTTCATAATCCTGATTGAAAATTTGGGCTCCAGATCAGCTTTTCCTGGTGCAGGAGGAAACATGACAGGAATCACCCCAGAGCTCAGTGTGAGGTGGTATTCAGTCTTTTAGGCTTCTGAGAACTCAGACTGCATATCCCAAATATACCTACCTTGTATGGTATACGATATGGAAAAGCTGACATTACGGGTCTGATCATTTGATGGCTTTATTCAGATGGAACAACACGAGCAGCATAGACAGCCAGGATGTGGCCAATCCAGCTGCAGCATCTTCACCCTCCAGGTACCACGTTCGCCTGGGATTCCTGAGGTCTTGGCTGGTCACACGGCGAATGTCTGTACCAAGGTAGCCAAATAAAGGGATAATTTACCTCTGTGATGAGTCTCCGTGATGAGAAGATCGGCCCCTGAATGTTCTGTGAAGAGGAAGCCAGGCCAAACAAGAGCCTTTTAACTTAGTCACCCCAGGGAGTAAATCAACTAGCAAATTTGGAAGAGAAAGGAGGAACATCCTATGTGTCTTTAACAAATTTGCTCATTATCTCTTTAATATTTTCTGGGCTGTGAACACTGATTAGTATATCAAATTAATTCTTGGAAGGTTTGCTTGACTGACTGAGTGAAGATCCTTCTAGGAAGAATAAGCAACTGGATCCAACTGGATCTCCCCCACACTCCATGTACCTTCTGCTGCGCTGCTCCTAACGCTGGCAATTTAGCAATCTGGTGTCTTGGCACTGTGTGGACAGAGGGTGTCTCACCCTGAGGTCAACCCTTGGAATTTGAGGGAAGTCTGAAATTGTATGGAAAAATGAACGTTTTTGAACAGCCAGGAATTTTTCTGGAGAGAGATAGAAGCAGAGGTATGTGTGTGTGTGTGTGTGTGTGTGGGGGTGGGTGGTGGGTGGGTAGGTGGGTGGTGGTGCGGGAGATCTCGTACCTCTCATCAGACTCTCTTGGTAACAAATGCTGATCAATAAAAAATTGGTCAAGGAATCTTTTCTCATTGTGGGAAAGTCTGTCCATATTTACTGAGCTCAGACTGTTCTAGATGTTTAGGATATATCGATGGACCACATTCAATGTCTCCCACCCCTGCCCTGTCCAGAGGATTAAATCCAAGCAGGTGAGGAAGACAACTGAAAACCACCCAGGGAGGTGGGTCAAGAACGCGCCTGTAATGGTGGGGAGAGAGCACTGCCTCTCTAGGTTGCTGCTCTCTGCTGGCTTTGTGGGCTTTGCTTTTATTTATTTATTTATACTTATTTCTTTGCATTAAAAATACATGTAGGCATTTCTCTCCCTTGAAGACAGTTGAGATTCCTATTGCCTTTTCTTTGTCATTCCACTTGATTACCACAGATGTCCAAGCTGTCCCTGGCTCACATGCCAATCTGTCAAGTGCCAGCCATGGCAAGCAGCACGAGCACTCGCACCACCCATCTGCACAAAGGAGGGAATGAAGGACCTGGTCCTTGACAAGTCCTGCAACTTCCAAAAATGACATTGATTTAGGCCACTAAAACACCCCAAGTGTCTTCATTAATAGGCCCTAGGAAACTACAATCAATCAGCCTTTTCAGTGGTAACAGGGGTGCAAATTTGTGTCTCACTTAATGTAGATAAAGATTTCAGTGTGCACTGTATATATCAAAAATGTAGCACATGCTGCATGCAGAGTTTTAGTGAATACGAAAAGCTCAATCGGTGAAAACCAACACAGCTCAGGCATTACTTCATTAACTGTCAATAAAGTTGTCTTTTATTTTATTTTCTAATGGTTTATCAATACTGGTAATTTGCTGCGGGTTATAAAAAGGAGGATGGGGTGAGAAAGGAATTTACATAAGTCCTGTTAACTAGGAAGGAGCTCAGTGGACTGTTTTGTTCTGCTACCTGAGGTAATGACCAGATGATGTGAAGGAGGGACTCTCCATTTCTCCCTAGACTACAAGAATCCACCCTCCATGAAAGAACATAGGTCAGGGTGCCTTTTGCTCTGGAAATCTACTGGTATCTTGATCAGGGACATTGTGCATTGTAACTGAACCCCCTTTCAAGAGTTCTGATTGAGGGGAAAATGGTTTTGTTTGATTTTATTTTACTTTCCCTGGTGATTGCAGCCAGTAGGAATCAAACGCAAGTCCTCATCTGCCTTAACCACTTTCTGTAAAATGCAGAGCAAACATAAATCTCTTTTCGGAAGCAGAGAAGGCTGCTTCACCATTTTAACTGAAAAGAACGAGTCTGGTCTGTTGGTGCAGTGCACCGAGGAAGGGCTCCTAACACTGTTCAGACCTGTACGGTCATGCACCTGTGAGCGGAGGGACATCCTCTTCCCTGAATGATATTAATGCAGTTTGGAAGAAACAGATTGATGATAATAAACTAACCACGAGAATTCATCCACTGATTGATATGTTCAATAAACACTTGTGGCAGGCTAATGTTTTAATACGTTAAGGTAGAAATTAACCTGTGCCTTATTTTATTATTATTATTTTCTTGCTTGAGCACACTCATTAGAAAATGGATGAGGAAGTAACGGTATCTTTCATTCATAGAGGAAGGACAAGCGGACTTCAGCGATCTTACGGCCCTGGCATTCTTGGCATAGGACGGTCTTGTCTTTCTCTTTCTCTCTCTCTTCCCCACTCTTCCTTCCCTTCATCCATTCTTCCTCCCTTGCTTCCTTGTTTTTTTTTTTTTTTTTATTTGCTTTTTTTTTCTCTGAGGCTGGTGTGACTTCTTTACACAGTCACTCCTTCTGGGGGATTTCTAGCCCCTAAAAGGACATGCACCTTTGATGTTTCCTGCCCCCTGCTCACATTCCCACCTCCTACAGGAGAGCACAGCTCTGGAGGATGGGCCACCTGGCTGATTTAACTAATTGGCCCAAAGGCTGCCATCTTGAATGCAAGGGAAGGAATCCGAGGGCCAGTGAGGGGAATAGAGGACTCCATCTCCAGTACCTCCTTGGGCAGTAGCAGGGGTGTCCAGCATGTGTGCTGTTGACTAATGACACGGGTGAGCTTTCCATTTTCATGCGTTACCTGAGCCCAAGGGAAGAGGGAGGAGCCCCAATAAATGACGGACGGCACTCCTTGCATTTATGCTGTGGAGCGATTTCTATTTGTGACACATTTGTTGAGTTTTTTTTTTTTTTTTTTTTTCGCCAGACCTTATGGTAGGCAGATGGATAGCTCTATTGTCTTCCCTCAAGGGAATCTGAGTCTAGTGAGGAAGGCAGACAAATTAACAGAGCCAGTAACACCACGGGAGGGATCCTCTTCTAGCAGTGTGAGCAAAAGGCAGTGAGCAAAAGTCAGGGACGACTGTATCTGCTTGGACCTTGAAGGGAGGGTAAAGGGAGAAGATGTGTAAGACCATTCCCGATGCGCAGTCAGTGTTTGGAGAGCCACAGAGGTGTGAGAAGGTTGGTATTTGCAAGGATGAGGCTGGAGGGCCCCCACTGTGAAGTGATGAGTGGACTCCCCTCAGCCCCCAAGGCTCTGGTTGGTGAATGTCAACAATTTAAACAGGATTTCAGATTTGTTTTTCCCTAAGGAGACGTAAACGCCTGAAATCCTATATCTCACATGTTAAAGACACTTGATATAGGATTTTTTCCAGCTTAACAGAAATAATAAAAAGGTACCATGGCATTGCTCCATTTTGTGGAGCTAAAAGGAATTTTCTAAATTATCATTAACAATAAGTAAATTTTAATCCTGATAGTATAGGACAAGCTGACTTATCTTGTCATTTTCTGTACAGCAAAGGATATTATAGAATTTTCTCATAAGAAGAGGCAATCAAGAATGATGTAGCCGAAAATGTGAATGCAAGCATTTAGAGAGTTTTGACAGATAATTAATACAAATATTTTGGTTTTTTTTCTATGTTTTGTATTTCTGTTATTTTTGGCTTCATAAAGTTGATAGTTAATGAGTTTTCTTTTCTCATTTTGAATATCCACTATCGATTTACTTCTTTATTCATCATTTTGTATTATTCTTAAAGAAGTTCTCACAAATTGTATAAGCTCCAGGTCCCCCTAAACTTAGGTCAGTCACCAGGTGGGAGTAGAGACTGCAGATGTAGGCTGGGGCCAGTCTAGAATGAAAGACCCATGGAGTGGGGGGCTGGTGCTGTGGTGCAGTAGGCTAATCCTCCGCCTGCAGCGCTGGCATCCCATAGGGGCACTGGTTCTAGTCCTGGCTGCTCCTCTTCCCATCCAGGAAAAAAAAAAGAAAAGAAAAGAAGAAAAAAAGACCCATGGAGTGGTAGAGGACCTGCACGTCCACCTGAAACTTCCCGTCCTCATCTTCACTAAGAGGAAAAAGCGACCAGAGAAGTCAAATGAGTCCCAGATGTCTCTGAACGTATTGGTATCAGAGTCAAGAGTGGGACCCTAACTCTGACTTCTCTGGCACATCTGTCGTCTTTACTTCCTGATCTTCAAAGAGCAAGCCTTGGGTCATGGCCAGAGTGACGAACCAACCAATTCATTTGTTTTGGCCAATATACTACTTAAAAAATAGCCCGATATCAGTATCTTTAGGTGCCACTTGCTCTCCACTTTCTCTTCGCTCCCACCACTCCCACTCCTTTCTCCTGAGTGACAGATGTGCTTGTCTTGTGTACAGACACCAAGAAAGTATCTGGTTTGTGGAACAGAAAGGTTTTGAGGCCGTAGGCTCCAGACACTCCCTTCCTGGGTAGCACTGCTAGGAGACATGTGCTCCAATATTAATCTTCCGTAACAACATCCATCAGCAGCTCTGGTATTTGAGTTCCTCATGAAGAAAAGAACAAAACCCATATTTTACCTGTCAGTCATCCTCAGAGAGCAGGGGAGCCAGCCGTGCTGAGAGGCTTATGGACATGTAATCTCAGACAGGGAAAGCTGGAGGAATGCAGACTCATGGAGAGAGAAGCCCTGCCTGTGACGACAGCAGGCCCGGTCGGAGAATTCCTTGGCAAGAGGCTGCTTGTATTTAGTTTTAGCCCTTGGCCACACCATATCTGGCAATTTAAGTTCCAAAGAAAAAGCAATATTGCAGGTGTTCTCAGAATAACAAGGGACCAAGAACTGGTATGTTTTCAGTTATGAAAGCAGCTAAAAATTCAATAACAAGGACACGAATCCAAACCATTACATTGTTAGAAATTTCTGGCTGATGCACGTAGGAAGCAATCTTGTTAGCTGCTAGCCAATCCACACTGAGAGACGACCTGAGAAAAATGGCTGTGCATTCAGCTGAGCTCAATTCTCTCCTGCCATCAGACGCCAAGCCTTTGCAAAGCACCTCAGAATGTTTTGCTTAAGTTTGTACCCAAGGACCTGGCATCCACCGGGAATTACAACCCCTCATATTGTTCTTATGTTGTTCTAAGACCTGACTACCTACCATGGGCTGTGCAGTTACTTTAGCAAATTCACATAGCAACATTGTGCTCTTTTCACTTCATAATTGAAGAAGTTGAGGTTAATATGATATCAGACTACGCTGATCAGTAGAGCTAGGACTAGCACTCAGAGCTGTCTGCTTCCAGGGTCACCGCAGATGTCTGCCTCAACACCAATGCTGTAAAGGAGAGCAAAGGGCAGTGAGCATGAAGGAGCAGGGTCTGTGGGCATCAGGTCATCACCCATGTGGCTGACTTATCCCTCTTAGTCTAGGTTCTATTGTTGGGCTTGGAGCCGATGACTGGGTGGCTGCTACAATGTCCAAGGACAACTTCCTCCTCAACCTTTTTCCTTCTAAGGAGACTTGGAGCACCAGGGAATGTGGCCACTGAGCCACCTTGTGTCTGTCTCTGGGGACTGCATCTTCCCCCACAGTCCAGCATCGACTATTTCAGGGACCCCCTGCATCATAGCCAACACCATTCTTGTACTCCCACCTGAAAGGCTTTGCATGGCAGCCTTACTTTTTAGCCTCACAGTCCAAGCCTCTGCCTACAAGGGACAAATCAGCTGCTGTTTTAGAATCTGATGAATGTCACGTGAGTTGCTTCAAAGAATTTAAAATAACCGGTACTAGGACTAGAACTGTGGCATGGCGGTTGAGCCACTGCTTGCCACACCAGCATCCCTTATCGGGAGCACTGGTTCGAATCCTGGTTGTTGTGCTTAAGATTCAGCTCTCTGCTAATGCACCTGGGAAGTCAATGAAGGATGGTCCAAGTACCTGGGCCCCTGCTACCACGTGGGAGACTTGGATGGAGCTCCTGGCTGCTGGCTTCAACCTGGAGCAGCTCCGACCATTGTGACCATTTAGGGAGTGAACCAGCAGATGGAAGATCTCTTTCTCTATCTCCTTCTTTCTCTACTGTTCTGCCTTTCAAGCAAGCAAACAAACAGAAATCTGTAAGAAACATAGAAGCGACAGACTCTAAATTCCAGGAGAAACTCAAGGCTCCGTTTCCTTAACACCCCACCATGGTATTGCAAAGAGAAGGAGCTCACACATGGAACCAAAGATAAAATTGACAGAAGTAACATTCTCCGAGTTCCTTTGAATTCTATCTTCCATCTCTATTTCAGTGATTGTGGAAACAGGAGAGAAGTGATTATGTAGTGATTAAGAGAGAGTGCTCTAAATTGGAGGCATTGATGTGAATCTACGATTTCTAAAGTATTTATGTGTGTATATGCAGGCAAGTGTCTTTAGGTGCCTCTATGTAGGTATATTGTGTACATACATATGTATATATGTGAGCATATATATATATATTTGCATATAATGTAGGTATATTTCTTTGCTCTGTTTGCTGAAAGGACATAGAAGCAAAAAATGCCCCAATAGCAATGAGTACACTTAGTACTCAAATATTGGTCTCTAATACCATTCTCTACTGAAAGAACAAGAGATCCTCCGAGAAATGTCTGAATCAAAGGCTGAGACAGGAGTAGTTCTAGAGGATCCTGGAACTTCTTGTTATGCTAGAAATAAGGAAGCATTAAAAACACGAGTAGGCTATGTCATTAGGAGACTTACTAGCTTGCCCAAAGATGGAACAAATCAAATGCCAAAATAAATAAATACCGTATAACCATAACCCACTAAAGAAAACAGGAGCGCTCACTTAAGCAGCACATCTACTAAAATTGAAATGATACAGAGAAGATTAGTGCAAGGATGACATACAAATTTGTGAAGCATTCCATATTTAAAAAAAAATAAAACAGGAATCCATGCCTTTGAATTAGTTTATCTAAAAAAAGACATGAATAAGTAAGCAAGTCAGTTGAGGAGAAGGGAGGCCTCCCTTAGCGCAGGATGCCAAGTGCTGACTAGTTAATGTGGAAAGACTGCTGCAGTTCAAACATTTTCTCACCATCATGATCAAGACAGATTCAGGCAAAAGTCGACTGGGAGATTAGGTGCAGGGGGTACGTTTTCATGAGGAGTTGGATGTCTTCATGTTCTTACACTAAGTCCCCACGGATTACTCCCCAGTGTCGAGGGAAATAATTGTGTCTGGATAGTGTGGAAACCAGACAACACTTTCATTACGTAAATACAGCAAGACCACCAGTGAGAAGCAAATACTGTTTACATCCAAAACGTGACGCTGTGAGAACACAATATTATTCATGAAGTATTCTGGGTGGAAACTCGTATCCTAAATGTGATCATGAGGCAACTTCAGACAAGCCTGAAGTTAGGTGCTTTCTAATTGAAAAAAAAAGAAAGGAGGAACTACATTATTGAAAATGTCGATGTCATAAGCAGAAAATCAGGGCTGTGAAATGTTCCAGAGTGAAGGAGCCTAAAGAACAAGACAAAGAAAAAAAGAAAAAAAAACCTGCTATAAAAGACATTTTTAGGTCAATTGGGAAAATTGGATTATGGATGTCGATTAGATTAAACTTTTATGATAATGTTAATATAATATCAGTTATCTGCTGAATCAAATGACTCTGCTTGGTTACATGAGAGAATCTCTCTTTTCTTAGGAAACACACATTGAATTATTTAAGGGCAGAAGGGCATGATGTATTCAACTTCCATATGGCTCCAGAAAAAATATTATGTCTGCTGTGTGTAGTATATAAATTTTATTTATGGGTACTTGGAGATGAGAGAAAGGGAGTGCAAACTAAAGCATGTAGGCTAAGTGTTAACAATAGGTGAGTCTGAATGAGGAACATGTCAGTGATCTGTGAACTGTTCCAATTCTTGTTAATTTTCTGTACGTTTGGAATTATTTACAAATGAAATCCTAGGCGAGGTGGAAGCCTGTGCACCAGTGTTGACTGCTGCAGTTCAAATTCGGGCTATTTCCCAGCTCTGGGGTCTTCAGCAAGTTGTAGGAATATAATTGCTCTGTGCCACTGATTCCTTAACAGGAAAATTAAAATAATAGTACCTGCCCCGTAGGGTTTCTGCAAGGTAGGAGGTAATGAAAGTGCTTATTATTATTGACTCGGATGACTTTTCATGAAAGAGATGCCAGAGCCTTGGGAGATAAAGCAGGAGCTAGGGTGAGGCTTGGGGTTGCAGGTACGGAGGCAGGTCCCTAAGCCAGCACTTAAGATAAGGGGTGTGAGGAGTCCCTGACAAGAGGACCGTTCTCATCATTCACAGCCCCTCTTCAAAGATCTGGGCCGCAGCATAGGCGGCCGTGTAGAGGGAGCGCCCTGGACGCAACAGAGGTGGTGGTGGCTCTGCTAACCATCGACTCTGAGAGCCAGAGAATCAGAAGCCTGGTGACCTTCCCAGAAAATCAAGTCCCAAGGGAATCAGACTGTTAGCGTGGGGGTGGCAAGGGAACATTTCCCAATTACAAAAGCAGCAGTGAAAACCACATGCTTGGTGCTTGGAACTAGGACAATTATAAATAAGCCCAGGACAAGTTCTCCACAAACAGAGGTTGCTTTGTGAAAAATCCTGTCAGCTAACATGGTGCTTCAGCCACAGCATCAGGTGAGGGGGGAGATGTTGGCAGCGAGTGGGAGAGGTTGAAGGCCAGTCCTGTGGTGCCCGCATGGCTTTCCTAATTTGGATGGTTTCTCTTGCAAGCTCCTTATTTGAAGACGGCTCAGGCAGTGTTATGATTAGAAACGTAATCCATTCCACATGTGTCTGGAAGCTGGGGAGGCCACACGGCAGGGTTTTCAGGGAGGATTGCCAAGGTGGCCTCCTGGAAAGCCACCTCACCATGACCCTGGATCAAGTCACGGTTTTCCTAGCCGGTCTCGGATAACAACTCCTGCTGGGGGTCAGAACAGCGGCTTGACTCTTGTCTTCTCTGTTCTTACCTGCCTGCAGGGCTGTGTGAGAGGAGGGAGGAGGATGGAGGATTTGTTTTGTGCCTGAAGTGTGGGGAAACATTGAGTGTGGCAGAAAGATACTTGAGCCCTGTGTCTTTCTCCTACTGCCTCACTTTGTCCTTGAACTTTTCAGTTGCCGTCTTGTGCCTCTGAGTCCAACATCCCTGCCTGACCTTGTCAGGGCCATGAGATGGGGAAGATGCCCTCTGCTGAAATTCTCTAGCTCAGCTACTTCTAGCTTTGGATTTTGGAAGGATCAGTTAGCTTTTCTGAGCCTTGGTTTTCACAGCTGCACGATGTGGGGATTCCTACTGGGGAGACCACAGGGAGAAGAGGAGTTACCATGTCTCAGCTGCAGGGCCCAGGCCTGGCTCTGGAGTGTGCCCAGCAAATGTCATTAGCGTCATGACGTTAGCTTCAGAGAAGAGGTGCGGCCTGCCCTTTCCCACTCACTGTTTTGCGGCCAACTCCTGGGTCCCAGCCTGGCTGTGTGTTGTACATGGGACCTGAAAGGCCTGTAACCTAGGGTACATGTACTTAGCTCTTTTCTATATGGCTTTAATGGTCGTAGTGCTAAAGCTTGCCTTCCCTTTGACCCTCTGGACTAGAGGGCCCAGCTGAACTTGGTCATTCCTAACATAATTAATATTTAGCATTTCAATGGCATGTCGGTGTTTAAATTGTTATCTTGTTAAAGCCTGCTCCCATCTGACCTACAGTTCCTTCTAATGGTAGAAGTGGTAAGACCGGTCACTTGAGCTGCTAGGAAACTCAGACACGCTTTTGGGTCCATGTCATGTAGATATCTTGTCAAATCAAACTAGATCTATGTGCAGTAGCTATTTTCCCATTTCCCCAGCTGAGCCTAATGCATTTATGGTTTGCCTCAACTCTTTTCCATCTTCTACTTATACAACAGTGTGCAGCACTGTTAAGTTCCTGTCTGATTTGAAATGCGGATACAATACCCTTCTTGTATATTGCTGGTCAGAAGTGCAGCAAAAAAAGACATTGTCTTAGACTCAGAAGAACTGATTTCAGTTTCACTGCTTACTAGTTCTACAATCTCAGTCAAGTAAATTCAGCTCTCTCAGCTTCAGTTTCATCTAGAAAAAGGAGATTAAAATAACTAAGAATGGGGGCCAGCACTGTGGCGCTGCGCGTTAAAGCCCTGGCCTGCAGAGTGCATTCCATATTGGCGCTGGTTCAAGTCCCTGAAGCTCCACTTCCGATCCAGCTACCTGCTAATGCACCTGGGAAAGCAGTGGAAGATGGCCCATGTCCTTGGGCTCCTACACCCACGTGGTGTAGGCCCGGAAGCAGCTCCTGGCTCTTGGCTTCTGGCTTGTGGCTTCAGATTGGCTCAGCTCCAGCCCTTGTGGCCATTAGGGGAGTGAAGCAGCAGATGGAAGACCTCTCTCTCTGTCTCTATCTCTCTCTGTAACTCTCTTTCAAATAAATATAATAAATCTTTTAAAAAATAACTAAGATGTACAAATGATAGTAAAAACGGGAGTCTGGTAAGCTGTTAAGTACATGCCAATGCCAATTTAATTTATCTTATTTACTGATTTTTTTTCTACTGAGCAGTTGAAGATTCTCAAAAGAGGGAGAAAAGATGATTTCTGCCTTCAGTATAAGGCAATTTTTAAGTCATATACTAGACATTTCCTTTTAGTCCTGCCTTCTCTGGTGGTAACTGTAGTTTAAACTTTTATGTTTCTTTGCTAATTTAATAATATGGCAGTGTCCTCTTTTGAAAGGACAAATGAGTCCATAGCTAGGAGAACATTGTGTGCTCCAGGGAGGAAATATGTCAGCGACATCTAAGGTGGCCTCTTATTGTTGGTATTACTCACCTGGATCATTTTAGTGCTGATACAGTAAGATCATCACAACCCAAAGTGGAACGAATAAATTATGGATGGCTGTGCATACTCATGCTGGGTTCCAGAAAAGGGCTGTGAATAGCCGGCACTGGAGCTGAACTCTCCAAAGGAACAATGAAGGCTGGTTGGAGCCCAGGGGAAAGGAGACCTAGGGGGATCAGGTTCCCACTGCATTGTGACTGAATGAATAATTCAGGAGTATTGTTTTGGGGTAGGTGTCCTTTTCAGCATCTTTAAAAACCTCTCTTTCTCCCACAGTGGGTTCACATAGCCATTCAATATCACGTCAAGGATTCTTTCTTGGCTGCAATGCTATGCAGTGGTAGGGTGAAGTGTGCGTTTCATGCACATTACAGCGGAATTATTAGATCAAAATTGTTACTGTGATCTCCATCACCAAATACTTGAGAAGCGTGTTTTCATTTCAGAATTTCTAGTATTTTATTCAGTTGATTTCCCATCTTCATTGTAAGCATTAGGATAAGAATAGGAAAATGAGATTCATATGTGACATAGCCATTCACCAGCTAATGTGCAGGCATTTTTGTCAATGACATATTTTTGAATGTCAAGCATTTTATTTTTGTAACCAATAATATCCTTTAGGGCACTGTTTAGAAAGCTTTACTAAACTTATTTATAGCTTGTCTTTTTCCAAAAAGGATTTGGGATGGTGTAGAAAGAAAGACGCTTACTAGGAAGACTAGATTAATAAAATATATATGTGTAAGGTGGTTTCCAGGCTTTCTCTTGGGAGAACAGTGAGTAGGGTACACCTTCCACCACCCCAGTGAGGAAAGAAGAATCCCAACGGCGTGCTTAAACAACCAAAGATCCCTAAACTGCTGCAGAGATGTCGAGGACGGAGATTTGTGTTGCTCTTGGAGGCGGAGAGGAAGGTGAGAGAAACACAGGAAGTCATGGTTGAGGCAGGTGAGTGAAATTCCTGAATGATGTGGGTTGCTTTCTTGGACATTTCCCTCCCTGTGACTCCAGCATTCCCTAGCAATCTATAATCATACAGCTTTCTCCATATGACTAATGCCATAGGTTTCTGGTGGTAACCAGGGTCAGAAATGAGCCTGTGATGTCAGAGGCAAGCAAGAGGATCCTGCACTAGAGGCAACTGGAGGCTTCATTTCTGGGGTAGAGTGATACAAAGACAGAAGATGAAACCTAAGAAAATAAGCAAGAAATAAACCCACCAATTGTAATGCTTTTTAACAGAGGTTTGTGGTTGACTTAGAAACTCTGGATTGGAATTTCTGGACAGCCATTGTGGAAAGCAAAGCACATATTTCTTATTCTCAGAGAGGAAGCTACACACTATCATCAAGAGATTTTTAGAATCCAGCTTCAATTATGAAGATTTTTTTTTTACAAAAGACTCCATGTAACATAAAAATGCCCTCTTTATCAGTTTTTTCAGTGACTGTAGAAGCAGATTTATGTAGCCTGATCCTTGAACTACCCCTCCTTAAAGCTCAGGGTGTGAAAGGTAAAGCACAATCCAGTGAAAAGAGCTCTGGGAAGGACTGAGCCTATCTGGCCCAAGTGTTACACCGCGTGTGGTGGTTGTCTATGGCCATTCTTGTTGATCAGTCTAAGCCAGGAACCATAGTGCCATTCCTCTTGCCAAAGCCTCTGTGACCTAATCCTGGCCACTGAGAAGTGACTGGACAAAATCTGGAAATTTCTGGGAAAGGTTTCCTCCATGTTAACTAGAAAATACAGGATGAAAGCACCTCTCTTTTTTTAGGGAGTACTGTTGTCTGTGGATGTACCACCATGGAATGAAACCAACACTGAAGATGACAGAGTGGATAAGGAGAAAAAACTCTTCTTGGGCTACTAACTCAGTCAGTCATGGATAGCTGCTAGGCCTGTAGTCCTGTTATATTTCCTTCTTGGTTAAGTCAGTTGGAGCTGGAAATTTTTTTAAAGATTTATTTATTTATTTATTTATTTTTAACTTTATTTAGAAAATATAAATTTCCAAGGTATAGCTTTTGGATTACAGTGGCTTTTTCCCCCAATACCTCCCTCTCACTCACAACCATCCCATCTCCCTCTCCCATCCCATTCGCATCAAGATTCATTTTCAATTATCTTTATATACAGAAGATCAATTTAGTATATACTAAGTGAAGATTTCAACAGTTTGCACCCACACAGAAACACAAAATGCAAAGTACTGTTTGAGTACTAGTTATACCATTAATTCACATAGTACATCTCATTAAAGACAGAGATCCTACATGGGGAATAAGTGCACAGTGACTCCCATTATTGATTTAACAATTGACACTCTTATTTATGACGTTTGTAATTACCCAAGGTTCTTGTCATGAGTTGCCAAGGCTATGGAAGCCTTTTGAGTTTGCTGACTTCGATCTTTCGACAAAGTCATAGTCAAAGTGGAAGTTCTCTCCTCCCTTCAGAGAAAGGTACCTCTTTCTTTGATGGCCCTATTCTTTCCACTGGGATCTCACTCACAGAGATCTTTCATTTAGGGTTTTTTTTTTTTTTTTTTTTTTTGCCAGAGTGTCTTGGCCTTCCATGCCTAAAATACTCTCATGGGCTCTTCAGCCAGATCCGAGTGCCTTAAGGGCTGATTCTGAGGCCCAGAGTGCTGTTTAGGACATCTGCCATTCTATGAGTCTGCTGTGTACCCCGCTTCCCATGTTGTTTCGTTCTCTCCTTTTTAATTCTATCAGTTAGTATTAGCAGACACTAGTCTTGTTTATGTGATCCCTTTGACTCTTAATCCTATCATTATGATCAATTGTGAACTGAAACTGATCACTTGGACTAGTGAGATGGCATTGGTACATGCCACCTTGATGGGATTGAATTGGAATCCCCTGGCACGTTTCTAACTCTACTGTTTTGGGCAGAGTTACAGAGAGGCAGAGGCAGAGGGAGAGGCACAGAGAGAGAGGTCTTCCATATGCTGCTTTACTTCCCAAATGGCCAAAATGGCTGGAGCTAAGCTGATCCAAAGCCAGGAGCCAGAAGCTTCTTCCAGGTCTCCCATGTGGGTTCAGGGGCCCAAGGACTTTTCCAGGCCATAGCAGAGAGCTGTATTGAAAGTGAAGCTGCCAGAACACGAACTGGTGCCTATATAGGATGCTGGCACTGCAGGTGGCCGCTTTGTCTGTTATACCACTGTGCTGGCCCTTGGGAATTGCTTTATTTATGGTCAGCAACATCTTGACTGATACATCTTTCAGTAATATATTCTTTATCTAAATGATGAAACAGAAATGAATATAAGGGAACAAAGGAAAGTAGGTGAGTGAGGTCATGACCCACCCCTTAGCTTGTCTCTCTAGTCAGCCTCATGCCTGCTATTCTTCTGTGCTCTAGGAATGCTAAATATGTGATTTCTGGCCATCACTCTTTTGCACAGATACTCCTCAGAACAGCTCCCTTATATTCATGAGTGAGTGTGCATGTGTACACATACACACACACACACACACACACAGACTCCTGTACCCTGGCAACTTCTGCTTAGTCTTCACTCTTTGAAGTTCATTCATATATCACTTATTTAGAGGTAGGGGAACTGTGTCTCCTTTTCCATATAGCCCTAAACCCTTCCCATTAGTGGTGTCTATGACAGGAAGTCTCTAAATTGTTCCCAATAATCTCCACTTCCTGGAGATTATTGTGTAGTCTCTT
Organism: Oryctolagus cuniculus; assembly: GCF_964237555.1. Taxonomy (NCBI): domain Eukaryota; kingdom Metazoa; phylum Chordata; class Mammalia; order Lagomorpha; family Leporidae; genus Oryctolagus; species Oryctolagus cuniculus. The sequence continues at coordinate 102,167,312 of NC_091435.1, read as the reverse complement.
CCCTTTAATGTGAGATAGTGACGAAATACACTTGAATGGAATACAGCAAAAGGAATATGTAGATTTCATACTTGTGATGTCACTGCCAAGGTTAGGTTACAAAAAATACTATGGTTTTTGTCTCTGGCACCCTGTCTGACTCTCTGACTCTGTGTCTTAGATCATGAGTTGCCACAGTGAGCTCTCAGTGAGCTTGGAAAGCTCACTTAGGCTGGTAGAAGGCAACACAACAAAGCTTGGAAACGGACGACCTTTCATCCTCAACTTAGCCTTCAGATGGAACCATAGTCATGGCTTATAGATCGACTGCAATTGAATCTAAAGAAATTGAGATAAAAATGCGGTTTGTTTTTTTCAGATGTATTTGTTTATTTGAAAGATGGAGTGACACAAAGAGAGGGAGAGATGAGAGAGGTAGAGAGAGAGAGTAAGAGAGGGAGGGAGGGAGGGAGAGAGAGAGAGAATATGATTCTCCATTGGTTCACTCCCCAAAAGGCTGAAATGGCCAGGACTGGATCAGGTAGAAGCCAGGAGCCTGGAACTCCATCTGGTTCTCCCATATTGGGGGCAGGGTCCAAGCTCTTGGGCCATCTTCTGTTGCCTTCCCAAGCACATTCGCAGAAAGCTAGATTGGAAGTGGACAAGCTGGAAACTTGACCCACTGCTCTGATATGGGATGCTGATGTTGTAAGTGATGGCTTAACTCTCTGAGCCATGATACCAGCTCCACAGAATTATGTTTTAGGGTAATTTGTTATGCAGTTTAAATGATTCCCACAATATCTCTTCTTTAGATTCCACCAGAAATCTATACTTCCCCTATTATAACACATACCACTCTGTTGTAATTATCTGATATTTATCTGACTGGTTAGATTGCAAATTCTGTGAAGATGGGGCATTATTTGTCTTGTGCAATATGGTATTGAAAAAGATAACATCATTCTTAGTACATAAAATATAAGCTCACTGAATGATGATAGAAATTTGGACTCTATACATACAGTATATGGCACAAACATGGCTGTGGAAATAGGAAGTTAGATCAAATAGATGAGAACCATAGAGGAAGATAACAAAATGAATGCCAAATTATAAGATAATTGGTGGTCTTTCAAATGTGTAAACAGACTGAGTACCAACCAAGATGGTGCTAACACATAACATAATCTTTGCACATCCTCTCCTGGCTTCTAGTGCTGGTATCATGGTAAAACCGCTTGTGAGAAGAGAGGTGAAAGAACGTGGCCAGATAAGCTGAGACTCAGGATTCTCGGGCCTGCCTTCCTACTGGCCAGGCTGGTTTTGACTGGCCCTTCAGCTATTAGCACTTCAGCTCCCTTAAGAGGCAGAAGGAGACACTGAATCTTCTGCTTCTCTATAACTCTCTTCTGCCATCACTCACCTCGCACTGTTTGAGAGCAGGGCCCTGGATCTGTTTGCTTTCCATCTCTTCCTCTCTGAGGGGACACATGCCCTGTGGCACAGTGGTTTCCAAGCTGCGGGGAGGAAAGGGACACATGGTGTCCTGGGCCTATTAGAACTTGTGGTAATTTACGTAGAATGTATTCACCAGCTGCCTCTGCCTGGCTTGTTACACACTTTTGAAAATCTCTGAGGTAATATGAAATGACAGACCGGTAAATAATGGTCAACAGACCAGACATTCTGCTGTTTGATAAAATGAATGCAGTATAACCTAACTATGTGTTCTGTAGAAGCATGAAAGAAATAGCTGAAAAATAATCTGAGCAGAAAAATTTAACAAGTTGCACATTGCAGTAAAGCTGCTGTCACAAAATTTCCTGTGTTCCCTGAGACTAGGCTTCTGTACACACATGAGCTTCTGAAACGAGTAATCCATCACGTGTTGACAATTTCAAAGGCAATACTTGGAGGCAATTACCACATCACCAGCAGACTTCTATATCTACAAGAGATTATTGTCAATATCCCTGAGTGGTAAGAAACGCGTATTCCTCTACTTAGTTTATAGTAGATTCTTCTGAGATAACAACAACAATAACACTACTAACAATGATTATCTAATGTTCCAAAATGCTTTCTATCTGTCATTGCATTGCTCTCACTAGGTTCTGTTGGTTAAGCAGCACAGGTGTTCTAAAAGGAATATCTTTCCTGCAAGTTCACCTACTTGCTCATTCAAAGGACTCCCTAATCTGAGATGACCATGTGCCAGGAGACTCAATGGGGACACTGCTGAGTAAGACGTGATGAGCTCTTTCTGGGGCTCAGAATCTTGAAGGAGAGGCAGACAGGTAAGCAGGCAGGTCAGTGTTGTCAGGACTTGCTTTCTTCCTCCCTTATCTGGTCCATACCTGGTGCCAAGAGTGGAATCATTCAGTCCTTAGTGCAACAGAAAATGCCCCCCCCCACTAATAGTTCCATGAAAGAAAATCTTTTCTTTTCTTTATGTTGAAATTTTAATTATTTCCCAAAGAGACCCCAAATTGCAGAAATACAAGAGCGATATGGCTCACTGTTTAACAATGTCACTTCTCATGAGTATGGATGGATGGTCCTTTTACCAGTAAGAAGATCCATCTCTTAGAAGGAACTTTTACCTTTAGGAGTTCATTATATGAGATGTGAGAAGTTTTAAACTTCAAAGGAAGCTGGTGGTGAGCTGCAACTGCTGTGTACGGGTCTCTGAGAGCCAAATGTACACATCTCTTCCTGGCTCCGGGGTCAGTGAGGTAAGACCGGTGGCTGGAAACTGCTCATGGTGAGAGTGTTTTCAGCTAGGAAACTGAAAAACCACGTGGAACTTTTTTCCTCCTGGAGAGTCAGTTGTAAAACATTTACTAGCAAACCACTGACTGTAGCTCCCTACCTTCACCTGGGACTTGATTAAGTTGATGGATTTGCTGAATTATTCTGCATATGATATGCATAAAAACCTCTTAATTTGGGATTGAACATAATTACACAGACTGTATTAATTTCTTTCCCTCTCTCCCACATACATGGGTTAAAACTCCCTTCATTTGGCATGTAAATTTATGCAAACTAGCAAACAATTCAGGTTTTAAGCTGAGAACCCTGGAACATTAATAACACTGCATGCTTGATTATGTAGCTACCAAACCAACGCTCATTCAAAACCACCCTCCCACTTTGCCACCTACGGAAATACCCTGCTGAAATGTGCTTTTATTCTTTGATTGACAAATACCTATCTTCCCTCATGTTGAAAAAAGAAAACAAAAAGTCAAATCAAAACAGAAACACACAGATGGCTGGATCTTGAAGAGCTCGTAAATCATCAAGTTGAACACTCAATTCTCTTCTTCAGTACGTGTCCCCAACTTAGTCACTTCTCCAGAAAGATGTTCCTGTTCCTGTCAATAGTCTTCCTGTTTTCCTAGTAATCATGTTGGGAACTTTATTATCATTGAGTGCTCACTACAGAGGAGAATCACAGAGACAATTCAGCAAATATGCAGCGAACAGATTGAGGTTTTCAAGTTTGTGATCCCATGCAACAAGCAAACAAGTCTGTAGATGTTTCTGTAAAATGTTCACTTCTCTTTCACTGCCAGTACTAACTGAAGCCCTTGTTACCCCACCTTTCCTCAGCTACTTGTCTCATGCTTGTCTCCCTCCACTTTTCAGCAATTAGGCAGCCATCTTTAGCTGAATTGTTGGTGTAGTGAGCACTGGGCTTAGGGATGACAGGAACCAGATACTTTGCTTTCAAGATGGAGGAGACACAAATGGATGCAAAGCAATCTCTGTGCCATATGACAAGGGCTTTGACGGCTCCTAAAGAGACTATAAAGCAAAGAGGGGCGAGATTGGGACTATTTCAAGATGCAGAGCCTTGAACCGTGTTTTGTCATCTGCCTGTAATTCTCCAAGGGAAAATATTGCCTAAGGGGAAGGGACTAGTGTGGTGCATTATGTCTTGGACCAAAGCAGAGTCAGGAGAAGGATGCAGATTCTTTTGGTTAAGTTCTGACATTTTCACACCCTGAGTGACTGCAGGCAAATTACCAAAAGTCCTTGGGCCCTAGTGACCTCATTGCAAAAGGGGACCATATGATTTAAACCTTGTGAGGAGGACTCGTGGTGCTAATTGTAAATTTCTTGGGATGAGTCTGATTACACTTTAAATCCTTGGTACCTGCCCAGCTCAAGAGAACAGTCTTTGCAAAACTATGGATGTGAGAAATAGGCATGGTCTGTTTTGGGAGAGCAAATTTCCTTTGTAGCAGAAACACTGAGTGCTTGGGGATGGTGAAAGATGAGGCTGGAATGGCAGGTGGAGGAAAGGCCTGGAGGGCCTTGTGTGCTGTGCTCAGTTCTTTGAGATTTAACCTGCAGGTGATGAGGGTCCACTGAAGCATTTTTAAGGAGGACAGGGACTTATTCTGCTTCCTGCTTCTAAGCTGAACTTTGGTTTTTGTTATTATTCTCCTGTGCAGCACCGTCAAAGAGAAACAGAGCTGATGTTTGTTCAAGATGAAGACAGATTTTATTCAGATTCTGTAGTAAGGGAAACTACAGTATAACTGGAAATTAATTCCAGTAAAGCAAAAGATGGGAGACTTTTTAAACATGTGCTAAAGGAAAAGCACTGGAGGATGATGGCAAGTGGTGATGTTGGTTAATACACTATGGCTTCTTGTTTTGGTAACTGCTACTTTTCTAAGTTGGGCTCCTCCCACCCAAAGACGTTGAACATCATGATCCCTTCCATCATGACGATTATATCTTGAAGGGATGGCTTCTTGGTCCTCATTCCTGTGTTATAGAAGATATATCTCAACGGGACAGAGAAACAGTCCAGAGTGGCAAGTTTTCTAGGGTAAATACTCGAAGAGGAGACTTTAGGGATCTGTAGTTGGGTTTTGGCTAGTGCAAACAGTAAATTATTTTGTCAGCAGGCATTGTAGGGGGTTGGGGTCTTGCTAAGGAAAGAGCATCAGGCTGATAGAATCCATGCCAGAGTTTAAGTGTTTTAGTATAGGGAATGGAGTGGGTAAAACCACGTGTTTGAGAGTTTGCAGTTCTCACAGGCCATGGTTAAGGCCTGGCTGAGAAGAGGACTCAGGAACTAGACTGAAGTTTGGTCAAGAAGAGGATATTTGTCAATAGCTTCCAGTAGCTCTTTCCTATTGCATGATATTTAAAACTCCTTGGTTAACCTTCTAGACCTTCCAAAATGTGGTCTCATCTGCCTGGAAACCCTCTCTCAACACGGCCTCCGGGATTTTGCTTCTGTGGGTCCCTTTTGTTCTGCTGCTTACATCTTTTTCACTCTTCATAGTCCCACTCAGTGAATGCTCTGCATATGCAAAGCTTTATTTGATAACTCTGGACTCTTTTCTGAACTGCAAAACTCAGTTTTCTTGCCATACACATTAGCGCTTAATCATCTTACATATTATATTTGGAACATATGGGATCATGGAAAGTGTACCCGGTTTGGGATTCAGGGAGGGTGGGGGTTGAGTCTCAGTTCTTCCACTGAGCAGCTGTCTGAACATAAGCAAGTCATCTCTAAGTTTCAATTTCTTTATCTGTAAAATAGTGATAAGACTCACTCCCACAAACCGTTATGACCAAATCGGATGACACGTGTTTGTGAAAGTTCCCCACACAGTGCATGGCCCAAAGTTCATGTACAATAGTTGTTTATGACCTTATGTATGTGAATACTGTCTTTCTGATTGAATTTTTAAGTCAAGAATATGGCTTATCTTCTTGCCTTTCTCAATCTCTATCAGTGTTTAGCCTGTGGTAGGTACTCAACAAACACTGGCTGAAGGAATTGATTCATTGTATTCTTAGCGGGAAGGAGCTGAGGGTATTGTACATTCTGTGACGAGTTCAGCAGCTACTCAATAAAGAAATGAATCCTCCAGACACCAATCAAAGAGAGGCTGAAATGATACAGTTCTACGAAACCCTAATTCAGATTAATGGACTTTCTGATCTCCAAACACTCTCCAACAGCCTTTAAAGCACTCAGACAATCTAAGCAGAAG